>NC_088206.1:22765461-23069800 GCF_037126465.1 Ornithodoros turicata | reverse complement strand
GTTCAACCTCTCCCGTATTATTTTTAATCCGTCCAACTCCAACTCTATACGTCCCGTGTGTTTTCCTTCTCTCCGGCATGTGCGGTAAACGGTCCATGACGAAAACCCGAGACTGGGGATCATGGATCTTAGCCACCAGCTCGCTTGCTTTTTAACCATTTTATCGGTAAACGGTGTTGCGACCGGCTAATACACGTGGCCTTGTCTTTGTATTCGGCGTCAACTGTGCACGAAAGAAGGCCAAGCGACCCGTTCCTAACCTTGGCCATCAGAGGTCCAAGGGCGTCTCACAAAACCCCGAGTACGAACAATTAGTCTAATCCCCTCGGTGGTGGGACAAAACCAGGCCACAGCCGTTGAGCCTCCTGTTGTTTCCCCGCTCAAGACGAACCCCTCTGGGCCAAGAATACTTCTTTGTCGCGCCAGGACGTCTTGCCTAGCTCTCCGGACAATGGACACCAATCGAAGAAGCACGTGATGTCTGGAAAGCCACGTCCCCCAAATTTTGTATAAAACCAGAGGTCCCGGACGGCCTCCTTGTCTGTTCTCCTCGAGACTTCGTCATGCAATAAACCTGTGTTGTTTCGTTAGACTGACCCCTGCCTGGCTACCTTCCGCTACGCTACCACATGGATCCACAAATGCAACAACTGGTTGGCAGCGCTGGGATGGATCTCACTAGGCCGTAACTCGTCGCATGGGTGAGTGTTCCGTTTTCCTTGCTTAGATTGTTGCCAGACTGTGAGGAGGCGGTAGGCGAAACCTGATAGCGTTGTTAGGAAGCCCTAAGTTGAACCAGCTTCACTCTAAAAGTCAGGGACAAGGGAAATCGGCACTCAGAAGGGAAACCATGGACCTAGCAAAGTTAAGGGTACCAGACTTGTTACTCCTATTGGCGGAACTTGGTGGCACTGCGGGGCAGGTAAAAAGAAAGCCTCAGATTATTGAGCTCATTCGGGGAATTGGAGCGGATAATGAGGAAATTAAGGAAACTTGGGAACTGATCCTGGAAAGAAAACAGGACGAGGAAGTTGCTGAGCGCGAGCGCCAAGAAAAAGAAAAATGGGAGCGCGAAGAGAGGCAACGCAACCGAGAGCACGAGGAGCGGCAGGCCAAAGAGCAGCGCGAGCACGAATTGGCTTTAAAGAAGCTAGAACTGGAAAAGCTTAAGCTAGAATCAGACAGTTCCGCGCGTGCCATAAGTAGAAGCGGCGACAGTGACAGACTAAAGATCAAAGACCTCCTACAACCGTATAAGATCGGAGAGGACATCGGTCTGTTTCTCGTTAACTTCGAACGAACCTGTGAAAAGGTGGGCTTTGACAGGGAAACTTGGCCACACAAACTCCTCACCTTGCTTCCATGCGAGGCGGCGGATGTTATAGCGAGACTGAGCAAAGAAGAGGCAGGAGACTATAACAAAGCAAAAGCCGCACTCTTGAAGAAATTTAGGCTTTCTACCGAAGCGTTTCGGCAGCGCTTTCGGACTTCAGAAAAGAAAGGAGATCAGTCATACCCGGAATTCGCCTACGGTCTTAAAGCTAACCTGCTAGAGTGGCTGAAAAGTGCGGAGGTATACGGTGACCACGACAAGGTTGTAGAATGCGTGGCATTAGAACGGTTTTACCGATGCCTTCCGGCGCAGGCCATGTTTTGGGTGCAAGACAGGATAACAAACGTAGACGTACAGAATACGTAACGCGTAGGAAGGCGCAAGGTGCCAGTATCTTTCCCCCTAAGGCAACAAAGGAGTCCGAAGCGGAACACTTAGACAACGGGAAAGTCGGTTATAAAAGGAAGTTTAATCCGAAACGTTCTGAAAAGGGCCGGGAGAACGAGAACGGGAAGGAAAACCGGTTAGAGGCTTCGGGGAAGACAGAAGGTCAAGCGCAATCGGGTAATGGCAAGCAAAGCCGAGATACAACTAGAGTGTTTGAATCTAGAAAACGGGACGTTTGTTACACGTGTAACAAACCGGGTCATTACTCGTCGAATTGCCCTAACCGAGTTGTATTTTCGTATGTGAGCGACACCGCAGAAAATGCAAAATTGCTCGAGCCCTACCTGCGGGACATGACGGTTAACGGCAAGGCATGCAAAGTACTGCGCGATTCAGCCGCAACAATGGATGTAGTACACCCATCATATGTTTCCGAAGGCAACTACACAGGCGAATGCGCGTGGATCAAGCAAGTTGTGGAGGAGCACAGCGTGTGTCTGCCATTGGCGAGAGTGACTATTGAAGGTCCGTTCGGAACTCTAGCGACAGAAGCGGCGGTATCTAGCAATCTACCGTTAGCATACCCATACTTGTTTTCAAACAAATCAGATCAGATGTTGAGGGTTCGTGGACAGAGTTTCTTAGAAGAGGTGGTACTAGCTCTGACGCGTTCCAAAGCATGCGAGCTCCCTTCTAAAATGGAGTATGACGCAAAGGCGGCCGCCCCCCAGATTTTTGTCGACTCAGGGCGTCGAAGGAGGTTCGGGCAATCTAAGTTCCGAAGGCACTGAAAAAGAACGCGATGAAGGGGGTCAGAATAGTACACCTGTGGAAAGCGCACAAGAGTCCGCGAGCGAAAACGTAGTCCAGGGTGATTTTTTGACGCCAGTTTCGCGAAATTTCGAAAACCTCGCAAAGGTAGACAGAGCGACATTCGCGGAAGAGCAGAAGGCCGACCCAACGCTGATCGATCTGAGCAACAGCATTACTGCAGGTGTAGCCAAGAAAAACATTACGTTTTATGTAAGGTCTGATCTGCTTTACAGACGCTACGTAGATCGAAAGGGCAAGACTTTTGAGCAGTTGGTTGTACCTCAAAAGTACCGCAATGATCTGCTTCATCTGGCACACTCAGGATCGTGGGCCGGGCACTTGGGCATCCGCAAAACGAAGCTCCGCCTCTTACAAGAGTATTACTGGCCGATGTGTTGGAAAGATGTAGAGTTGTTCGTGAGGTCATGTGACACATGTCAACGAATAGGGAAATCAGGCGACCGAAGAAGAGCTCCAATGCAGCTCGTCCCTATCATAACGGAGCCCTTCAAGCGACTCGTAATAGATATAGTGGGGCCACTACCTGCGTCGTCTTCCGGGAGCCGGTACATCTTAACAGCGCTGTGTCCCGCGACAAAGTTCCCAGAAGCGGTGCCACTCCCAGAGCTAAATTCCACAACAGTGGTAGATGCCCTACTTTCCATGTTCGCGCGTATTGGCTTCCCTAGTGAGATACAATGCGACAACGGAAGCGTCTTCACTAGTTGCCTAACAACCACATTCTTTGAAAAATGTGGGATAAAGCTCGTCCACAGCAGTATATACCATCCGCAATCAAACAGCGTGGAACGCGTCCATTCTGTATTAAAGCGCGTACTAAGGGCCTTGTGCTTTGAGAACCAACGTGATTGGGAAGCATGTATACCCGCGACCATGTTCGCACTCCGTTCCGCGCCCCACGAAACCACGGGTTTCAGTCCGGCAGAGTTGGTTTACGGTCGGAACTTGAGGTCCCCGTTGCAGTTACTGAGAGAGTCGTGGGAAGGTCAAGGTGAAGACCCTACGGTAGTGGAATATGTTCTCAGTTTATTGGATCGCCTTAGTCACGTTAGACAAGTTGTTGAAGAGAACATGAAGGCAGCACAAAAACGGGCTAAAGCGTATTATGACAAGTCAGCCCGGAAGCGGGTATTTGCCGTTGGCGACAAGGTAATGTTGCTAAGACCCTCGAAGCAAAATCGGTTAGATGTGCAGTGGGAAGGCCCAGCGAAGGTGGTCCAGAAAATTTCTGAAACAATCTACGTTGTCGAGTCAGGTAACCGCCGAAAGGCCGTGAAAGTGTACCACTGTAATCTAATGAAACCTTACCGAGAACGCGAGGCGATCGTAAACCTGGCTCTAAACGTTCCTGAGGAAGTGGCTCACGACATTCCATCTGTCGGGGGTAGTCGTCAGCTAACGGTCGAAGAGATCATGTCGTGCGCTCAGATAGGGGATGGGCTCAAACCGCAACAGATCACCGACGTTGAACAGATTGTGCGAGACTTCCAGAGCGTGTTTTCAGAAAACCCTGGCAAAACCTCGAATGTAGTTCATGACATTGAAGTTACGAGCGACCAGCCTCTTCGCTCAAAGCCGTATAGGATGTCGCCCCGTCAGAAAGATCTTATGCAAGAGGAAATCAGGCGGATGCTCGAACTCGGGGTCATTGAGCGCGGAGACAGTGATTACACTTCGCCAATGATACTTGTTGAGGTACCCGGAAAAGATCCCCGTCCCTGCATTGATTATCGTCGACTCAATGCAATAACGCGTGACGAGATCTATCCAATTCCAAACATCGAAGAGAGGGTGGAAACCGTGAGTAGGGCCAGATTTATTTCCACTCTAGATTTGGTAAGAGGGTACTGGCAGGTCCCCCTAACAGAGAAAGCGAAAAGGTATGCAGCCTTTGTTTCACCCTTCGGCACCTTTCGACCAACGGTGCTAGCATTTGGGCTGAAGAATGCCCCTTCCTGCTTCTCCAAGCTCATGGATAGCGTGCTGAACGGCCTCGACAGCTTCGCCCTACCATACTTGGATGATGTCGGTATATTTTCGAACAGCTGGGAAGAACACGTTGAACATCTGAGGGTGGTTCTGGGCCGCCTACAGCAAGCGGGGCTAACAGTGCGCTCAAAAAAGTGTCAGCTAGGGAGTGAAGCTATCGAAGCTAGCTAGTGAAGTGAACTATCTGTGTCACGTAGTGGGACAAGGTTCTCGTCGCCCCCTAGACGTTAAGATAGCCGCAGTCGTTGACTTTCCGCGGCCTAAGACTAAGACGGATGTGAGAGCGTTCCTGGGCCTGGCTGGCTATTACCAGCATTATATACCCAACTATTCCCAGATAGCCAGCCCACTTACAGATGCTTTAAGGAAAAATATCCCTGTAAAAGTTGAATGGGACGACGCGAAGGAACAAGCGTTCCAAGCCCTAAAAAGAGCACTGACAAGCAAGCCAGTGCTTGCCACACCCGACTATGGACGTCCCTTTACCGTACAATGCGACGCAAGCGACCGCGGAATAGGGGCAGTTTTGTGTCAGCTCGACGATCTTGGCCGAGAGCGGCCGGTTTTGTTCATTAGCCGTAAGCTAACAGTACGCGAGGAGGCGTATAGCGCATCTGAAAAGGAGTGCGCATGTCTCGTTTGGGCAGTAGAGAAGCTGGCCTGTTACCTGGCAGGCACGAAGTTCATCATCGAGATAGATCATTGTCCTCTCACGTGGTTACAAAACATGTCTCCAAAGAACGGGAGATTGTTGCGCTGGTGCCTCGCGCTCCAGCAGTATAACTTTCAGGTACGCTACAAAAGAGGGCGCCTCAACGGCAACGCTGACGGCCTCAGCAGAGGATTCTAGTTCCGCGGGTGAGCTCAAGGGTCGTCATAAAATCTGTAAATTGTTGTACATATCGCTTTTGTGACGCCATTTGGAGTGTTAGTTGGGTGCTAACGGATTTTGTTGAGTGCGTATTTTCTCTTAGGAGTGTTGTATTTATGCTGATCGTAGATAGCTGTATCAGGGGGCGAATTAGAAGATGACTTGATTAAAAGATTGTTCACAGTCTGGCGCGATCAAGCTTGGATAAGCGGGACACTGTTTGTGCGCGCGTGCGGTTTGGTGTGTCTACCCTTCTGCTGTTCTCCATGCTTGTGCTCGCAGTTTACCCACTCTCTCTTGGTCCATCTTGGGAAGCCTTCATTCAAGCCAAAACGACCACGCCAGGACGACATCTGTCCAGTCTCAAGCCAGAGGTCATCAAATCTGCCTTGGTCGGGTCTCTCAACTTCTGAATCATCGTCATCACCTCAGCGGAGCAGCGACGAGACTGCTCCCCTTCGAGATGACTAACCCGGCGGGGGAGGCGTTGTTGCGACCGGCTAATACACGTGGCCTTGTCTTTGTATTCGGCGTCAACTGTGCACGAAAGAAGGCCAAGCGACCCGTTCCTAACCTTGGCCATCAGAGGTCCAAGGGCGTCTCACAAAACCCCGAGTACGAACAATTAGTCTAATCCCCTCGGTGGTGGGACAAAACCAGGCCACAGCCGTTGAGCCTCCTGTTGTTTCCCCGGTCAAGACGAACCCCTCTGGGCCAAGAATACTTCTTTGTCGCGCCAGGACGTCTCGCCTAGCTCTCTGGACAATGGACACCAATCGAAGAAGCACGTGATGTCTGGAAGGCCACGTCCCCCAAATTTTGTATAAAACCAGAGGTCCCGGACGGCCTCCTTGTCTGTTCTCCTCGAGACTTCGTCATGCAATAAACCTGTGTTGTTTCGTTAGACTGACCCCTGCCTGGCTACCTTCCGCTACGCTACCACATGGATCCACAAATGCAACAACGGCCTTCAATGTGCTTCTCCAGCTAGACAGAGCTGCGGTTCAAATATGGCGACGTCCACGGCAAAACGGTGTATAGGATGGGACAAGCGCATTGCTTGCCCATACCACGCTTCAAAAATAGTATTACCCTCGCCCTAAAGTCTAACTACTTCGTCTCCCTCCACGGCGATCATTAGAACGCCGACCTGAAGGGAGACGGCCGTTTCGAGCTCGTTGGCTCGCATGGCATTTCCTTCGAAAGAGAAAAAAAGATAATATATATATTGCTTGTTTCGTTATCTTTCGCAAATTGGAGAGTCCTGTTCGTGTCCGAGTCAGAATGAAGGGTGACGTGTCTAAGTTTAATTGGATTACGTGCTCAAACAACACTGAAGTGAGGAATTGCTTGGAGTAATGCCTGACTATCAAGATATCGTGTGTGTGTTTCTTACTGCTTTTACTGATATCGGTTTGAGACATTCAGTAGGTCCATCAAAAATCGAACTCGAGCACTGCTACACGAACGCTCGTTTCTTTCTCTCTCGCAAGATATTATCCATGTGACATCCCGTCCGTAACCTCATTTTTGGAATCCTTGAAACAGCCGCGAGAGATGCCGGACGGACATTTATTTCCGGATATGGACATTGGAATCTATTTCGGACGTCCACAGGAGATGGTGTTCCCTTTGGAAACACTCGTGGCCGTCATGAAAAGACCGAGCCGTCATCCACCAAAAGCTACGGCGGGCGGGGCTACCTGAAGCGTTGGGAATCCACCTACGAGTGACTTTCGTACGATGCAAAAACCGGTAAGGTGCATTGTGCCATCCGTCTCAACGTCGCCCGCACACACCCGCACACAACTGCTTCCCTTCAAAATGGATCGGACCAGCACTTCCCTCTTCACCAGCTGTGGTGTGGTGGCTGATATAGGCTGTGTGCAGAGCGACCGCCGCGCCGCTATGCGGGAGACAACCGCAAACGTCTTGAGAGAGCCACTGAAATAGCACCTTCGACTGCAGCTTTTCACAGGTGTTCCGCAGCGTTGCAGCCGCGGGCGTCGGAGGGTGGGGGCAGGGGGGCGGGCGCCCCCTGACCAGAAACTAGAGTGGGCGACGCCCCCCCCACTTTTCGGAAGTGCCGCAAGGCCCGCGTGCCTATTACGGTACTGGGCGACAACCCGGAAATGAGCCTAGAGCTTACACAATACAGAGCTGCGGTTATCGCATTACCTACAACTTCTCTGGGTTATGTAGCAGTCAAATTGCCCTTTTACAAGTGCTGAAAAGAAGAAAAATCTTTGTTATATGGCGCCTCTCCTGCAGTGGTATTCTCATTTCAAATTTTCATCGAGGTTACCACTACCGACTGATATTGAGAGTACGCTATCTTAAAGAAGATGGGGCTGCAAATGTCGTCAGAGCCAGATCTTGAGAGCAAATACACGTGTGTGATTTGGATCGTGCATCCCTGGGGGACCACGTGCCAAACACTTCGAAACGATGAACCATCCTCGATAGCTGGCTTCAAGGCACCACCTCTAAAGTCAGTCGTGCAGAATCCGAAACCTTACATAGCCCACGTGAAGTCGTAAGGTTTTTACTCCTACTTGGCAAATTTCCGAACATTTTATATCCGGATTACACCTTCACCACGACACCGAACGCAAGAGTTGAATTTCCGAGCTGTTCGAGTGAAATCCGGAGAGGTGGCGACCCCATGCTCCACGACAGAGCCGGTCTGGCCATTTGGAGGAGTCCTAAAAGAGGCTAGACCTGTAAATCACAGTTCCGCGAGTCTGATTGGTTTGCTTTTCACCACGGGGGTCGCCATGACACCTTCCTGCCACCCAAAAACAAACACGGTGAACGGAGACCAAAACAAACACTGTGAAGCGGGAATTTCGTGACAAAAAAGTTTCACAGACAACTCTGATTTTACGCTGCAGATGTACATCCTCCTATAAGTTTTGTGGGAGACTAGACAGAGAGACGGGTAAACGATGGGCTTATTGGAATGAGTGGGAAAAGGTGGTGTGAAGTGTAAGGTCAGGTAAAATCAGGTGTAAGGCGCGTGCGTGGGAGGCAGGTGAAGATCGTTGTCCTCTTCATATAGATTCAACAACTTGCCGCCCCAGAAGTTGGTTGGTCGGATGACTGCTGAACTTCAGCAGATTCGATGTTGTACAGGTGCTGTACTGGGCTGCGTATGGTTGTATGATTGGCAGTGCGCAAGACACAGACTCTAACTTTACCGTCTGAACTATAGGGAATGTTTCCTCTATGACCCCCATCTGCCACTGCAATCTAGTTCTGTCGGGATCCTTGATGAGCACGACGTCCCCGACTGTCACGTCGGAAGCTTGTAAGCCCTTAGAGTGGTATGCTGATCTTATCGGTGAGGTATTCTTTGTGCCACCTCTGCAAGACTTCTGAAGTATAAGTTAATGAGATAATCATTTCTTAAACAGCATGTTTCTTCTTTGTAGGGAGCGCACCTTTGGTGGAAGAGGCTTGTCGGCCGACACTGTTATTTGGTGCTTATTTTATCTATTTATGTTACTACACAACACAATCAGCCAATTTCAGATAGGACAAGTGCACACCTCGCATTCTATCACTTATATTGTGCCCTGGTCCATTTCAAAACCTGCACCGGTTGTCATGCCTCCCCACATGCCATCACACGCATTGCGTTCTGTTGTTGACAGTAAGGTTTTGTGAATCTTGTTTCCTCATCATGTTGTAGAGGCAGTGAAACCTCCCTAGTACCGACGCTCGTGGGACCAACGCTTTAGTTCGCAAGAGGGAGGTGTCCGCATGTGAGAGATACAAGACATTAGGGCCGTTACTTTACGCCAGAAATTGTATAAATATTAGCCTGAAGTGTTGAAAAGATCTCGAAGAAGTTTTGAAGAAATCTCGTAAATAAACATGTGCTCTAAATTTATGCGAAATCGAGTGGAAAATCTTCCAATACGTTAAATGCTCAATTCGGGGAGAAATTGGGCTCAGCTACTCAAAAACTAGCTCTACTGGTTCGGTACAAATGGTTATGTAACTGGTGCCAAGGGCAAGCTAGTGTGCATTCCTACAGATATCTCAGTGAGGGCAATTTGACGGGTAAAAATCGGGTTCGCCGTAAAAAGGTCACCTTGAATTGGCGGAAGAATCCTGTTAAACCCTGAAACTAATAATTATGCGCCTCATGCAAAAAGTTCAAACTAGCCTTGTTAGAGAGAGGCGAAAAAGTACCCAAAATGTGACTGCCTTCTCCATGAGGGATATACCATGGTCTGTCGATACCAAGTCACCATGCTAACCGTAATTGTTTTGCTGTAGCTGCTCCTGTGTGCCAAAATCACTTGCCATATGTATTTTTCTGTCATGTGACATTTATAATTGCTTAACAAACTGGCATGTATCAGTCTTACTGATTGCATTTCGCATTGTACTGTGGATTCCAAAAATTAATTTTGAACCTGCGATATCATGAGTACCCGTGTAAGCTGCCTGTGCCTGCCTTCCTGCCTTCACCAACAGAGGGGCACAGATCACTGCAACGTATCATGTCAATATCTCTCGGTCCACATTCAGTTTCTGAGGGTCGAAAAGACTAGGTGCACTTGTGGAGCCTTCATTTACCCTGTTTGGCCGACCTCCAGCATTCGCAGCCAAAACGTCCGGGTGGCGGGCAACAGACATGTACAATACAATATGGGATACAAACAAAACGCAATCATTGTTTGTATCTTGGCTGAAGTACATGGTGTACTGTATTCCAATTGGCAAATTGTAAGCATTGCAATAGCTCGTGCTACATCAGCCTGTTCTCTGAGTCTATGGGCACTTCATGCAACGTATTCAAAAGCAACGAAGGATTGTGTGTCCAATATTTTCTTTCGTTGATACTCACTATGTGTACAAATTCCAGATTCACCTTGGTGTTGACAGTTTTGTTCCTGAGAACTTCATGTGCGTACAGCGGGGCACAATCAACAAGTTAGTCAACGATTTGATGCAGCATTTCTGGACACAAGATTGAACGGCGACTAGTTGCATTTCAGGGCAACCGTACCAGAGAGCTGGCATTCATGTGCTCTCACAGGCAACACCAGAGAAGCTGGACTCCATTACATAAGTAAGAACATGCTGCAGTTATTTTCTATCATTCAACGAACGTTCAGATTCTAGCCAGAGTCAATTTGCGCTTCTTTCTCTGAGTAAATTGAAGAATCTGCTTGAAATATTATCGCATATACTGAACATCTCCCACATTTTCGTTTCAGATGGCATGCCACTTTACATTGAGGGCCACCAGACTGACCTTCTAAAAGAAGCAAAGCTAGAACTAGTCAGGTGAATCTTTGCAGATTTGGTTTTGGAGATGTTGCCCAGCAAGGCAAAAACAGAAAAGTGATCAATAAAGAAAATAAATCTGGGAATAGTGAATGAGTTCTTATGCATTTCTCGGTCTACACCACGATGCATGCAGATTAGGGCCAGACTGCACTGCTTATGTGCCTCTCAGGATACAACACTGCATGCAGAACAGGATTTGCAAAAGCCGATGGGCCAGCACCCATGTGACCACACTGGACTCTCCAGTAAGACCAGTGTCCACACTGTACATTCCAGTAAGACTAGCGCCCACACTGGACCGTCCAGTAAGGCCAGTAATACTGGACTTTCCAGTAAGACCAGTGTCCAGACTGGGTTAATAATCCGGTATGACACTGGTTACTGGTTTCCAGTCTGTCCAGTATACTGTTTTTTCAACAGGGAAGATGTTCATTTTGCTTCCTCCATGTGGTCTTCAGCAGCTGTTCAGCATCTTGCAATAGATCTGTGGAGGGCACGACCATGTGAGATGACGAAGGGCCCGTTAATCGTCGTCCCATTATAATATATTCTGGCTCGAAATAAAGTTGTTGTTTGTTGTCATATAAGTTTCTCGAAAATCAGTTTCAACTGATGCTGCGTTATCGATGTCTAACCGAAAATAACACGTTCTGTCGTCGGTGTTAGGCCTAGTGAACCATAGAGATAGGAAACAAAGAACACGGCGATCACAACGAAATCATAACAAGAACGGCACTGTACGTGCTGTACAATTTCGAATTTAATTACTGAATCTCATGGATATAAACATTCTTGCCTTTTTTATTCCAACTATATAAATGTAGATAAGTTAAAAAATCGTACCGACGACAGGATGAGCGTGTTAATGGCTCCTCCCATTTTTGTATTTGCCACCTTCTCAATCTATGTAGACCTACATGCACCGTAGTGCGCTCCTCTAGGTTAGGTTAGGTTAGGTTAGGGCTGCCCCCCCCCCCCCCCTGCCGTGAAGGACTTCCGACGCCTCTCGTTGCAGCTACAAAGTATAGCTTGATTTATCCTGTAAACATGTATGCCATGAATCGTCGTAAGCGCCCTAAGAGCTCCTCCAACAGTAACTGTGGTGTGTATAAATACACGAACATACAATAACTCACCGACGACAACATTCTATTCCTTACCTGGGAAAGCGTGGGAGAAGCAGCGGCGGGAGAGACGGATTGCTGCTATAAAACGACAATAGTGAGTATTCTTTGATACTCTGTTTTCGCTGAGAATCACAGTTCCGACTGTGTGAATCTACGCGGTACCGCTTGTACGTGTCGTTTCGTGCATCAACGCAATACATAAACATTTTGATGCCCAGCCCTGACGGCACTCCGTGGACACCATCGAAACATTCCAAAGTGTGCAGCGCACACTTTGTCGACGGTGTGAAGTCTGAGGAGGAGGGGAGCCTTTCTTACATCCCAACAATTTTTCCTGACGAGTACCAACGGAAGGCGTAACAATAAATAAATAACATACATACATACATACATACATACATACAGGTATACATAAAGTCAGTGTTCATTATCTTCCGAGCAGAGACATGCTGTTCTACTATGCCGCTACTGCTAAACTTTGTGCCATGTCTTATCCTTGACGTCAGGGCACGTGCAAGGGGACTCAAAAGAAGTCTTCCTCAAGGATCCGTTTGGGCTGATGCCGGTCTGGAGAGTCCTTTTAATAATGAACTCAGCAGACCAGGTCCTAGCCCGGACTGTGCAGTGCTCAGAGCAATGCTGGATGTGAGCGGCAATTACTTTTCTTTCCGTCTTCGTTTTCTGTTTGCATGTCAAGGTCAGCGTTTATACCTAACACCTGTATAATTTTGTGGGCAAAAACACTTTTTTTTAGGCCACGACACAGACTGACTGTGGTGGGCAACGTGCTATTCTCCCTGTCTTCATGTGCGTCTTGACAAGCAGTAATGCTGAAAATCAGGTGTGTATACGACTCTAATTTTATAACCAGCAGCCTACTTGCTAGGTGAATAGAATGAACGGTGGATAGGTAGATTGAACAAAAGAATGAAAAAAGGAACATCATTGTTCCCGTGCTCGCCGCAGCAGCTATCAATCCCTAAATTTTCCTTCCTGTAGTTTTTCGACAGGCAGACCTGCCTTGTGCAGCTCTAGATGTAGGATGTGGCACGTCAAATGACACAATAGACGCTGCATGTGACCTTGTGAATGTCGAAAATCTCCAACCCAAGGGTGGGTTCCACGGGTACGAAAGTGTCAAAGATGAGGAACGAAGGAAACGAAGGCAAAAATATTGAAAAGCATTGCTGCGGTGTCACCACCTGCACAGAAGAGTACACAAAGAAATCTACATCACCAGCACATACAGAGAAACCTGAATTTGTGTATAATACTTGTGAGCTTTTCACAGTCTCAGCTGTCCGGCTTTGTAATCCAGGTAGATAACACAGCATTTTTTGTTGCCATAGTCCACAATAACAGATTTCTTACGGGACGCAGGGCATTTCACTTCAAAGAGGCCATCGTCACAAATGCCATCGGGGGTACAGCACAACCAGGGCTGTTTCTTTAGTACGACCGTGCACGTAGAAACAACATGCTTCCCCGTCTTCCTCTTGAATGTCGCTATCGCAGTAGCTTCAGTTCCGATGCCGTAAGCCATTGCTGCAGTGCAGTTCAGGGTATGGTGGTTTCTCATCGTCATCTCATTTGCAAGGCACTCTGGTTTCTTTCTTGAGTTGTTTATTTGATGTGGTCTTGTGCTCGCTGAGATACGAATGTATCTCACTTGATGCCACACTTCTTGTTCGTCAGTGTTTCGTTCATTATGTCCATAACTTGTTGTGTACTAACTTCTACATACTTCCTGCAAAAGCTCAATGCCTCTTTTCCAAGCGCACTTACATATTGTACATTTGCACTGTAAATGTCACAATCCCTTATGTTCAGTAGTGGTATGTTGACTGACTCGGCTGCAGGAAGCTCCTCTGAGTTTTCATCATTTTCAGATTCAATTTCTGTTATAAGTAAATGGCCAAGTAAGCAGTTCAATTGTAGAACCTTACGGGGAACAGATACGAGAACTTCTAATGGTGCCTTCCTCTTCAGCTGAAAGGGTGCTGCATTATAAATATTTCCTACACCGGCCAGTGATAGGCAAGTACCTCAAAATTGTACTTAAAGTAAAGTACCAAGTACCTGGCATCATTAGTACTTCAAGTACAGTACAAAGTAGCCAATTCCAAATGTACTTCAAGTAAAGTACAAAGTACTAGGCAAACTACTTCAAGTACTCATCAAGTACACTGCTAATTTAATTTGTACCACTTTGCATTTCACTGTTTAGTAGATGTGTCTTGCTTTTTTAGCAAAAGCATTAGCCAGCATTCTTGACAAATGCTATGAAGCCATAAAGTCCTAGGTTAAGTGCTAAGCCGTGAATATGAACTTAATCAGGTGACATAATTTGCAGCTACATGTAGAGAGGCAAACAATCAGCTGGGCTGTGATTATGCAACATACTATTATACCTCCCTGACTGATCCAAGATCACCCGCCTAGTGTGATGTTCCGGTACTAATCTTCGGCTATAACAGGCTAGGAAATTTCAGGGGGAAAAGAGCACAAGCCAACAGAGATTACACATTTCTGGGCATTCCTTGCTACTTTCTGAAATACAACATATTTGAAAAAAGAATACGAAGAAAATAAAAAAAGATGAAGCACAATGTAAGCCTTCATTTTTATATGGCTGTGATCTGCAGCAATGTAACCCATGTGACGAATTAAAGCAACATAAAATGTAAATCTGAAAGCATGTGTGTCTTGCAGGCCGTTACTTTACTTCATCATGTATTCCAATCACACACTGTGATATAAAATGATTATTATAATTGCCAATGAAGGAAACAATATAAAAAACACTAGAACCATGCATTGGGAGAACTGAAATGACAATTGACCAAGTCATCGCGCTGCCGGTTGCAGTGTCATAATGTGTGTGTGTATTTGCATTCTATTCGTTTTACATAAACATAGAAGTGCTGGTACTTTTTAACATTTCAAGCCTCTCAACAATGGATATGCTTCAATAAATATGCTCTTTAAAAGCACAAAAATCGTTTTTGGTACAATGTTAGAATGGGACTGTTGGTACTGCGTCCCACTAAAAGCGCTAAAATGATAAGAAGACGACAACAAACATATCTGTGTGTTTTCGTTTTCTTGTTATTATTTTAGCGCTTTTAGCAGGGTGCATCATTCATACTTTTTTCTGATTTTTTGTCTGGAGTCCAAGTTTGGGTACTTGAGTACTTGATGGGGAAGTACTGGGAAGAAGTACTTTAAGTACAGTACAAACTACACGATTTGAAAAGTAAAGTACAAGTACTCAGAAATGTACTTAAAGTACTACTTGAGTACTTGGTACTGGAAGTACTGCCCATCACTGACACCGGCCAATATGTTTTCTAGTCGAGCACACTTCTTGTAAATTCCTAGCTGCTTTGCTGATGCCCTGTTCCATGCTTGTGTTGTCGCTTGTGTTGTAGTGTAGGAGCTATATTCCTCATCGTTTACAAATGATAATAAGGCAGCGACGTGTTTGCAGGAGCGACTGCATCCTGCTTTGCACGTACAACTTCTTGACTTGAAAGTTGATGTTTCGTGGTCCACCTGGAGATGAGATAATTTTACATAGTGCGTTACCAGATGTTCGTAGGTCACGTTGGTGGACCTACCCAGTACGTTTGTCGCATGCAGCGCGTAATCGCTGTTTTCGCACATTTAGCACGTTCAAAACTTCCGAATTGCACGCAAATCACAGGAACGCCACAATCAGAACACTCGCGGCAATCGAAACCTGTAGTTCAGAATACAAAAGTAGCATCGTGCAAACTACCATAGAACAAGGAACGAATGACTTCAAAAATTTATAGCTGTAACACGGCGGTACTTACAAGTATTTCAATTTCGTACGATGGCTTGTTCAAGTTTGTCTGCGGCATACATTTTCCCGTGATAACCATGCCGCCTTCCATGCGGCATGAAACATTGTCAACATACCGACTTTTACACAGCTTTTCTCCCTTTTGGAAAATCCCAGGCGGAAAGTTGGACACATTGTACCTAACATGAGGCAGTCCCACGAAGACGCTTACGGAAGACATTGATGCAAACGGGCGGCGGCGTCTGCTAGCGTCCCACGACTCCCAACACATTTGCGCAGTTGCTCCGCAAGGGGGTACGAGCAACAGCGCCCCTATAGGCGCTGTACACCGCCTATACTCAAAAACGCAATTCAATGAATGGGCGCCACCATTAGTGCTGCCGCCCGGTGGTAGCCACTGGAACTGTGCACGTGTGGACTGCCGTTTGCCGAGTTCCTTCATTTTCGTGTCCATTCGTGTTCATTTCGTGCCGATTCATTTTCTCCCGCTGGGAACAGGTGTATACATAGAACAGATATCGCATCGGCCAGCACTCTTCGCGTGAACAACTACGCATATCGCACGCGGAAGCAAGCAATCTTCTTTTTCTTTGATCTTTCGAAAGTTGACACGCTACTCAGATGTTTGCCGGACGACTAGTTATATGGAATGTTAAGTTATCGTCGGTCATACTCATTAAAGACGGCGGGCGGTCACCATGCAGTATTCATCCCAATGGGAAGAGCGATTTTGGCAGTCCACCCCTGTCGTGTCGTTGATGGGAACGAGGCTAAGGAGCGCACGGGGACTAGTGGTTTGAGAGTAACGCGACAAGGTCTATAGGGTGTTTTCACATGACGTCAAACGAACGCGTTTGGCCACCGTGGTGGTGGTCACTTTTTCGGCCCGGCTGCAGAGCGAAGCCTTGAATGGTGTTTTGAAATCCGGTCGCGTCCGTACTCTTCTTTTATCCCGAAGACACTTCGTCACTGTCGTTCTCACATTTTCTTTTATGAAAACTATGGTTGTCGTATTGAAAAAATAGCTCAGTTTGTCATCTTTCAATGCCGCTAGCACGAAAAGTGACTACCAGTGGGAGGAGGTTACGAGCATGGCACCTGAGTAGGTGAAAACTCCCTATACCCCACTGCATCCTGCACTGCCGACAACACAGGGATGACACAAACCCGCCATTGTTGTAACTACCCTCTAGCGGGTGCATTTGGCAAAACTGCCATCTTGTCCTGGTCGCACGTCATAGAAAACGTCATTTTGAGGTCATGTGACTTTGTTTACATGCCGTTTTGCAGCTTGCCGACATATTTCCGTCGTCATAAAGCGAAGAGATGAATGTATTTTGCCAGCGTAAACTATGCGGTACTTCTTCTGCAATATGGTAGCTCATTTTCCCTTAGTTTAAGTACATCGCATCGGCTCAGTGGGTCTTAACGCGCGGTCGTCATCACATTTGGAAGTCGTCAACAATACAAGGCCTTATGTGAAAAACTGCGCGTTATACTGCGAGATTATCGGATAAAAATAATTACTGTGATCAAAAGACATTCAAAACGTCGCGCAGAAGCAACAACCGCATTGTTTACAAACGGTTTGGCCGCCGATCACGGGCGCCGCCATTTTTAAGGTCACGTGTGCCTTGACGTTTGCTGTGATGTGCAACCAGGACCTGTACAGGGTGCATTGCGTTCGCCCAGCACGCTTTCGTCTACGGAGCAATGCATTGGTTGCGACCCCTGTGGCCGGCAACACCTCCTCCACCGTGATGCCCTCTGCCGTCGTGTATTCCAACTTGGCCACGGCACTCTTACATTGGCTACCCTACTGGCAGTGGTTTACCCAGAATTTCGGCCTCGGGGGGGGGGGGGGTACTCTGCAAGGGGGTGTATTTACATGCTTTTGACAAAATATTGCGCAATCACAAAACATTTTAGGGGGGTATCCTCCAGATTCGGGGAGGTGTTAGGGGGTGTAGGGGGTCTGGATAAATCACTGCCTACTGGTTCCCGTTCCCCTGCCTACACAGTGACTGTGCCGTCAGCACTGCCTTCCTTCGCTTTTTCCAAGCTTCGGGCCTTATGAACACCCTATGATTGCCTGAATGCCCTGTGAACATTCTTTTGACTCTGCGTTTCTTCTTTTTCTTACAAAATCCGTTACCATGCACATCGCGATGTGGTGTGATAAAGAAAAAACGGGGATGTGCGTTTCGACGAAGTCGAACTGGCTACCCCAGTACGCTTACACACAGAAAGTACAAACAGATGATGAGATGACGAGAAAACAAAGAGATGATGAACAGAGATGATCATGGACTTCAACATGTAGTTCAAAAGTTTCGACCCAAGTGAGTGTAAAACGTCGCAATCGCTGGGGGCACACGCAGCACATATTCAGCGAGTCATAGAATGTCCATAAGCCCGGTTGTATGTAGAAAATCTTCAAGCGCCCTCAGCGCCTTGTCGGACGACGGAGGACCCAACAGTTTCGCGACGTCGAAGGCTCAGGAGCATAGGCGCCGACTGCGGGGGGGGGGGGGAAGAAAATGAACCAGAAAATGAACTAGGGGGGGCGCCGCCTCCCCCGGGAAGTCCCAAGAGACTGACACCAACCTTTGGGGCTCGGCGCGCCCAGGTCAAAAAAGTGAAGAGGCACCAACCCCAAAAATGCATCGTGCAATTTGTAAAATATGTATCCGCCCACCATACTCATTATCACAGTAGAAGGTGAGGCGAAGAAACACAGAAGATGACAAAATACATAGCCTGAATTTCGCCCAAAGCAATGAGATCAATGAAACGAAGCAGTCGAAAAGGTACCAGCAGCTCCCAGTGAGATGTAACGGTAGGATCTTCGGAACGCATGTCCGTTGGGAGCGGGTTCAACTCCCGCCGCTCCATTTCATTGACCATATTCATTATATTGCGCGCATTTCGGGTCAAACACCGAGGATTCAATGCATTTTGTTCCTTTTAACTCAGTTTTCAAAGGCGTAATGCCTTCAGTTGTGCACATGTTCACTGTTTACGTTCTCTCTGTTTTTTCTTTTCTTTTGTTTTTTTCTGTTCTTCCATCCTCTTATTTCTATACCAGGTCTTCATACATCATAGGATCCCGCTAGAGAGAGTTTTGTGTTCTTCATTTTTCTTTTCCTTTTCTTTCCTTCTTTTTGTTTTCTTTTGCTTTCTTCTTTTCTTTGTCTTTTTTGTCTTCCCCTTTCACTTTTTTTTGGAATAACAAGACGGCATCCATCTGGCTTACCTTTCCTTTCTTTCTTTTTCTTAATAAACATATACCCCCCCCCCCTCCAGAGTACTTACTTCGCGGTGCGCCCTTGCACCCCCACCCCACCCCGGAAAATGAAAACCCTCCGCCTCTGCTCGGGAGTCCACACGAGAGAAGCTCGTCTCTAATACCCTTCGAGCATCAACGTATTTCCGACACCTGAGAAGGATGTGTTCTGCGTCCTCTACAGCGCCACACTGGCTACAGTTCGGAGAGTCTCGCTTTCCCAGAAGAGGAGACATGCGCTGCACGGTACATTGAGCCGTGGCCTATGGGGGACAGTCGTCGTTTGTCGCGTGAAGGAAGATGGTACTCGAAAGCGTAACTCTGGATCGACATTGTACAGAAGCGAATTCAGCAGATCCTGTTAGCCAGGAGGTGCTGCACATTTCTTTCTTGAGCTCGTTCAGCATTCGCCCAGGGTCACTCTTGGTGAAATAAATGAGCATCAGTTGGACGCGCCTAAGTTGAAGAGCCCGGCGTGCAGCAGCGTCCACAGTCTCGTTGCCTGCAATGCCACAGTGACTAGTGACTGCTCAGTTGGTAGCGTGTTCGCCTTCTGATCCCGAGGTCGCGGGTTCGAACCCGGCCGAGGACGCCAGCAACTTGGTGGCAGGGTACAAGTTGTTTAGAGACGCCGTCTTCCGCGAGGGACGTTAAATACGGGGTGTTGTGTGATGAGCTTTCATCGCACGTTAAAGAACCCTCTGGTGGGCAAAAGCAATTCACAGGCCGACCGCTGTGGCGTCGCTCATGATCTCAGTTGTCTCGTGACGTAAACACCCAATTATTATTATTATTATTATTATTATTATTAAATTACTAGAGATCCACTGCATTTGGATGTCATGACCTCTTAAAACTGCCACATGGTATGTGTGCAAAACATCTTGTGCTGCTGATGCCAGAGATCCCGCAGTAAACATGGAAGCCAGAGTCTGTAACGCACATTTGGGGTCGCTATAGATAATCCAGCGAGCAACTGCAGATCGCGAGTGGATAAAACTTAGTGCCAAGAGGACTTCATGAAGTTCAGCGGCCGAAGCAGAGGTGACGTGAGACAGCCGCACCGCCCTTTCGATATTCGCCTCCGGGATAACAAACACGCACGAGAAGCCGGATGAAGTCGTAGATGCATCCGTGAAAATCTGTATTCTGCCTGCGGAGCGGTTTAGTAGCTCAAGACTGAACTGGCGGAGAACATGCGTTGGTATATCCTTGTTTCCCGGAAGTCCAGGCACAATAGTTGTCACGTCAGGAGGCTGTAGAGCCCATGTTGGGATATCCGGTAATGGATGTGGCTTGTGCTTCGGAATAAGACCTCGTTGTGTCTGGATAGCTCGGGTAAAGGAAGAGTGGTGTCGTCTCATAATGGCTCGAAGCAGAGGATGCCAACCGCACGTAGTGGCGGAACGTTTCTTGCATCCTGAGAGCTGATACAGGTTTCCGTGCTTCTGCCATGGCTAAGGCGTTTGACATCGCTCGAGGAAGGCCGAGACAGGGTTTAACGTCCCTTGCTAGGATGGACTTTAACACTTTCTCTGTGGTAACAGGGAGGTTGTGAAGCAGGGGAATGTGATGAGCTAACATCTGACTTATAAGAGATCGGTGAATGCTGAGCATTGCCTGAGGAGACGTGCCCCACCGGGAACCGCATAAATAACGAAGAACATTAAGACGACTCTCAGCTTTTGCTTTTAGATGGCGCACCTCAGCTACCCATGATAAACTCCGGTCGAGAGTAATGCCGAGAAAGCGGTGATGTGGTACACGACGTACCTGATGATGACCAATATGTAGTTGAAATCTCTTAAGATGGCGACGCGTAAAAGGCAGCATCACAGTCTTTTCTGACGACAGGTCCATGTGCACATCGGGAGGCAAGGATCCATGCATTGCATTTGTTGAAAATGGTTTCCAGAACTGGAAAAAGCACTGCTAAGCTTCAGAAGCAATTAAAATTCAGCGCTTTATAGCGCCGATTCCACGGCGTTGAGAGCTACAAGCAGAGGGCTTAACGTAGCGTCTGCTCTCTCACAGTCAAATCTTCACCAAATGAGGGTAGTCGCTGAGCTTTGTTGGCAGTATTGTCGTCTGTTCGCTTTTTGGCATGCCAAGATCTCGCACTGCGCGGCCACGATGAGCGACGAGGGTAACTTGAGGCAACTTTTAATGTTACGCAATGCCGATGTACCAGGTCTAGGGACATGGCTCAACAAGAACATGGTACGTATAAGTGGACTCCCCCGGAAGTGCAGAACGAAATTCTAGAGCTAATTACCCACAGCGTGCTTCGCTCCCTAATGAGAGATGTGCAGGATGAAATGTTTCATGCGGTGATGAGTGACGAGACTTCCGATATAAGCACGCTGGAACAGCTATCCTTTTGCCTCAGGTACGTTAAATAAGGTCTGGAAGTGCAGGAGGTGTTCGTTCGGATTTTATGTGACCGCGGACACGAGAGCAAATACCGTCCTCTCGATTCTGAAAGATGTGCTTTGTCGATTCAATCTTCGAATCGAAAACTGGCGTGGGCAATGCTATGACGGAGATGCAAATGTTTCCGGCAAAAGCGGTGGGTTTCAAGCCCTAGTACCATACATTGAACCAAGAGCCAGGTATGTCCACTGCATTGCACACACACTGAAACTGGCGTTGCAAGATGTTTGCATGAAAATCGATGTGTGTCGGTACTTCGTACGCTTGTTCACAGACCTGGTAAATTTGGTTAAAACTTCTCCAAAGCGCCTCAGCTGGTTCGAGCAGTTTCGAAAGGAAGGAACAGCGGCCCTCACGCAATTCTGCAAAACCAGATGTACGCTAAAGGCTACCTCACTTCGGTCGGTGTCAAGTAACTATTCCGAGCTGGTCCAATTTCTTTTCAGGCTGTCATCGGACGCAAACGATGACACCGGCAAAATCTGGTGAGTACGCAAAGGCGCTCAAGAAATTCGGTGCATATTTACCATGCTTAGGCTCATGATCCTTGTTTTTCAAAGATTGGAAAGTGCAAATTCCGCTCTTGAGAAGAAGAGCCAGCAGTTTAGCCATGCAGAGCTGATAGTGAAGGGTGTTAGTGCGTTGCTGAGCTCCGTGACGAATTCTCTTGCTTTTAGAGTGACTTGTGAGCTAAGGCTGGAGAGGTCAATGCTGGGAGTCCAAGCGTCCCGAAATGGCAGCAGCAAGCATACACGTCGTTAATTAGAAGTATCGCAAGCACACGAGTTTAGATCCACGAAATATTTCTGTTGACAACGATTCTATGTGATTATCGACGCAATACATTCATCCCTGTGCAGTCGGTTTACTACTGTAATGTGGGACCACCTGACGCGAGTCGAAAAGTTCTTGACGGGAGAGGTTTACAGCACTTATTTGTGCCAGTTCTATAAAGAACCTGTCGCAACCTTGATGCAGATTGCCTTCAACTTCACCGAGACATGCTAATGGACATTGCAAAGCAGCGTGTCGCAACTGTGTAGACATGGAATTTTCTGCTCCTGAAAATCTAGCTCTTGTTTCCTGATTCCATTATCATACCTGCGCCTGAACTCGGACAGGCCCTGCCCTACTGTGCGGCCTGGGGGACCCCTCCTAGCCATGGAAGTCGTCCGAAGCGGCGACAGCGCCTCGTCTACCGAAGGGGCCGGGGCCGGTGACACCGACTCCTCTTGTAGCAGCAGAACGATTATCCTGCGAAAGAGGCAGATTTACAGAGACATCGCTTTCACATCATCTGATGACGACGACCGACCCTTCGAAGAGGTCCCTAAAAGAGCGCGAAAGACCGCTCGCCCAAACACTGGGCAACACCCTGCGCCCACGGGAGTCACGGTGATATTCGCACCCGGCGACGCAGCAACGAACCTCGCCAGGCTGAATCACCTGAAGATATCAGACTTCCTCACTTCCGAGTTCCCGGGGAGGATTAAAGAGATAAGAGCGAAGTTCGCGAAGAACATAATCGCGGTGGATGCCACCTCCCCAACAGCAAAGGTCTCCCCTTTTAGGACTCGACCGCATCTGCTCAATCCCTGTTCGAGCATATGAACCCCGCCCCACTGGCTCTTGCTACGGCGTCATCACTGGTGTGGACGCCTCACTATCGCACGACCAAATACGGCTGGCCATCAGGTCCAGTCCAGTGGTCATCGCTGCGAGGCGGATAAAGAAGGACGGTGGTGCTGTGCGGCTAACCTTCGCCGGGGCCGCGAAGCCGCGTGAGGTCAGCCTCCATCTCCTGACCATGCGTGTAAAACCCTACCTACCGCCGACGCCGCAATGTTACAACTGCCAGAGGCATGGACACGTGGCAGCGTGCTGCACTCGGAAAAGGATCTGTGCCAACTGTGGAACGTCCCACGACTCCCCCGACTGTCGCCAGAGCGTCCCCAAGTGCGTCAACTGCCAAGGCACCCACCAAGCAACGTCGATCGATTGCCGTAAACGTAAGCAGCAGAGGCTCATTGCCAGGGAACGCTCGCGCTCCAACAGCAGCTACCGGGATGCCAAGGCTAAGATCCACAACGAAGAACGCCGCAGGCACCATAGACGACGGAAGGGGCGGCACCGGGAAGGCTCTAGGTTCGCTGACAAGGTAGCTGGAAGGCCACCTATATGGAACACGGGTGACTTTCCCCCTCTGCCTCCTTTGGCCTCTCAAGACGCCCCTCACACAGCACCGATCCCCATCACCACGCCCACCCTAATAACGACGTCTGAAGCCGTCAGCAGTCAGGCAACTTATACACTGAAAGTCCGCCGAGAGCCTACGGCCCAAGCAACGGCCCACGACTCTGTTGATATGCAGATGGTGGTGGTTAAGCTGCTCTTTGCAGCTCTGAGGGCCATCATCACTGCATGCCCTGAGTGCAAAGCGCTCCCGGAAGTCCGATCGATCTTGCACTTAGAGAAACTAATTGCTCCCACTCCTGAGCACCCGACACGTAGCCGGCAGGCCCGGCCGGATCCAGCTACCGCTCTTTCTCATGCCGCATGGCAGTACAATATCAATATCCCTATATTCAAAAGTGGTGATACATTCACCCCCTCGAACTACAGGCCTATCTCGTTAACTAGCATTCCCTGTAAGTTGATGGAACATATCATATACTCGAACGTCGCCCGGCATCTCACTTCAATTAACTACTTCTACGAGTTCCAACATGGATTTAGGAAGGGCTACTCATGCGAGACGCAGCTAGTTGAGTTCATACATGACATCCAAAGTTGTCTCAATTCAAGGGAACGCATGGACGTCATCTTCCTTGACTTTTCAAAAGCATTCGACACTGTGCCTCATTTAAGTCTCTTGGCTAAGCTCTCAACACTAAACCTCGACCCCTTTGTTTTCTCCTGGATAATAGCCTTCTTGACAGACCGGAAACAGGCCGTTTTCACTAACAACACTCTATCGAACTTCACTTCCGTAACATCAGGTGTACCTCAGGGATCCGTTCTTGGCCCTTTATTGTTTCTTATTTATATAAATGACTTACCCCAGTGTCTCAGTAGTACCGTTCGACTTTTTGCGGATGACTGTGTTTTATATAGGAAGGTGGCGTCCAGTGCAGACCATGATCATCTTCTGGGGGATCTGCTCGCGGTGTCCCGTTGGTGTAACACTTGGTCTATGTCTCTCAACATCACTAAGTGCAATGTCAGGTCCTTCTCACGTTCCTCTTCACATGTCTCTTCATCTTATCAGCTACAGGGCTCCCAGCTGTTATGCGTTCCCACGTATAAATACCTAGGCCTTCACTTAGATTCAACAATGCGTTGGTCCCTGCATATTGATAAGATTGTGTCTGAGGCAAACAGGACCCTGGGATATCTTCGCCGCCATCTTGCACTTGCTCCGCCTCACATCAAACTCCTATCTTATCGAGCATTCGTATTACCCAAATTAGAATACGCCTCTGCTGTTTGGGATCCACACCAGGAATATTTGATACATGCCCTGGAATCAGTTCAGAACAGGGCCGCACGCTTCATCACCTCCAATTATTCATCGGATTGTAGCGTCTCGGGACTAAAAGAAGACCTTGGCATGGACCATCTCACATTCAGACGAAAGGTCTCCCGTCTGTGTCTTTTCCATAAGCTATTCTATAACAGAAACACTCGTGATCGTCTTCTCCCCCCTGCGGAATACATCTCTTCACGTCACGACCACGCTCACAAGATTAGAACCCCACAATGTCATACTAATTCTTTCATGTACTCCTTCATTCCTAAAACAATTCGGGACTGGAATCACCTGCCAGAGTCGATCGTTTTTATGCAAGACCCCGCCCACTTTAAGGCTGCCATCACCCAACACTACAAAACATAGCGTACATCTCATGATCGCTCCAGCGTCACTTTCCGCTACCTCTTTTCTTTTCTTTTCTCACCTCGACCGTCTTTTCCTTTTGCATTCATCCAATGTCATTTCTAGTGAGCACTGCGAATCTATTGTTTTATATTGGTTGTACACCTGTTGCAATATTTTTGCTATTTGTCTGTTTTTTTTTTACATGCTTTGTTTCCTTGTCTTTTTCCTTGCCCCTCCGTTGTGTAATACCCCCTTGGGGGTCCTCAACGTATGTAAATAAATAAATAAATAAACGACCACGATTTTCCAATGGAACGCAAGAAGCCTTCAGGCGAAGCTCTCAGTGTTCCGCCAGTTCGCGTGGAGGCATAAATTCCCAGTAATGTGTATTTCAGAATGTGGGATTCTGGAAGACTTTCGCCTATCCAACTACATCACCTTCGTGTCGCAGCCCAACAACGCTAGAAGCCGAGCGGCCATTTTCGTCCGATCAGATATACCGGCTGCGAAGAGGTCCCTTGTAGAAACAAGTGGAGGGGAGTATGTCTGCTGCTCAGTGCGGATGGGCGTGCTTGACTTAATTCACTGTGATTTCCCAATACTTGCCCCCAGCGACCCCATATGACGTGAATAATTAACCTCAGGAGCATTCTGGACGGCCTGACACCACCGTTTGTGTTGTGCGGGGACTTTAACGCCCACCACGTCAGCTGGGGGAGCGCACGCTCGGACTCACGGGGAGAACGACTCGCTGTGCTCTTCGATGAGATGGACCTCCACCTCCTCAATGATGGCAGTTGTACGACGACACGGCAGTTGACGACATTTGTACAGTCCCCGCTGATATCATCATGCTTGGACCTCACAGCAGTGTCTGGCTCGATTGCAAAACGCTTCACCTGGCAGGTCGACGCTGACTCCCTTGGAAGCGATCACCTTCGACTGCTAATCAACGTCCGCGGCGCGCCAGGGGCTCAGCTGAGGCGCACGGTCAGAAAGACTAACTGGAGCAACTATAGGGCTGCCTTCTAGTCTAGTTCCGCTGATCTTAGGGACGCTAGTCACCACGACTTCTGCCGCGCGGTGGTCGGCGCCACTCGCAGTGCCACAAGCGTCTTCCAACTTCCCGTGAAATTTGCCGCCGTCGATACAGAGTACGCTAAGTTGCGTGCGATACGCCGAAGGGCTGAAAGACGCGCCCGCCGCTCCCGTCTCCCCGCCCACAACCAAGAGGCCAAACGAATACAGAAAGCGGTTCTGAGGCACCTCTACAAACTGGCTAGGCCCACTGGAGGAGCTTCGCTTCGTCCCTATCTCCGCGCACACCGCTATCCCGAGTCTGGACGGTGCTAAAAGGGCTAGCCGAGCCGGTTACCCAACGCAACCCATTCCGTTCACTGTCTTTGGCCACGGGGCGCTCAGAGATGCAGCTGGCCGAGGAATATTGCGGCAGGTTAACATCGTTGCCTACCGACGGTTTAACGTCTGCTCGAGACATACCTGTGGCCGATGTCCTACCGACGGAACCTTCGCTCGATCATATGTTCTCGCTTCCTGAGCTGGAATCAGCCTTGAGACATTCATCACTACATACCTCCCCAGGCGCTGACCAGATCACCTACAAGGCCCTACGTAATCTCCCCTTGCGCGCACGTCATCTTCTTCTGCAAATCTACGATGATTCGTGGCGCACAGGGACGGTGCCTCCAGACTGGAAGTCCACAATGGTTGTCCCTATCCTAAAACCCGGTAAATCACCTCATGATATTGACTCCTTCAGGCCGATCGCCCTCACCAGCTGTTTGTCGAAGACGATGGAGCGCATGATTCACTCACGGCTAAGCTGGTTTCTTGAAAGCATGCGGTACTTCCCGGAGGTCATGGCTGGATTCCGGCAGGGCAGGTCATCCATCGACAGCGTGATCGATATCGTCTCTAGTGTCCAGGAAGCGCGGTCTGAAGGGCAGCTCACAGCAGCAGTTTTCTTAGACGTCATGAAAGCATACGATAGGGTCTTCCACAGCGCCGTCGTCGCAACTCTGCAAGAGTCTGGTGCAGGCGCACGAGCCGTGTCCTGAGTTCGCGACTTCCTATCTGATCGCACCCTTTTTGTGCGCACTGCTCACGGCGACACAGCTCCCTTCCCTGTAAGCCGCAAGGCAGTGTGTTGAGCCCATTGCTGTTCAACCTTGTCATCGCCTCACTCCCCGCACACCTACCTGCCAACGTCAAGATCACAATTTACGCCGACGATGTCTGCATTTGGACTTCAGGCAAGCGGAGAGACGCGATTCAGCGGCGCCTGCAGCAAGCCCTTGACGTCATTGAGCTATATCTCGCCGACAGAGACCTACGTGTCTCCACAAGCAAAACAGTCGCCATGACGTTCACCAACCGCTCATTTAAAAACAACCCACTCTACGTCGCGGGAACGCCACTTGATTTCGTCCCCCGCTACAAATATCTCGGGGTCATCTACGTCCCGCAAGGTAACATCGAGCATGTTTTCAGGCTCTCCCATGTCACCTCCTCCACCGAAACCGAGCTCTTCGCAATCCACGCGGCCCTCAGGCACATAACAACATCGCCCCCAGGAACCTGGACGATCCTGTCGGACAGCAAGGCGGCACTGGAGATACTCGACTCACACTGCACCAAAACAACCAACGACCTACACACAACGGCAATGTCCCTAGCCAACACCGCCCTTGCTTCCGGACACAATATATGTCTCCAGTGGATACCCAGCCACATTGGCCTCTGCGGGAACGATCGAGCAGATGCTGCGGCCAGGCGTGCGCACGAACAACCCGACGCCGCGGCGCGCATACCGCTCACCCCTTCGGCTTGCCGCATCCAAATCCGCCGCTGGGCCGCCCAAGAGGCGCGGTGCTTCATTCGAGAATCCGCCCGTTTCAACGACTTCCTTCGCTCCATCGACCCGGCGGTGGAGTTCTCCCCACCACGACGTCTCCAACGGCCACAAGAGACACTCCTCCACCGACTACGCCTCAACTTGGCATACGCGCCACCGGTCCAGCGCATGATGGAGAGGCAGATCTCGGCCCTCTGCGACGTTTGCGAAGTGGTTGCGGACACATCGCACCTCCTGCTGACCTGCCCCAAGTACACCAACCATCGCGCTACCCTTTCCGCTGCCTCGAACGTTTCGGGCACAACCAACTGACGCTGACCGCACTTCTTGGCCCTGTGACTCAGCACCAACAGTGGGCCGTCACAACTGCTTTACTGCACTTTCTGAAGTGCGTGGCCTGGCTTCTAAGCTCTGAGCTGCGCGCTCCAGGAGTCTCACCTTCTTTTTCTTTCTTATTCTTTCTCTGTCTTCTTTCTGCGTTGCTTTATTTTTATTTTGCCCTTCTTTCTTTCCTTTTCGTTTTTGTTTTTCTTCCTTTTTTATGGAGTCTCATCTTTTTCCTCTTCTTCCTTTTCTTTCTATTTATTCTTTTTTAATGGAATAGCATGCCGACCTTGGTCTGGCAGACCTTTCCTTTCAATAAATATATACCCCCCCCCCCCGTCCTTGCTTCATTTCAGCACGTGAAAGAGTTTCTGTCGGGAAAGGCGAACCATTAAAAACGCTACTTTCAGAAATTGTTAAACTTATTCGAATTGTACTCACAGCATCTGTGACGTCCTGCACGTCAGAAAGGTGTTTCTCATGCCTCCGACGGATAAAAAATTACTTACGCTCTACAATGGGGCTGGCCAGACTAAACCATATCGCCTTAGTTCATTTATACAAAGAGCCTGCTCGCGAAGTGGACCTAAACGCTGTAGCAAACGAGTTCATCAAACGAACAACTCTTAGAGAAAACGAGTTTCAAATTGTCGGGCGACGTTTTTACATACGTCCTGAAGAGTATATTCTGAGGGTGAGGGTGTGCTGGTTCCTGCATCTGCTTTCTTCATCATGTGGTGTACCAACCATGTGGAAATAAATGTTTCACTTGGCTCAAAGCAGTACTGATTTCGATCCTCTCTCATACCTCACTCACTATGGTGCGGTTACACGTCTACCTTGCACGCGTTACAGATTTAGCACCCCCCCCCCCCTCCCTACGACCCGTACTCGCTGCTCGCGGAATGGGGGAGCTACGCCTCTGCCCGTCATCACCTGCACACTCAAAACAACAACTGGCGCTGCTTTACTTCCCTCTCGTATATCTCTTCCCAGTTGTGTCGTAAACAAACTAACAGCAATTAGGATGAAGCTGGCCAATACAAAGAAAAGGTTGTCTTTAAATTATACGTAGAATGATCATTTCCTCTACTGCAGAGCAGACCGTCTGATTAATCTCTGTACGATTCTCTTGAACGTAAGGAATCCTTGGCTAATTACGTCTAGTGAGCAATTTCTGGTCAGTGATCATTTGAGCACAGTCCCTCTTCCTGCGGACGTTTCATCCTCGCAACGCTCCTTCTAATGAGCTCATTACCACATTATTTTTCTTCCTGAGGTTCTATCGCAGTGAGTGCGTCCTTGATTGCTGCATCGACCGACGGATTGCCGGTAATCAATAACGGTTCATTTCTTACTTTACCTCTGGCTTGAATGGGAGCGCATCTGACATGCTGACCAAGCTTTGGCTGTGCAAGGCGAGAAATATGGAATTTGTTGGAAAAGACAAAAAACAGAGAAAAAATACCGCGTGGGTCGTGTGCACGCTTTTAGTTGAACTTTCATTTCTGGGCTACGAGCTTGTGCGATGCAGCTTGAAAGGGGTTGGGGGTAATGTTGGAAACTTGGAGCGGTTTTCCTGCCTCGATTGGCGGCACGTTGCTCGAGTAGAGAAGGTATCAAATTAGGGAGGGGGTAGGGGGCGGAGAAGGTTAACGTGCCTGATTCTATAACACTCTGCACTACAGCCGGCCGGTTTACGGCCTTTGGAAAATTCAGAAGGGCTTTTGTACAGATTTGCGGCGCTGGAGATTGACGCGTGGATGCACATGCAATCTCCTCCACCTGGGGTTCCGATGGTCCGGAGTGCTGCACAGCTTTCTGCAGTTCACGTCTGGCGTCGGATGCAGCAGGGCAGACCATGCGAATGTGCTCCTCCTTTTCTGGTTCACCATATTGGCGACAGCTTGGACTAAAAGTGCGGCCGAGCTTGAAAGCGTGGGTACGGGTGTAGGCACTGCGGGATCGCAAGCGAAGTAGGAGGGAAGCCTTGGCCTTGGTGAGGTCATTCGCTGCACAGAGTGGGGGTGCAGACCCGCCTCCCGTTCGCTTGTCAGAATATAGCCTCCACATGGCTCAGGAGCATGCGAAACTACTTGGAGGCGCCTGGACTTTCGATTCGATCTTCGGCAGCTTTGGCAGCTCATGAGCTTGATCGTTCCCCAAAATTACTTATGGGAGGCCATCCACTGCAGCTATACAGGGGTAGCGCGGGATTTACGTCGGGTCAGTTGGTGCCGGCCTTTCCTGCGAAATAGCGCCCTTCAGAGAATTTGTGATCGATGCGTGAAATAGCGCCTCGTGAATCCGTGATTATCACAATGTTCGACAGTTTCGCGTTCTCTGCAGCCCTGCTTCTGTTATTGCCATCAATTCCGCGTCGGTAGGGTTAGCTCTCCTATGATGGTGGCATAATTTGGCGCGGGTCTACGTTGGGTCGAAACACATGTGAGACTGAAGCGCAACAGAACATTCTTTACCCTACACTAAAACATCATGTAACCGTAGTCACAACACAAACAACAACGTTCTTCCCTTACAGTCACACATTCGTAGGTCACGATGACCTCTTCTGTTGACAGCGCGGTGTTCATCGGTCTCTGTCCGTCTGTAGATCCATAGATCCAGTTTGTGGGTCAGCGCGCCGCGTGAGTCACCAGGATGACTGCAAGTCGGTGGGATTCTTTGTGGTTGGAGCTGTCCGAATGACTCTGGAAGTATTGGCGTCGCTTGTCGCCCTCGCCAGAGAGGGCGCCGTACCGCAGGCCCTAGCAGGTTGGTTAGACAGTATAAAGCGGGAATGAAGAGAATTTTGATTTACGATCTCGGCAGTGCAAATATGCGTTTACTTTTCCTTGTTTACAACTTCTGACGGCGGTGAGAGAGAGAGAGAGAGGGGGGGGGGGCGCTTCACGTTTACCCTGCCCTGGGTGCAAACTCGCTTCGCGACGGCTCTGCCCCGACACTTTTCGATATCCCTTTTCCGTCCGCCGCTTACAAATCTAGCTCATGGCCTGGTCCTTGCTAGTGATCCAAAATTGGGGTCTTTGAAGCGCATTCTTGTGCCCTATGAATAGGCTTGCGTGGTTCCCACAAGGACGCTCCCACGTAGATATGTGTGGACATTTCCATTTCGTGCATAAAGATATATCGTACAGATACAGATATTTCGTATAATAAAGGGCCACATGCTCTTCGCACTCCTTCCACACTTTCTGCCCGCTCTAGCTTCAGAGATGGTGTGCAGTACGCTATGCCACGTTTGCCCATGCAGCTGTCAAAGCTAGCGTCTGTGTATATGTGGGTGACATTCCCGTAGATGTCGTGAATGCACTCGGTAACAAGGTATTGAACAATGCCGTCAGAGAGCTTCTGAACTCCAGCCAAGTGTAACTCGTTGTGAATTTCGGAAATTGTCCAAGGCGGCTCCTTACGCGGCATTGCGGTTGGCGTGAGCACTACCTCGATGAAGGTGCAGGTGGTGGCCCCGAAGCGAGATTCCCTGCGGCTTTGCAGTCTGCCAATGAGTGCCTCTCCAGTGGCGGTTTTGTGTATGCCGAGGGCGTATCTTATGCCTTGCCTATGAGTCTGCTCCAGCAGGCTCTCGAGCACAGATGGGCTTGGGCAAGCGAATGGAGGCCATATCGAATCTTGGCAACGGTCGTAGCCTTATCAATGGTCACCACCGTGCGCTGAGAGCATGCAAATGCTGGACATCCAAGTCGTCGGACATAGGTCTGGGTCGACAGGTATCTAAATTTCATTTCTTTTGTGAAAGGCATCCACAATAAGCAGCTGTCGATCACAAGGCTAAGAAACTGCCGGGCTCTAAACTCTTGATAAGATTCAAAGAAGGCGGAGGTAGGTGGGGACATACCTTCTCTCGCCCCAGAAGAATATAAAATGTTTTGACCGGGCAAAGCTTTAGCCCGCGTCCGTAGTTATCCATCGCAGTAATGCCATATTGGATGGGGGGGGATATGTTTATTAAGAAAAAAAAGGAAAGGTCAACCAGACGGAGGTCGGCTTGCTATTCCAAAAAAAAGGGAAAGGGGAAAGAAAAAGAAAAGAAGAAGAAGAAAGGAAAAGGAAAAGAAGGGAAGCAAAGGAAAGAAAAAGGAAGAACACAAAACTAAAACTGAAAAATCACACACACGGTCACACAATCACAAGGCGTTGACAAGGTTCGAAGCGTGTAGAAAGCGGAGGAGCGCAGTGGTGACGGTTCACTGGGTCGGCTGAAGAACGGGGCCCACTAAGGTAGCCAGTGTCATAGTGCCGCAGCCAAGTTTGGATAGACGACGACAGAGGGCGTCATGGTGCAGATGGTGTTGCCGGCGGTGTAGGATGCAGTGGGGGATATCACCCACCACGCCACAGCTAGTGCAGAGGGGAATGCTAGATTGGCCCATTTTGAACAGTTGCAGCGGTGTGCGGGCGACGTTTATACGGAGGCGGTGAAGGAGCGATTCCTCGTGACGAGTGGAGCGACATGTAATAAAGAAGTCACTGAGGGGACGATTGATTGCATGTGACTGATGTATGAGGCAGCCTCAGCTCTGAACGCTTGGGCACGAGTAGCACACCGGCGGCGTATAAACATACGGCAGGCAGAAACGGTAAGGGGCAGATGTACAGTGGCACGAGTCACAACTTGTGCCGCACGTCGTGCAGCCGCATTTGCGCGTGAATTACCGGATAAGCCGACATGACCGGGAATACTGCAGAGAAAGAACGTAACAATTGCACAGAGCCGATGGTATGCCAGGATGATCATGCTGGGCAGGTCACATATGATGGCGGGGTGGGAAGGCAGCAAAAGAAGGAGGGACGCCCTGCTGTCAGCGAGGACAACCCAGGACTTCTCAGGTGGCAGGCCAGCAATGTATTCTAGGGCTGCGAGGATGGCATACAGTTCTGCCTCAGTAGAGGACACAGGATAGGGCAACGTGTAGGCTTGTTCGTGGCCCGTATCTGTGACATAAAATGCTGCCTCTGATGTGTCACGCATCACAGATGCATGTGTGAAGATTTGACGACAGGGAGGGTAGGTAGAGTTGATATGTGCCAAGGAGAGCTGATGGGCTACTAGTGGAGGATCTTCGTGTTTTCGAGGAAGGTCCGGAATAGGAGATTGAATGACGTGACGCCCAAGGGTCCACATAGCCGGCGCAAAGGAGGGAGGAGATGTCGTAGGTGGGAGATAATCCCTTAGGTGGGCAATGGCAGTACTGGAGGTGGAAGCAGGGCAGCTTTCTGCAATCTGACGAAGGGGATGGGAAGGGTGGGTCAGACAGCGGGCGTATACGCGCAGGGTGGTTGAGTCCCGTAGAGTAGGAACAGGAGTTCTCTAGCTTCTGCGATGACGGAGTAGGTCTCCGTTTTCCGAGGGACCCCGGGCAGACACCGTGGCTGCGGCCTTGAAGGTTGAGAAGCTCTCGGTCTTGGGTAGGGCTGATTCCATGGAGGATAGGGAGGCTATACCGTAGCGTGCCCAAGAGAAGAGCCGTATGGGCTCGGTGGAGGTCACGGCAGGAGGGACCCCAGGACGCACTTACGACACGCTTAAGGACGTTAACCAGGCTTGAAGCTTTGGCAACAAGTGTCTTTGTAGTGGCCGCTGGACAACGACGAGGATAGCCACGCTCCTGGAGCACCCGCTTCTCAGTTCCACCGCCGCGGCCATGGAGATTGGCCACCGTCATCGCCTCTCCGTGGCATACCATCATCGCCGGTCGGGACTCATGTAGAGAAATACCATCGTCCTCTACAGTCTTCACGTGAGGAGACCATGTCAAGCCTCGGTCAACGGTAAAACCCAAGTAACGGCAGGTTGAGATAAACGTAATGGGCGATCCAGCAAGGGATAGTGGGTACTTGTGAAATGATTTCCGTGAAAAAGCCATGGCTGCAGTCTTGGCAGGTGAGATCGTTATGCCTCGGTCGGCGAGATAATGACATATTGTGCCCAAGGAGCCTTGCAGACGACGTTGGATCGCATCACGACAAAGAGCAGATGTCCAAATACAATTATCGTCCGCATAGGGTGTAACGTGAGTGTGATTTGGCAGCTGTGCCGGCAGGGAGGCCACGACGATATTAAACAATAGGGAGCTGAGTACGCTGCCCTGTGGGACACCTCGTTGGACGTGATGCAAAGCAGTATCTCCCTCCGTAGTGCGCACAAAAAGAGAACCGTCAGTGAGGAAGTCTCGGAGCCATGGCGGGAAGAGAACTCCTAGGTTGGCATCTTCGAGTGTTCGCAAAATTGCATTATGTTGCACACTGTCATACGCCTTCTTAACGTCTAGGAAAACGGCGACGGACAGAAAGCCATCCGTACGAGACTGTTGCACTTCACTGACGAGGGTAAGGACACTATCAAGTGATGACCGGCCTGGGCGAAACTCCATCATTGTGGCCGGGAAAAAGCCGGTACAACCTAGGTACCAGCTGAGCTTGTTGAGTACCATTCGTTCCAGGGTCTTCCCCACACAGCTGATAAGGGCTATCGGGTGGAAGGAGTCCAGGTGGTGAGGGGATTGGCCTAGTTTGAGTAGGGGGACTATCATTGCGGCTTTCCATTCCTCGGGAAATCACCCTTGCCTCCAGCTGTCATTAAATACCCCGCACCCGCAATGTCACCCCGCATAGGGAAGATGCTGAAGTGCTTTGTACGAGATCTGGGGCCGTTTGCATGAAGCGGTTTGAGATTGATCTCACACACTGTAAAAAAATACTGTGATTTCTACGGGCGTTTAGTAGTATGTGACGGCGGCGTGTTACCGTAATCACAAATACTGCGAAAACTACGTAAAACGGTGGCGCCATCATCATGCGCCGGCCAAAAACTTCAATGCGGAGGCAAGGCCAAGCCAAGTACGGGGCATTGCCGTCATTCGCAAACGCCGGAAGCGGAACATCGTGCGCGGACGATGGTTGACGAAGGACGACGAAGCGGTTGTTGTAAATCTCGCGAATGCATGTAGTTAGGTAAGCACATTTCTGTTCGCACATCCTGTTCTTTGCGATTTGAGCGTGGTGCAGCGTATGCCTGGTTTTGTTCAACTTGACACCAGTAAATCGTGGCTCGCGTTTGTTGTGAAGTGTCTCCCTAGTTCTGTGTGTACGTCCTGGCTCGTAGGGTGATCAAGGCGCTCTTGTTGTAATGTATCGTTGCGGAAGGTGCCCATGTGTTTTTAACACTCTGATGGGCTAGTTGACCACCGTAGAGGTGTACATGAAGCGAGCAGAATACCGTGCTGTCATGCATTATGTGTGTACACGGCGGCGACCTATGCAAAACTCGGATGTCACATTTTGGGACGTTACAAGAACACACCAGGGCGGTCGCCTCGATTTGCTCTCCGAAACCACGAAAGTATGTCACGTCCATTCGTGCTCGCGTCAGTTCACTACGAATATAGAGATAATGTCACATATGAAGCAGCACATACGAAAGGGTCATGATCAGATGTCCTTATGAACGCTGCCAGAAGAAGTTCCGTGCCGTCTCCGCGTTTTGTGTGCACCTTCTTGTTCTTTCTTTGAAAAAATAAAACTGAGTCTAATTTCCTTTCTCTTTGAAGTGTTTTCATGCCAGAACTGACTGATGGGTGCACATGGTTCCTTCGTATGTTCTTCCTTCGAAAAAATAAACCATTAGTATAACTGCATGTCAACTGCCCTGCTCCCTGTAACAGTTTCCTTTCTGTTTGCAGTATTTTGATGCCAGACCTGACTGATGGGTGCACATGGTTCCTTCGTATGTTCTTCTTTTGAACAAAATAAACGGTGAGTATAATTGCATGTCAATTGCCCGGCTCCCTGTAACAGTTCTCTTTCTCTTTGCAGGGTTTTCATGCCAGAGGTGACTGGCGCATTTTCATCACTATGTACATAGAAAATAAATCTCAATGTGACAAACATCACAATGTGTTGCGCATGGTCATTGCTTAAACTGCTCTCATTGCCACGACTATATGTAGAAAAAAAAAAGAGGGGCTCCAGGGACGAGCACAGCACGATAAGGGTACACGGCATATGTCAGTTAAAATTACTGGCCAATGCAGTTTTTTTAACGACCACAGCACAGTAATGCTACACGGCGTATCCCTGTTAAAATTATTGGCCAATGCAGTATTTTTTCACGGGCACAACTTATACGGGGCCACCGTAAAAATAACGGCCAATGTTTGGCAGCCAACTTTCCTTGCATTTGCCCGTTTTTTTTTACGGTGAAATTTTTTACAGTGCACCCGAGTTCGATCTCAAGCTCGTACTCAGCGTTTGAGCCGGTTGCATAAAGCAAATTTGAGAGCAAAGATGAAATCGCGCCTGAGCACGTTCTCGTGAAGCGTTCTCAGGTTTTGAGACAGGTAACTACCACGCTCAAATGGGTTCTCAATTTGAGAATGGCTGCTCTGCTTTCAATACAGACGGTATAGCTTTTTGATCTGCCACTCGCATGTAGAGCTATAGTTGCTTTGTAATGGACTGGTACAATGCGTCCGCTGCGTTTGTTGTCAAATTGAAAATTATTGACGTAATGGCATCCATTCGTTTTTCAACTTCACGTGCCAGTTGTAACCTTCCGTCTATCTAATTTGGGTTCCGTTTCACCGTCATTCAACCGCTGAGAGACAGGGACGAGATACAGACGACATGTAGTCGTCTCCATAATGCAAAACAACACAGCACACGAAGCTTGATGTCCATTTTATTGAACGGAAGCGATGCTATACAATCTGATGAAGTTACTGATATATCTGTGTGCAAACCTTCACGCGGTTGTATCAACTTGCGCACTCAATAAAGCGTATACGGCAGAATCTGCCACCACTTTGAAAGCCGTATGCTTGTATGCCTTCCGCAGATCAAATGATGCTACGCGAACATATTGCACTGCACAGATTCGCGACACAGTAATATTTGGCCCTACCTCCTATAGTTTGACGGGACTGACAAGAGGCAGAAGACGACGACCACGAGAAGTAAACAATCTCCTAGTGTCGTAGAAGCAGCACGCTCCGACATCCGAGTTGTACGGAGCACCTCTATCCTTCATGGTATTGGACGGTTTGAGCGTATTGACGTAGTTTCCGGTCGCCAGTTGCCGTGCTGCCGATCTCAAGTTCGGTATGAGACGAGAACGGTCTCAAAATGGTTTGTGCAGTCGTCTCTGACTCAAGTTCGAGACTTGACTCATTTGAGCACGAACTCACCGCGAGATCGTTCTCATCTCAGTTTTGTTTTATGCAAACGGCCCCTGGTCCGCCCCTGGAGGGGTATGCTCTCGTGATGCACCTAGTGCAGCGTCCAACTCCATGGGAGTAAAAGGTAGGTCTAGGGCTGCTTTGCTCGTACATTGCACTGCATCAGGGACAGCTTGGCTTGACGCAGGCAAAGCAGTGAGGCTGCAATTTGCAGTTCCGTGCGCGACATGGCCAAAGAGAGGGAGCGGAACAGGTACCGATGTACTACAGGAGTCAAGAGTCCCTTAAGCACCTTATGTTGGATGACTTGTCTGAGCTGTCCAGGGTTCTCGCTTGAAGCCCATACGCGGATGACGTTGACATCAATGGACCAGTTTAACTGCGGAATAGATTCTGGTTATGACTTGGGTAGACCAGAAAGAACGAGGCCGAAAAAAAAAGGGGGCTGAGGACACAGTCTTGTGGTAAATCGATTGATTGATTGATTGTTAAAAGAAAGATGGAGATGTTAGTCCGAAACTACTCGGGACTTGCTACTCCAGGACGCGTTATTTAGGGCTTATTATATGTAAACCGAGATTTTTGCCTCTATACGCAGGTTGAGTGTCATCTCCAGTGCCACCTAATAGCACGGTCATTGAGAAAACCGTGGATGAAGGCGGCACGTCTCCCTCCAATCTCAACTGCCTTGAGGGTCAGTATCACTGTGTTAGGAGATACGGCATCAAAGACCCCTTCGATGTCAAAGAATACTGCGCCGATCTTCCTTTTATACTCAGTAGCGTGATCCACGTGAATATACTTTATGGATCTTTACTGCCAAAAATTATTGTAGTGGTCCATAATGACTGAAAGTAGAAAGGACGCTTTTGAGGTCTATTTAGTCATCGATTTATTTGCTATATGCTATATCTTTTGTAACCAGCTCAGATATCAGATATCACTCGCCCATCTTCATTACTATGGTGAAGGGGGTCATTATTTTAATTCCCCGCATCACCACCAGCAATGGGGTAGAGTATCGCCCCCGGCGATGAAACTCCCCAGCCATCATCCCGCAATAAATTTGTTCTTGTTCCTTCCTCACATAAGAGATCGAAGAAGCTGTCAATTATCTCGTACCGTCCAATTTATCGATCGTCGCTTGAAGAATTTAGGAATGCTTTCTTATCAACGCTCTGGGAGCACATTTTCCGGGAAGAAAACTCGGATAAAGCCATGTATGAGTTTCCTAATTAAATATCGTGAGTTATATAATAAACATTTCCCACTTAAACGTGTCAAAGCTAACGCTTAAATTCGTAAGCCATGGGTTACAAAAGAAATTCTGGACATGATAAAAACTAGAAATAGGCTATATAAGAGATTTGTGAAGACCAGATCATCTGAAGACCTCACCATTTTCAAAAGTTACCGCAATATCGTGAACGCAAAGTTCCGTAATGCCAAAAGAGAATATTATAGTTCCGTTTTGAAAACTGCCATAACGAACCGCATCTTGCGTGGAAGCACATTAAATCTATATTCAGTTGGGAAGATAATTCCATACAGGAAATAACTAGAGATGGCACCTTGGTGTCTGGCAGTGACTTGGCCAATGAGTTTAATGAATTCTTTGCATCACATAGGAAAATCTTAATTTCAGTGCATAGTAATCAACAATACTCTTCAATGCATCCTGGTGTTAAACCAAGTCCATGTCTCTTTCTGTTTCCGACTGAGCCTCAAGAAGTTATTTCAGTGTTTACTAATCTTAAGAACAGCAAATGCTGCGGCAAAGATGGAATCCAGATTCGTCCAATTAAATTCGTCATTGATATAATTGTAAACACATATTATTGCAAACTGGTTGGTTCCCCACGGACACGCAAATAGATAAAGCAACTGTTATACACAAAGGTGGTGACCGAAACACTCTTGGCAACTCTATACTACTATTTTTTCCCAAAGGTCTGGAAAAACTAATTCATTACAAGTTATTGTCTTTTCTGAAATCAAATTGTTTGCTTTCCGATTCCCAATTCGGTTTCAGAGAGCAACGTTCAATAGAACTTGCTCTTTTATACCAGAAAGACTACATTATCTCCGGTTTTGAGAATAAGCTCACTACGCTAGGGATCTTCATCGACTACACTAAAGCATTTGACTTTCTAAATCACGATGTGCATCTTCAGAAGCTTGAACACTATGGCATTCGAGATATAGCACTAAAATTGATGCGCACTTATCTTCAACAGCGTAGACAGCTCGATGAAATGCCGGGTGAATTTTCGAGCACACTTCATATTGCAGTTAGAGTACCACAGGGAAGCATCTTAGGGCCATTACTTTATATATTTTATATTAATGATTTGTTCTCCGTATCGAACGATATGGAATTTATTGCTTACGCTGATGACACTATCTTGTTCTTGCAGGGCAAATCGATAACAGATCTTATAAGAAAAATGAACAATTCTTTAACTCTCTTATACAACTGGTCTTCTAACAACCATTTAGTAATCAATGTCTCGAAAACTAAAGCAGTTGTTTTCCATTCATTAGGTACAACTATAACACACTCAGGACCGATTGTTATTGGAGTAAAATTGACATTGTAGATTAAGTTAAATCACTGGGTGTCTGGTTCGCTCACACAATGTCATGACATAAGCATGTCAGTTACATTACTAACAAAATATCCAAAGTAATTGGCATATTAGGTCGTTCTAGATACACATTGCCTTGTAAAGCGAGACTAATGGTGTACAATCTTCTCATTTATCCTCACCTTACATACTGTCACCTAGTATGGGGCACCACAACACAAACGAATCTCAGCAGACTGCTCATTTGCCAGAAGAAAGTGATTCGTCACTTTGCATGTGTCCCTTTCTTTTACTCCACGCAGTTTCTTTTTGGAAAAGTTAATATAATAAAAATAACAAACTTGTATAGTTGCCGTTTGGCAGTTATTTACAGTACGTCAATTAAACAGGACAACTACATTTTCCTCAAGTTAGCTCAACTCACAACCAGGTCGATCGCGTACTCTTTACGTAGGAAAGAACTTTACAATATTGCAACTTTACGAACTCACTATGGTTCACAGCTGCTATCACAGGAACTTCTCATTGATGCATATATACGAGGGGCGTTCAAGTCAAACCGGGACTTATATTTTTCGCAAAAGTAAAATGAACTTACAGGCGAGAAATTAGTTTTATTTTTCAACGTAATCTCCAGCTGCACTAATGCACTTGTCCTAGCGTTTCACGAGGGCTTGGATGCCAGCAGCGTAGAAATCCTTACCGACGCGTAGCAGCCCTGATCGGACCGCATTCTTGACCTCGTCGTCGCAGCTGAAGTGGCGGCCCCCAAGGAACGCCTTCAGTGGCCCGAAGAGATGGAAATCGCTGGGGGCGAGGTCTGGACTGTAAGGGGGGTGTGGCAGCAACTCCCAGCCAAGTCCTTGTAAGGTGCGTGTCGTGAGATGCGCGGTATGCGTGCGTGCATTGTCCTGTAGAAGGAGGACTCCTTTGGTGATGAGGCCCGGCTTTGCGAAACTGGATGCGTTCATGAATGATAGTGTTCAACGTTCCCACAGAAAGGTCCGTCTTTCGAGCCAGTTCGAGACATGTTATCCGTCGGATCAAGCGCTCCACAAGTTGGATGTTCTCAGGAACTCTGACACTGGGCTCTGAGCCGCCCCGGCCGGGATCGTTCTGCACTGATGTACGGCCGTCTCGGAACCGTTTGCACCACTCAAACGCTTTGCTGCGGCTAACTGTATCGTGGCCATACTGAGCCTGAAGTCTTCTGTGAATTTCAGATGACTTTACGCCTTCATTCACGAGAAACTTCATGTCAATTCGCTGTTCGATGTGCGCGCCCACCTCGTTGTCGGCCATCTTGTCTAGCACGTGTCTTCTGTTTTGCACAAACTTTGGACCATACGTGGTGAACGCGGAAGCCTGTCGCGTGTGAAAATGATGAAAAAGAAGTAGCAGGAGCCATTTGTACACTCAGGAGACAGAAAGTCCCGGTTTGACTTGAACGCCCCTCGTACAAAATAACGTCGCTATTGAATCACTTTCACACCGGTCACTGTAGGTTCACTTAGATCCATGTGCATTTCTATACTTCATTGTTTGTTTTGTTTGTAAGAAAACTATTTCATTGTATGTAAGAATGTATTTCATTGTGTTTCTTGCTGCTTAATTTGTTTTATACTACTGTGATATAGACTATTAATTGACTGTCTGTCTTAACATTTCTTAGTGTTTGCTATTGTTTATGACTGACTGCAGTGTGCAGAGATTTTTTTTTAATTTTATTTTGATATTTATATATTTGATATATTTATATATTGATATTTTATTTGATGTTTGATATGGTTACTGTATTACAACTTAGACACCCGTATTCATCAGCCAACTTAAACCATTGGTTTAGTGACGTCGGGTTTAAATCGATCACGTGATCTCTTCGGCTCTGAATCTCTTTCCAAACGGTTAACCACGACGCATGCGCATTATTCACATTGTCACGAGATGGTTGAGGCGGTTGAGGGAAGGGAGAAAGTAGCAGACGACAGGACTGCGAAGGGGAAGGCTCCCGTTTGTCTGTTTTTTATTATGAAGCTGCTAACGGAAGAAAAGTTCAGGCGGCGCTGGCACTGCCGCAGGTGGTTGCGGATCAGGGTGTTTGTAATCGGCGGTTGGGCCTACCTCTGTATTTCTTAATGAAAAGCTCTGCGACTTGTGGTTGATATGGTCGCTAAAAAAGTGTACATAGAGAGCGTTGGTCATGTTACTTGAAAGGCAGCAGTACATGTCCTCGCACAGGTGATCGTTGTGCTTTTGTCAGTGTTCGGTCGTCGATTGTGGTTGCGTATAATAACTTCATCCGCACCGACCATCGCTTGTTTATCGTCTGTTGTGCCACCTGTCTGCAACGATCAAGATAGCCTCTCGATTGCTGGGGCATTCCAGCAGCGTCTTTTAGACGCTTTCCAGCTGATGTCATGTTCGTAACGTGTGTGCAAGTGCTTGATCACTGTAGGCTATGTCAACAGAAAGAACATTGATGCTAGGTTGGCCTTATCCTCCCACACTCCAACACGCATAACTTTTACGGTGTTATGCATTTAAGAAATCGATGTGGTACTTTCAACGTGTCACAAATCTGCAAAGCGTTAGAGCATCTCTTTGCTGGATGTGTTTCCTTGGAGCGCGACTCATACGGAAAACGTACTCGGGGTGCTGCCTTATTTACGTCCTCGTCCTGTGTGTGTGTGTGTGCAACTTTTGTTTGTTTGTTTAACACCGTTTTCGTGATGTTGCCCAGGGCGCCCTTCGTGTGAGCGTGGAAGTTGCCAGTGTCGTAAATCCCTGTCAGTGAGGTGCTGTGCTTAACTCTGACCTCTTTGATTTCTGTGTTTCAGCATATAAGATTATTGTACAAAATCATTACGCACCAAATTGATTGTTCTGTTCATCCAACAAAGATTTATCATTACGATCTGATTGTGTCTTGCTCTGATGAAATCTCACGAAATGGGAACATACCTAATGCAAATATTTGTCATTAGTTATTAAGCGTACTTGTCATGCTTGTCATCTGATATGCACTTGACATCACAGACGTCGTAATTGCTAAAATAAACGGCCACACTTTAATGCCATTACACTACATCCGAGCCATTCAGAATTTGCAGTTTATTGAGACCATGTACACAAAATATAGATGTTAAAATGAACCAAATATCTATTATAGAACGAGGTCTTATATCAGTTTCAATAGTGGTGTTTCAATGATGGAGCAAACAGGAATGAACCAAAGAGAACACACAGAACAACAGCTGCAACATCAGCTACAAACAAGCCTGTGCTGCTATATTGTTCAATAATTGCATTGTGCTTATTTGTTCGAAAGCCGTATATTATTGAGGAAACACTTTTACACACTTGGTTGGGGACTTACCTACTTTTCCATGCTCATTCTTTATAAGCTTCTCTCTTGACTTCATACTGGCATTGTAAACAATTTCACTAGCATTATCATCGCACTATTATACGTGCAATACCATTACCACCACCAATGCCTAAAAACTCCCCACAGCTCGACAGAAGAATGACAACACGCACTGCATGGCATCATGCACTATACCCTGTGAAATCACTCCTTATTCAGGTTTTTAATTTAGGCTTCTTGCTCAGAAAGAATTTGCATAGTGATGCAGTAACAGTTATCACTCCACTCTGACACAGATCACTCAACTTTGACTGTAAAATGACATAAGAGGTGGTCACTTTGCAGAAGCCGACATGTTCATCCAGTTGTGTCAGCACAAATCTATGCAACTGGACGGTTTAATGTAGTGAGCATGGTGTACTGCATCATCAAGGACAAAGTCCGGGAGCAGGTGTATGGGGCACAGTACTGAATATGTAGTAAAATAAAATAGATTCCTCTGCATGACTAACCACCTAACTTCAGTAACGAGTAATGAACATGCACTGTCTTCAGGCAACCTCCTGATGTATGGGGAGATGGTTTGCAACATACCAGCACCCAAAGCAACAGTTTCACAGATTCTGGGCAAAGGCATTACGTTGGGACACAAGAACCGCATGTAATCATTCGTTCCACTTTAGTGAACTTTATGCACCCGTAAGGGTGCAATAGAAAATGTGGGAGGAGAGGGGGGGGGGTTCTACAAAGAAACAGAAGTAGTGTGAATCTCCCGTTAAAAATAAATGAAAAATTCCACACACACAACCACAAGATTTCTGAACCTATGATGAAGCTAACTCTTACACAGGAATGTCTTTCATGTGTTTCATCAGGGTCAGTTTTGTTGGGGATGGCATGGTATGCCATAAGCCTAAGCTAATTCCAGCCACATATTTGTAGAGCAATAAATTTTCTTCACATATGGCATTGAAGAACTGCTTACCTGAAACAAAATAAATAACCAGGTGTGACACATATACAATCATACATCACAGGCATTTGGTGCCAGTGATTCAGTGAAAGTAGCGTGCACAAGATGCCACATATTCTCCTGGCGATGATGAGGGAGGAAGGAGCTTCCCAGCAATAAATGTATGTCATGGTGTCTCGTATTGCAACAGCATTCGGGCACTCTTTCGAATGACAGATTCATAGATGTTAGAATCATTTTGTCATGACACTGATGACACCCTTAGTTATGTCAGAACTTTATTACCGTAGTATGCCCATATGTATACCCTACACTCACTCTTTAGGGGTAGAGAGCGAATCAAGGCAGAGGAGAGCTAGTGTCAAATGAGAGTACCCGTTCTGCGTAGGTAATGTACGGGACATGTCATATAGGAAAAACCGTGGACACTTAGCATGTGCCTGAGCTGGTGTAAGGAGAACAAGTTGTAAACATAATTGAAAGTACAGTGCAGTACAACACATATGCATATTAGAAGTGGATATTGGTTTGGTTCACTACTTTGGAACTTTGCTGTTCAGAACATGTTGAAAACAGGCACAACACCAAATTAAATGCATTATGGCGATTCGCGATATATAGAAACATATTATTGCAATGTGGGTGCTGGAGTATATTATAAATCATATGGCATGATTCCATAGAGGTGTGTTTTTTCTTAAGATTTATCTCTACACGATATGAGGCTACACAACAAGAGTGCACAGATCACACCAGCGTAAAGCTGCAGTGTCGTCGAGCAATTTTTAACGGTCCTGCTCACAAAAATGATGCAGAACAGCATGCATACATTTTTGCTTGAAAGAAAAGCCTTGAGCTTCAGGAGACACAAAAGAGACACTGTTTTTTGTCTAGTGCTGTATTCACACTCAACACCTGAGCACATGGATAAATTCTGTGACCATATGTCGGCTATCAACAACATAAAAGGAGAGCCAGTGTAATATGGGTGCATGCTTACCCTGCTTTACTGCCGTCGTCTATACCCACACTGACCACATGCGCACAGAAATTAACTATGCGGTCATATGGCAGCTGTCAATAACGTAAAAGAACGACAGCTACTGTTAACATGGGCTCATGATCTTCCTCGTGCTTGTGTGCTCAGTGTAGATATAAATGGCTCCAATTGCAGGACAAATCTACCCATGTTAACGCAAGCTAACTTTCTCTTAAGTTCTAGTGATGTTGATTCAATAAATAATCGAGGGTTTGTAAGGCCTTGTTCAAGATTATGTCAGCCCTGCACCATATCGGAACGTCATCGGCATCACCGCTCGTGAGCGGGTCTCGTTCATTGTAGTTACTGGCACCTTCTACATTCTTGCACATTTTGGTGCCGTAAGGATTACCGACGAAGGCAATACAAATGTTTGGACTGCATTAGAATGGACATCAGCTGGAAAGGGTACGTGCTACTTGTCGTTCGACAGTTTCGAGCAACATCAATGATATAACGACTTTACTGACCGCAACCCCATTGGATACCTCCCAGCTGAGACCGAAACTTGCGTTTTTGGAATTGATCACCAAAGGTTCACGACAACACGACAAATTCACGACAACACTGCAGTTTGAAATCCGATTGGCTGTTCGTAGACTGATGCTTGTGTCGAGAAACAGTACAACACGATCAGAGTCACCATAATCACACGGATAAGACGGCGAACGCACTTCCCTCCCAACGAAAGATACCGCCGCCGTTCACCGTTCAAATTTCAAGTGAAACCGCTGAGAGACTACGCAGCACGCGAGTTAGTGCGATGTGCCGTTTTCAAATTCCGGCAACCAATCGGAACACGCGTAGGGCGTCCGACCAATGGGAAGGCAAGGATTGCTCCGTGCGCAGTGATACAGATTTTGCCAGAGCTGGCATTGGGTCATTGTCATTATTTGTAATAAATATGTCCTTCTCAGTTATGCCCAAGCCTGCCTTCCCCCACATTTGGCATTGTCGACCTCACGAACTTCGGTGAACCCACTGATGCCACTGATCTCGTCGTCGTTGCTTTCTTCGACTTGGCCTCGGATGCGCCTGCAAACCGCACTACTCGCCATTGTCTCTTCGCCGCCATTTTGTCTCCTTCCTCGCCGCGCCGGTCCGTCCACCATCTTTGTCCTTTGTTCGCCGCTCATGCTTTGCAACAACACTGACTTCGCAGGATGCCTCTCTCCACAAGCCTCCGTTGATCCTGCTATCTTGACGCAACGCGCAACATCTTTCGCTACCGCACTTCTCCAGTAAGCCCCATTCCTTGTATCGCCTCAGTCACGTCGTCAGTCAGTCAACAGCCAGCCTAGACATGATGGCACCTATCAAGCGTCAACCATGGAACACTTTTGGCACTTTGGCACTTTTTGCGCTCCACCATCGCAATCAATACAACACGTCTTCATGCCCCGTCCCCCTCCTGTGTTGCAGCCGCACTACGTTCAGTACCCACCGCCCATTCATGCGACTACAATGCCAGATGTGTCATCCAGCCTACCCTCCTTTGAGGATTGTAAGAAGCAAACTGCTCGTCTCTGGATCGATGACAATCAAAGAACTTGTAGAGGACGATGGTCTTCCTCTACATGAGTCCTGACCGGCGATGATGGAATGTCCCAGCGGGCAGATGGTCGTGGCCTCACGCTAGGACGGTGCCGGTAGAACTGGCACCAGGCGCAGTGGAGCGCGCCAGCAGAGGCACGTCTTCATCTCGTCCGCGGGCTGCCACAAACTCAACAGCTCGCGTCATTGTCCCCTGAAACCACACGCCTGATCGCCGCCGGTAAACTTCGAGGAACTGCCAAAAACTGACATCGGGCAGCAACTACCCCGCATGGGAAAAATGGAGCAAAGCCTTCATCGACACTTTCGCTATTGTCTTGTCCCTCATTCAATGGCAACAGCCGGTTATTGCCAAATACAATTCAGCTCCCGGACACTTCATGACTATACATACGCTAAACTACGCATCATTGAGAAATGCCCCGCGACAATCTCAGACGCCCAGAAGGTTGAATACCTCTTACGAGGCACATTGTCTGTGAGGCAAGATAGACCAAGGGAAAGGGGTGAAGAAAGGTGTTAACGCTGGTGATGGACCCGATGTCCCTGGCTATCTGCCAAACTCAAAAATAAGATTCAGGAATACGGCATTTGGATAACACACAGACAGTTTACTAACACTCTGGTATGATACATACAATGAAATACAATAAAGATATACCTAGCAATTTGGGTGATGAAGGGCCGAATGAGCTAAAGCGAGGATCCAACAGACTAACGACGTATGGTGATGAACGTCGTACAATGAAAGAACTCAGAACAGCACGTGGCGCGCGCTTATAAGCATGTAGCGGCGCCACTGCTGGCTTATGACGGTGAGGCCGAATTGAACAGTGGTTGGCTCTCACACGCCCACCTCTAACAAAAAATGAAATGTCCTCATTTCGTTATTACACTGAGGAAAAATGAAACGTTACAATAGTGGTACGACAATCTACAAATGTCCTCATTTCGTTATTACAGTGAGGAAACTCTACAATAGCGTTAATGCAGAAGTTAACAGTTTAAAATCGAAGCTGTTCTGAAACAGGATAAAAAACAAACAAAAGAGAACATGATTCATGCCAGGGCCCTTGGCAGAAGCATGCAGCATCTTTTGTCCTGAAATGCAGAACAACCTAGATTTAAGAGAGTTTGATAATCCACCCTCAAATGAAGTAGTAGAATCTCCTGATTCTAAACACATTGTGAATTTGATAACGTTGAAGAAAGTTCGTAGTTCAAAGTTCGTAGTACATGATATAGCACAGCATAGCATGAGTAGCATTGTGACATGCAGTACATACACAGTACATGCAGTGATACGAAAATGAAGAGAACTAGTGTGAAGTAGTGACTAAATTCGAAACACTAAATTCGAAATGCAGAAAGTTGATCTGAAGAGGTCAGTAGAAGGGAAATGCTAAACAGCAACAATGTAAGCGTGTGTGGCTGTGTGCGTGAGTAACTAAGAAATGTGGAAGTAACCCAAAGCGAAAAACACAAAAATGACCGCAAAAATTCATATTGCAGAAACTGGGTACATTTAAAGCAATGTAGTACAAAGTCATTTATGGACCAGAGCGTCCCCTGTCCATGAATGGACGACATTCACCAAGGCGTCCCTATGGAATGTGTGTACTTTGAAACAGTCAAACAAGGTCGTACGCATGTAATGGTACCCTTTGTTTGGTGACGCGTCCATACCTTGTCGTGTAAGGTGGACTAAGTGTTTCTTCGGATTCTGAAGAACTGTCTTGATGAACAGAGACATTCTCGTCACTGTCTATATCATGAAACGTAATGTCAGGATCCCAATCTGGCTGATCCTTGAACAGTTTCATTTGTGAAACATGAACTGTTTTTGTTATTCCTTCATCCAGACTTTGAACAGTACAAATGTCATGGGGATGAGTGGAAATAACTTTGAATACCTTGTCCTTGTACTTAGGATCAAAAGGTGAAGTTGAAAAGGATTCTATCCAAACTAAGTCACCCGCAGAGACCTGCGATGGGTTTCGACCGTAGTCGTAACGTCTCTTCTGAGAGGATAGAGCTTTTCCTAGGTTTTCCCGTGCTTCTGCACGTATGTCGTGTAGCATTTCAATGCTCTGAAGTCGCGACATGTCGTCAACGATTACACCAACCTGAATCTCGTTTTCAATACGAGGTTCAAATCCAAAGAGAAGGAAATGTGGTGAAAATCTAGTAGAACCTTGTCTTGAAGTGTTTATGAAAGAAGTGGTGTTTGCAATGTATTGGTCCCATTTTGACGGATTCTCAAAGCAATATTTTTTGAGAATATTCTTTATGGTGGCTACAGAACTTTCCACGAGACCATTTGCCTGATGGAAATAAGGACAAGAAGTTGTGTGTTCAATTCCTGTTGTGGTTAGGAATTTTTCCATGTTCTGACTCATGAAACCTGAACCTTGGTCAGAAACAATGGTCATAGGAATACCAAAAGTTGTGTTGATCTTTTCCTTAATGCACTGTATGATATGTGACGATGCTGTTGATTTCACAGCCTGTGTTACTACAAAGCGTGTAGTGTGGTCAACACATACAATGATGTACTTGTTTCCATTTCCTGTTTCCGGAAGTGGACCAATGTGATCGAGGGATATTGTGGTGAAAGGTTGTGTGGGAATTGGTCGAGGATGTAAGTATCCCACGGGCTTCGATGTTTGTCTGTTGAAGCGCTGGCAAATGTTACAACCCTGGACGTACTCTTTGACGTCCTTATTAATGGACGACCACCAGTATTTACTCAGAATACTGCTTTTGGTCTTGAATTTGTCCATGTGACCACGTTTATCGTGAAACTTAAGCAATATCTCTTTCCTAAGAGATTCTGGTATGACAATCCTTGTTTTTGTCAGTCCGTTTTGTTGAGTGGTTTTGTGGCAGAGTATGCCATTCAACAACATGAATGTATTCCTCATGTTCTCAGCTTTGCGAGAAGAAATATTAGGATTTTTGAGGACTTCAAAAATCTCTAATAACGACGGATCTGACTGTTGGTGATTGGAGAGATGAGAATTCTCGGCAGTGAGAATTAGTGACGCAACCAAAGGTTGTGGGATGCGTGATAGAGCATCAGCGACAACATTGGTTTTTCCCGAACGATGGTGAATCTTCAGAGGAAGTTCTTGAAGATCGAGAACCATGCGAGCAAATTTTCTATTGATTTGCTGTGCATTGGTCATTAAGGAGACACTGTAGTTGTCTGTCCAAACATGGACGATAGGCAACCCGTACACATAAATACGAAATTTGTCTGTAAGTGCCCAATGAAGAGCAATGCATTCGAGCATGTTTGAATGCAGTTTTTCCTCTGTTGTGTTGGTTGCTCTGCTGGCATACTCAACAACATACTCTTTTCCATCGTGTTTCTGTGAGATGAACGCTCCTAGATGTTTCGCTGAAGCGTCAACATAGACATGAGTTTCTCTGTCTGGATCAAAATGAGCCAAAATAGGTGGAGATTTTAAAAGAGACTTGAGGTTACGTACAGCCTCAGTGTGTGTAGGTGTCCACTCTGATGTAATGTTCGTTTTGCCAGTGGTTTTGGACTGTTGCTTGTTTCGCAAGAGGAGTGATAGAGGTCGCGCAATTTCAGCAAAACCTTTGATGAATTTGCGAAAGTAAGAAGCAAAGCCCAAAAATCTCTACGTCTTGTATTGTGTTCAATGTATCGGGGTATTTGTCAACAGCAGCTGACCTCTCCGGATCTGGCAGTTTACCCTCATGAGATACAATGTAACCCAGAAACTTTATATGGGTCTGAATGAACTGACACTTATTGATCTCGATTTTGAAACCATAATTTTCCAGTATGGACATAGATTGGTCAAGAACATCGAGATGTTCGTCTATGGTGGAAGTGTAGATACAGATGTCATCGAAATAGACAATTACAACGTCCTTCCACTTGAGGGAATGAAAGGCTTCATCCATTACTGCTTGCCAAGTGGCGGGAGCACCAGTTGGACCAAAAGGCATTCGAACGAATTCGTAAAGACCGTCAGGTGTAATGAAAGCTGTCTTATGCTGGTCAGATTCCCTTATTTTGATGTTTAAGTAACCTTTCTTTATGTCCATAGTGGAAAAGTATTTGCCTTTCCCTACTCTGTCAACAGTATCATCAATTCGAGGCATACTATACACTCTTTTGACGGTTTTCCCATTTAGCTTACGGTAGTCAACAACAAGTCTGCGTGGTGTTGACGGATGGAATGGTTGATCAACAACGAAAACTGGGGAAGCGTGATGAGACTCAGATTTTCGAACAAGACCTAATTTAAGCCAGTTGTCGATTTCTTCTTTGATGAATTTTCTGTCATTCCATGAGTAGCGGTAAGACTTTACGCGAACAGGAATGCTGTCAGAGAGATCGATGCAATGTTCGGTCTTTGGACAAAATCCGATGTCATACTTTTGCTTAGAAAACACGTTCGCGTGCTTAAGAATGATGTCATGGAGTTTCTTAAGCTGTGTGTCATTTATGTCTGAGGTTACTTTGTCTTTACGTTTGTCCAAGTAGTTCAAGATTTCAGCATGCTGTACTTCGGTTTTTGCATCCGACTCTCGTACAACAACCCTATCCAAAGGAATGATGTCATTGACTTGTACGGTATTCACAAGCAGGAGGTCAGATGACTCATCCTTTTCGTCGTTATGAAACATGACATTTTCACATACCTGTGATGGCTGTGTTCTATGAAGGTCGACAACATTGCGGAATTCACTAACACGTTCACAAACACTGCTGTTCGCCGGAAAACAGTTTGACGAACTTGTTCTTGCGGAGACTGATGTTGCTTGACGAGATGGTATCTTCACCTTGTCCTGGGATGCCACGATGTTGGGGCCGTCCTGGGGTGCCACGATGTTGGTGCCAGGGAGAAGTGGGAATGGACAGTTCCTTGGTGTAGATTTACGTTGTGTTGATGAACACGTTGATGTCGAGGCTTTGTTGTTGTTTACTTGCACGTTGTTGGAAGCGTGAAGGATGTGATGTGTTTTGATGTCTGTCGAGGTGTCTTGATCCTTGGATGTCGTGTTGTAGAAGATCCTTTCCTGTATGGGTTGAAATTCTTCAGCGTGAGATGGAGAAAGTTCCTGGAGGAAGTCTTTCTTTAAGAACATGCTGTTGAAGATGTTCTCCTGGTGGGACTTTGGAGGTGACTGGATGGAGACGTGTCCATTAGGCCAAACAGTGATTCCAAGCTTGGCAGATGTGCGCCAGTCGCTACCAAGTATGAAAGGATATATGATGTTAGTGACGATAGCAACTTGAAGAGAAACAGTTGTGTTCGCTAACTTCACTTCCACGACGGCTTCGCCGAACGGCATGGACTCGTTATCGACGGCGATCATTGCTGAGTCACTCCATGGTTTTATGTTAATACCCCAAAGCTCTGCTTCCTGTTTTCTTAAAATTGAGATGTCTGCACCCGTGTCAACCAAGGCGTCGACCGGTGTGTTGTTTACAAGAATCTCAATGACGGGTCTCACGGGGTGTCTAGATGGTAAGTCGTGTCTTATTGAAGCAGTGTAGCTGTGTTTCTTGTCTTTGTCTTGATATTTGGTGTAGTCCTTTGGGTCTTTGTATTTTAGGCTTGATTTGTCCGATGTTTTGGTGGAAGTAGGAGAATGTTTCTCACCATTTTGCCGAGATGAATACTTAGGCTGTGATGTGGACGAAAAGCCTTGCTGACGTTGATGTTCCTTCTTCGTGTAGTCCTTTGGCTTGGCTCCTTGTTGACGCCAGTTTCGATCACGGTGTTTCTGAGAAGGTTCGATCTGTCGTGCCAGCTTGATCAGAGTGAGACAGTCACATCCAGTAGACATGTAGTAGGAAGTGAGACTTGTCCTCGTTGCCTCGCTCTGCAGACCCATGGTGATGTAACGGATCTTGTCACGTTCCCTGAGCTGGTAAGGGCACTTGCAGAGTATTTTAATCTTTGCGTGAAATATAGTTTAATATTGCGTATAGTCAGAAATAGATTCTTCACTTTTCTGTACTCTAGCTTCACAATCGCGATTCCAATCTGGTAGATCTGGATCATAATCAAATTGATCTTTCAAACCTTTGACCCAGTCTTGCCATGTGACACAACTTCTTCCGGATCCATCGTCCCAATCCTTGGCCGCACCACGAAGCTTACTCTTTGCAATGGCTAAGGCGGTATAATCGTCCCAACCGTACTGGATACGTAACACCTCAATTGATGAAAGCCATGCGCGAAAATCATCGTTGGGCCGGCCATAAAAGAACTTCAATGTCTGACTAAGATCGGGGGTGGTTACTATCCTCTGTGGTGTGGAAACCACCTGTTTGAAAATCTCAGCTAACTGATCGATGGTGATCGGAGCAGAGGAACTCACGGTACGTGTCTTCTTACTTGTTTTGTTTGTTGGTGAGGCTTGTTCATCCTGATGTTCATCTTCGGATGATTCGCATTCTTCCGATGTTTGGTATTCCTCGTTGTCTTTGGTGGGAATAGCACTCGTAGATGCATGTTTCCTCCTTTCGTCGTCTTCCATGATGAGAATTGCTGCTTGACGAGGATCAGCGTTCTCTGGGAGTGTGAGATTACGTGAGACGCACTCTTCAAATAACTCTTGTGCTGGACGCAAAAGAAGTCTCAACACCTTTGAACTCTCCATGAAAGAACAAACTCAAAAGATGATATTTGTTAAGACACAACGAAAACCGAGAGACGGAAAGATACTGAACCAAGCTCCAGACAGGTGTTACCAGCAGAACCTAACATCGAACGTCGCGTTCGAAATTGCGAACAACTGAAAAATGCACAAATGCAACGAAAAAACTGAAGACGCAATTAATGCGTGACAAAAAGAGAACTAGATGTTACGAAGGGATAGAACTGTTGCAATCCGATAGAAAATTGCAATCCAATGCGTTCGAATGATGAGACTAAGCCTAAATCGAACAAGCCTTTCGTACTACGTCAAAAGCGTAAGACTTCGAAGTCGAAGTACTTGCAAAAATTAATACAGTATCAACCAGAAGTGAAAAGTCTGAAGAATCACTTGCCGTATCCTGTCGACTGCGCCATGTGAGGCAAGATAGACCAAGGGAAAGGGGTGAAGAAAGGTGTTAACGCTGGTGATGGACCCGATGTCCCTGGCTATCTGCCAAACTCAAAAATAAGATTCAGGAATACGGCATTTGGATAACACACAGACAGTTTACTAACACTCTGGTATGATACATACAATGAAATACAATAAAGATATACCTAGCAATCTGGGTGATGAAGGGCCGAATGAGCTAAAGCGAGGATCCAACAGACTAACGACGTATGGTGATGAACGTCGTACAATGAAAGAACTCAGAACAGCACGTGGCGCGCGCTTATAAGCATGTAGCGGCGCCACTGCTGGCTTATGACGGTGAGGCCGAATTGAACAGTGGTTGGCTCTCACATGTCCCAGTCTGCCGCCACAAGCATCGCAGCGCAATGTCCTTTATCTGTGGACACTTTCCTTAGAATCTGCACTGAGCTGGACCGTACGCTCCAGCATTCACAAATACCAGCCATCTTCCAATAACGGAAGACCACCACCGCAGTCAAAGTCCTTCCAACACACGTTCTAAGTCCCATGTTGGTGGAGCAGCCAAGCCTAAACCATCAACTTCAACAGAGGAGAGTCGATACAAAAACTCTCAGACTCCCCCATCGTGTCAGCAACCTGCAACATCGCCCTTTCATAGCAGACTTGCCTACAGACCAGCACGAAGCCAAGTACGAAGCTATTTCTGCACAATATGGTGCCCCAGCTTTCCGCAGCGGTCAGGACATTTCAAAGGCCGTCTAGGACATTGGCTTCAAAACCTAGAACATTTGGCTTCAAAGTGCCCTTCGCGTACCACCAGTTCTCAGCCCACGTGTTCAAAAAACTCAAGCCCACCACACCTACTTGCGTTACACAGCACCCCAACAGCCTTTGAGGGATCACAACTACAATGCCCATTTTTCACAGCCACTGTCACTGGAATAGGTGAACGTGAAGCTTTCCCAGACTAAGACTCTCAGTTCACGTTCATTTCCAAGTCCCTCATCTCGGATTACATATATGTTGAAACCTTGTACTATGCCTCCTCTTGCTGTTGTTGGAGGTAGCACAGTCCTCCCAGCAGGCACAGCATTACGCAGAATAGTCATCGGTGCAGCTCCCCACAACCTTAACTTGAACGCGGCTTACCGGCGGAGCAGGAGCAGAGCCACTTCAGTGGGATTCAGCTGAACTACTGATAGAGCGCTTTTCCGGGTGTTCCACTAGCGGTGTAGGGTTGTCCGTTGTTACTGAAATGCTTCGAAGGCTGCCGTTGCTTTCTGAATCCTATTATTGAGATCGTGATTGTTTGTGATGTTTATGCGACATGCGCTAGGTGATATCGCTAATATCGGCGATATCCGAGGCGTGGCCGCGTTGACAGCTAAGAACGATCTTGTTCCCCCGAATGCATCATCAGTGATGGAACTTGAAACGAAATAAACGAGGATGGACACAACACCACACATTCGTTTGATTCAGAAAGCGCTGATTAAGCTCTGGTAGCAATGAGAAGTTCGTCCTCCTCCCGGGTCGCGGCTGTTGCTGCTGGTCCACGAGCGGCATTATTATGGAACGATTATATAAAAAAGACCCGAATCACGTGGTTGACATTTTGCAGGTAGGAACCTAGCCATCACCCTCAAATCATGTTCCCTCTAAGCTTTTTTTTTTATTCCTTGTGAGTGCCGCGAAGCAACTGTGGCCATGAGCAGCGTACAGATATGTACAGACGGAGAGAGGACAGCAGGAAGGAGTGGGGGGATTAGTATGCGTCCTGGGCCGACTTCAGGGGGAACTGTGTCGACATTCGTCTGGAAGGTCTTCGGAAAACCCAGGAAAAACCTCAGACAGCACAGCCGGAGGTAGGATTCGAACCCACCACCTCCCAGTCTTCTGCACGACCTTGGTTACCACCAACGAGCGGACGCCTTAGCCCACTCGGCCATGCCGCTGGTTTTCCCTCTAAGCTCTTTCAGTACTTAAGTAGGTTGGGACACATTCATACATGTGGTTCATTACATCATGGACGCTTTGTATTGCACGCCAGAATACTGAGGAAAAAGAAATATTCTTCTACGTGTCGTACTTAGCGAGATACAAGCCTTCGAACTAACTTCCAAGCAAGCGCAGACGTCAGAGACATCAGAGTTGCCATTGGGAGCCGTAAGCACGTGACATCTCATGCACTGCCTCACTGGCGTCGGCGGAGCCTGTGATGTCAAAGCCGCGTGAGTTTCGGTATTCGCGGTGCCCATTTTCTCCTCTTCTATTACCCTCTTCGCTGTGAAACTTTCAATGCAGGTCCAGATCAGTGCGAAGAGCCGTCTTTTACGTTTATCTGGGATAACCTAGGATATCCTGTCGCAACCTCTTTAAGTTTACGTGTAGGTGTCACGCTAAAAGTATGTCAACCTGTATTCCAGTTTTTCAATTATGCAAGGATGTGGTGACGGTCCCGAGCAGTTGGAAATATAGCGACATGAAAACAGCCCGAAACGCGCTCTCCCAATACTTCAGCTGAATCCCACCAGGATGTCTCTCCTCCCGCTCCGCCGCTCGAAGCCGCGTTCAAGTTAAGGTTGCGGGGAGCTGTAGAATCTCGGGAATCGTCGAAGCTGCCGTTTTGGAAAACAATGTTCTTCCCTCTATCCTTGGTGAAGACTAGTTTCAAAACTTGGTGAAGACTAGCACGTCTCGTCTAAGAGCCTCCGAAGCCTGTCCAGATCCAGCATGCTAACACAGGTGTGATCGTACAGCGACACAAAAACTGGCCCCACAGATGGCTAACGCAGTCATCCTTGCACACTCCAGCTTCGCTACTCAAGTATATGCTATGTCTCAAGCCTGCCTACAAAAAGAGATTTTGCCGTCGCCCGAACAGCCACCCGGCAAGTCTTCGACCTGAAAACTTCGCCATTGCCCTCAAGTAGCACCAGTGCCACTTCCCCAGCCCAACTAACTGGCACGGTATCTGCCGTTATCCACTCGGATCTCCCGCAGAACCGCATTGCAGACCAGCTGTCACCCAGCAAAGCAGTCTGCAATAAGCAATATTTTGGCTCAACATAACGAGATATTTGTTCGCCATGAAGTTGATTTAGGCCACTTCACTGGTATACAGCATCGCCCCGGCCACCAGAATGTGGTAGCGGACCACTTGTCCCGCTTATCATGTGCTACTACACTCTCCTCAGTTGCTCTTTGTTGTACAGCAGGAAGATCAAGGGTGCATCACCATTCGTCAGTGCTTTGCAAAGGTAGATGCACCCGCCGAGTTCACTTTAATGGGCAATATTTTGTATCGTCGGTCCATGCCATTGTCGCTCTTACAGTGCTACGTCCAGCAGTCCTCCAGGCATATTGCACGACTCAGCAGGACACTTTGACGCGCTACGAACAACTCAACAAGTTCAAGACCGCTATTCGTGGCCCAACGTTGAACAGCCAGTTCAGAGTTATGTGTCATCTTGTCAGACTTGCCAACAATACACTCGCCTGACATCCCGTGGTGTAGATCTTCTAGGCAGGATGCCCACGTCCGACGTACTTTTTTCCACTATTGCCAGTGACCCTGTGAACATGCCTCCCAGCAATTCTGGTACCTATATATTGAATGTCATTGAGTTTGCGACTCGCTTTATTGCTCCAGCCGCAGTAGCTTCAACTTCAGCACGGCTCGTTATTGAACGTTTGCACCATGTCCTCTGCAGCTATGGCACGCCAGATCAGTGTCTCTCGGACCATTGTTCCGCCTTCGAGTCCATTGAGTTCAAGCGCTTTATGCGGTTGCATAATGTTGAGCTTCACAACTCCACACCCTACCGACCCGAAGGTAACGAGCTCGTTGAAAGAAGCAATGGAACACTCCTCGCAGTCCTACGTAAAATCTGCGCTTTAGAGCCCTGCAGATGAACCACAGGATGAACGACTCCAGCGAGTGAGACGGTGCCCCAAACACTTAAAGGTGACGAGGTGACATTTAGCATTACTCGAAATCCTGCCTCGTCTGTCAAGCAGTCCACCAGGGGTCACCATGCAAAATATTTTCGCACTGCGGTGCGTTATAGCTGTGCAATCGAATTTACAAAAAAAAAAAAAAAAAACAGTCGGAGAAAGCACTCGCGGACGGCCGACACGATGCTCTCGTGACGTAGTGAAGTCTCCGTGCCTTATTTCTTTGTTTTTGTTTCTTCGCAGCTTACGCGCCGCTTATATATGCTTGAGCTGTGCGGCTGTACGTCACTGGTCACGTGAGGGAAGTAGCATACGTCACGACGTCCTCTTGTTCTGCGATGCGCTTTTTTGACGAGGAGAAAGATTTTTCAAAGGTGTGCGGAACAGACCCCTCGCACTCGATCTGTAGGTCACCTACGGTCATCGTTCTTTCGCGCCTTAGGGCCGGTTTCACCAACGCGAGTTAAAGTTAGCCTTAAACTGAGATCACCTAACGGCGCGCGATGACGCTGACTGCAGTTTAACTTAACTGCGTTTCACGAACTCAAACTGTGAGTTTAGGATGACCAGTTTACTAATCGGGTTCTCTGGCATGTAGACCGAGTTTCATTGGTTAGATTGTTGGTTTCCGGTACGGTCGCCAGGTGGCAGCATGGGAGCGGTTTTGTTCTCCGTTTTCTCGGCTTCTTGCATCTACGCAGTACCCGAAGTACAACAATTAGGATAGTTTTGGTGTGCGTACACAACTTCCTTGCGAGTGCTACAGTGCGGATATCCTGGTTACTGCGTGTGCGACGATTGTAAGTTTTCCAGTCAGGAGATGTTGCCACACTGTGCTGCCAAGCTGCTTACGTCCAACATACAGCTACGCTGTACGCTGAAGTCATGACTGCAAACAACTGTGCACGGATTTTGGAGATTGTGTGACGTACTGTGTTCGGTTTGCGTCGTTCCATGCTACCGACCGGTGTGCCACGAAAATATTGTGTGTATCTTTGCTGTTTTACGTGTCTGTACTGCGGTAAGCAATTCGTAAGCTTGTCTACATCCCCTCCCACAATGCCTGGCTCCGTGGAGATAGCATTACTGTACTACAAGCAGCACTGAGAAGCAGACATAATTAGGAACGCTTGCATGTACAAGAGCCTGTAAATTTATTTGCAATAAAAGAGGCAGAACAGCGTTTTTCACTCGTTTTTAGCAATTATTCTAATGCAATCATCTTACCTGGTATTATGGTCTGTTATTTCGCAGACGACAGCATTTTCGAAGCTCTGCCTTATAGGTATTGCTATTTATTTTCCCACGATGGCGAAACGAAGCCCGAATTTTACCGAAAGTGAGATATCTACTCTGCTAGACCTCGTCAGTAAATATAGAACTGTAATTGAAAACAAGAAAACTGATGGGAAGACAGTTGAGCAAAAAAACGCTACGTGGAAGAAGCTAACATCGGAGTTTAATGCATTATCAACTGTGCACTTGAGGGTCACTGAGCAGTTGAAGCACTGCTACGAAAATCAGAAGAAAAAATCCCGTAAGGAACTAGCAAAGCACCGGAATGCAGTGTTTCGCACTGGGGGGGGGGGGGGGGGGGGGGGGTCCATCACCGCTCTCCAGTGCAACAATTCAGATTGCCTCTCTGGTACCTGGAAATCTACAGCCACTGCAGAACTCCTATGACTCGGATGCTTCAAGAATATTTGGTATTTACATCTGCTCAGTTATTTTGTTATCCTGGATATGCGTAATTCTCAGCTGAATGGAATTGACCTTCTTTATTTTTAGATGTCATTATCAATGGGACAGGTACAAACGAGATTCCTGTGGTAAGCCTTTTGCTTATTTTACTCCGTTCAATGATGTTATGTTCTGTAGAGCTGAAAGCATTTTGCTGTCGTGTTCGAGAGAGAATGGCTAGAAAGCAAGTGAGCTGGTGATTAGAACTCGTAATATGAAAATCCACAGACTAGGAAGGCACAAAACACACACATCGACAGTCTCAACTTGGACACTTTGTCCTTGTCATTTGTTTTCATACTTCCCTAGTCTCAGGGGTTGAAATATTATGAGATGTACAGATCCCAACAAAAGTTTACGGAACACTAGAGCGACGTATTTGTTGATCTCAGCAACACCCTAGCGGCGAATGGGAGTGGACACACGTACTGTGTGGTGCGTCGAGTACCCGGTCACCTGTTTGTAAGTCTGTCTGCTCCTGTTTGTAGCAACCGTGTCGCTCAGATGACTATATACGCCACTCCAGTGTTCCATAACCTTTGTCGGGACCTGTACAAGAGATTTATACAAGGCAAAGAACAAACATTTGCTCTTCTTGCTGTTCTTCCTGGCATTGGACCTCATATGAAAATCAAAATGGCATCCTTGATGCAATGCATTCATAGGCAAGCCAAGCTAGGCTTGCCTATCATTTAGTTTGTCCGCCAGCTAGCCCGCATCTACATCATAGATCTTGATGCAAAGCCTGCATTCTTCTTTTATATTACAGGAGCGTCGGATTGATTCTGAGGCATGTCTCAGCGGTGAAGATCTGTGGAATGAGGACACACATGAACAAGGCACCTCAACCTCAACAGGACAGGCCACCACAGAACTATCTCATTCTGGAACTCTAGCCGCTACAGCAGGAGCCCCATGTCTACCAGGTGTCCCAGGGACAAGCAGGCAAGTGCACGACACCTCGTCACGTAGGAGGCCTGCGCCACCTCGACGCTCTGTGATGCAGCCAGCACAGAGATCTGCATTATGGTACAGAAAACTAGCAAAATCAAAAATCACACTAAACCAGAAGAGGTTGGACGTAGCAAAGCTCGAGGAATCCATAGCTAAGGAAAAATTGATTCACGCACAGATGGACACAGAGTACAAGGCTTTACTCCTTGAGTCAGCTCAGCTGGACTTGGAAATAAAACGAAGACAATTAAATGCATGAGTGTGGGAACACGTAACCATAAACAATGTCTATACCCTCTACGACAATGTATTTATTGCTGCAAAATCACATTGAATACTTTAGGACAAGAAACTTCAGAAGAGTGAGTGAGAGAACATGAAGGGCTCACTGACACAATTTCCTCTGCGGCTTATCTCTGTGAGCTTCCACAAGAGCTTTTTGCCCCCTCCAAAAATTATCAGATTATAACCAAAATGTCGATTCCAGTGTTACCAGTTCTGAGCTCACAAAGCATCTTCAGGAATGCCAAAATTCAGGGATGACCTAAGACAGAAAGCCCCTTGTAGGCGTTTATAGAGATTACGAGCAAAGGAAATTGTGTAAGTGTGCCCTCTGTGTCAACCCACTTTACTCTTCTGAGGTTCCTTTGCCTACGGTCACCGTGTTTGAAATAAAAAATTGTTTTGTTTGAAAATATGTTGTCCTGTGTGTATGCCTCTTCCATCATATACAACCAGCTAGCCTGCATCTTATGCGTCCTTCATGTGTCCTGCTTATCACCATTCTGGTAGCAGCTGCTGCAGATCATCACGGCTCCTTGCAAAGTTTGCAATTATTTGGGCTCTAGCGCTTGTGGCTCCTGGCTCTAAGGGACCGTTCCACACAACATCAACTGATTCATGCTCGACAACTGACTCACAAATGTCAGGCATGCAATTGTCTTTTTGTTGAGCAATGTTATGCAACACCGCTGTTGCAACAATTACCGCCAGAGCAGTGTCAATCTTCAAACGTAGCCCCATCTTCAACACAGGAAACCTCCTCTTCCACACACCAAAGAGCCTTTCTACAGTGTTTCTTGTTGCAACATGCTTGTTCTGATATCTCTTTTCTGCAACAGAGTTAGGTGCTGCTAAGGGTGTAAGCAGATAGGGCCTGCAAGGATATCCTGCATCTCCGAGCAAATGACCCCCTAAATTTGTCTCGAGGTGGGCTCGAATTCTCGAGCTGTCAAAAATTGTGGCATCATGGGTAGCACCAGGCCACCTAGCAACAATGTCGGTGATCCGCAAGTCAGCGTCACATACACACTGCACATTAATTGAAAAGTAGCCCTTCCTGTTCCTGAACAGCTCTGCTGTGTTACCACCTGGTGACTGTATTGCTACGTGTGTACAGTCAATTGCCCCAATGACTCCTGGAAAGCCTGCAATGTCATAGAATCCGAGCATTGTCCTTTGCTTTTCATCTTGCGTTGATGGAAATTTCATGTAGAGAGGTGACAGTGAGGCAAGAACATGTGATACTCGCTTGATTATACGGCAGACAGTAGACTTGCTTATGTCAGACGTGTCGCCTATAACTATTTGAAAAGTTCCACTAGCATAGAAACGGAGGCAGATTAGGAGCTGGCGTATTGGTGGTACTGAGGAGTTCCTGTCTGATGTAAACTCGAGGTGCTTCTCAATTACCAGGAGGAGATCATACACTGTATGTTTCATTAGCCGAAATCTGTCATGAAACTGCTTGTCATTTAGGGCTACAAAAGGGTCCGTGCTGTCCCTAGGATAATATCGTGACGGCTGAACTTGAAAACTCAGGTGTAGATCTTCCAGATCCTCGTCAAAGTACTCCATGGCTTTGCATCAGAAGTGATTACCTTCTGTCTGTAGCAGACGACACATATTTATACTGAAGACGATCATAATAATTAAAATATCTTAATGAATAGCCTACCATTTAAACCTACTTTTCTTTACGCGCGTTGCTTATGTGAAAATACGTTTTTCAATCAGTTTTCTTTAGTGTCAGCGCAAACTATGTTTTGTTTATAATCGCAGACGGTAACACACGCACGCATACACGTATGCCTTCGTAACGAGGTGCGAACTGGTTACATTCAGCTAACACCCAAGAAAGCTGTCAACATACTTTTCGACTGAAATGAAGCTATCTATGTGCAAGAATAGCAAGTAATGCTTGAAATGCAAGGACAGGTACACTAACATATGGGGTACAAGGGTCCGCGATGCTGCTGATAATCCACGTACTTTATTCACAACATCTGCGACACATCCCTGCGAAACGATGCTCATTTCGAGACCAATTTCTCTTCTGAAGCACAAATCCGCCACGAAATCTTCCGCTGCAATACCACAATACCAACGCCGCCATATTTAACTCACGGGTTAACCGGCCGTTGACGAGCGATCAAGAAATCCGTCAACTTTAACGGGAGATTTGGCTAACCGGCGTTCGTGAAACAGGGTTGGTGGTTAACCTCTAGTTTAAGGACCCTTGATCTCGGTTTAACTCTTAACCAGCGTTGGTGAAACCGGCCCTAAGTGCTCCTTTAAGGTACTACCACCTTTCACTGAACTTCAGTATCGCACTTCAACCAAGAGACTTGGTCCCTTCAAGCACGGGTGGGATGTGAGGATTCCCCTCCCAATAGTAGCAGCAGTAGTAGTCTCGAGCCCCGAAAGATTGCGCAACGAATCCAGCCGTCCGAAACGTCGCGCGGTTGGACGGAACCCGCGTTTGTGTGACAGTTGGTTTTTTGTCTTTAGCCGCCTGTGCGTGCGGAAGTGTTAGCTCAAGTATGGGTCATTGTTTGTAATAAATATATCCTTCTCAGCAATGCCCAAGCCTGCCTTCCCCCACACATGCATGCCACTGGATTGTTTTTTCTGTCTTCCACAAAAGCTGTCACACCCTGGGCCGCGGGACGAGAGTAGCACTGATGTCACGGCGACGTCTCTAAGCGTCTCTCCCTTAGGTTACGACGAGAGTGTCGTACAGTCGCGAACAACCCAACTTTGGGTGCGGGATACGATGCGTGCCGCGTGACAGCTCTGCTGTCATGACGACCAAGACGAAGGAGCGGCGATGGTCAGTGGAGGGTGATGCTGCTGCTTTCTTCATAGTGGCGTCAGCGATTTTAAAATAAAGTAATTATCCCTGTCCACTCTCTTTGTATTTCTTTTTCAATGACCAAGTTGCAGGCACAGTGGCGGAGGGGCTGGATACTTGTATTGACATATTGGATGACCCAATTACTTCCAAATTTAAATTAAACCGTGTCCAGCCCCCTCTGTACTTTGCCGGCAACGGGTCGTCAGTACTTATAAGAATCCAAGTTGCCGTGTTCACTACGTGCGTTCTCGTTGACTTGCTTCCTCACTTCCGCAGACGTAATAAATTTTGTTGCCCCCGGAACACACACTTGCATCCCATCGTCACAAGTTGTCACGTATTGACAACTCTTTATTGAACTGCACAGACAAGCTTTTATATCTTACAATATGGGGTGCGCTAAACTTATCGCGCGAACAGAGCCCGTGCTGATAACTCAGCGCAGCTATCATGCGTACATTGTAGTAATACGGTGCGTTACTGCTCATTCCTAGTACGCCTATCCCGATAACTCCCCCTACTTCTACTGCGGCTCCTAGTGCGGTTCACGCATGTTGCCTACTTTAAATAGAAACCCTCGACGAAATGCAGCTTCGCCAAAGCTAGGAGCCCCCTGGAAAATTAATTTCATGCCCGCCAGTGTCTAACGCTCTTAAACCATGCGGCCATCAACCACGATTGAGGTGCCCTGTTGTAGGCAAGGAGCTTAAATCTAGAGGTCATATCCAGGTATAGCTTGGCCGTGATTTACCTCCGTCACCTTTCCTTCTAAGGCAGGGCTTACAAGGTACCACTCCGCCAGGTGCGAAGAGATATCCTCTTTTATGGTACGTCAAATAAATGGGACAGTGCCTAATCCACTGAATATCCCAGAGCTCTATGTGAGATTGGAGCTTAGTTTGATGCCGCACGTTCCTTGATTCTTTACGAGGAGGCCGTTTCCGATGATTTCTTCTCCTCCTTTGTTGAATGCGATGGAAACGGAAGAGTGTTATTCCATGGACCTGGGCGTACTTTGGCTGTTTCTGTGTCGTTCTTGTTTCATCGTGAAATATAGATACAGTTTAACGGAAAAAGCATTACATGGTGTGTTTAGGGTTCGTTTTTCGGTAACTGCATCGCTTCTAATTCTGTTTGTTTATGTAATATTCGTTCCATTTCCAATGGCATGATCCGGAGGATGACTGTGTTCGAAATGTCAGTCTTATGCTTGAAACCGCACTGGATTGTACATGTTCGTTTTTTTTTTTTTTTTCGTTCTCTTTCCTGGTAACCCTGTGGCTTAGGTAGGTATCACATTGTGAGTGTTTAACCGAACGGTATTACAAATTCAACAATCAAAATTTTCGAAATTTTATCGACGCACCGGTAAAGCTATCGAATTATGTTGAATATGAGTCCCCGCGCTTTCAAAGGCGCATAAGAATAAACTTAAGACTTGGCCAGATTGGTAACTCATATAACCCTATAACCCTCAGTGTGGGGACAAAAGGACGAGAATAATCTTGTTTGTAATTGGATAGATTTTTGAGATATTAAATACATATATTGCACACATATACGTGGTTCTGTGGAATGGAGCTTAAAGGAGCTCTGAAAGCCATCTCAAAAATTTTCCGGTCCGAACGCGTTGTGGAAGCAGGTAACTTAACTTGATGATTAACACGAAAATTTTCTCTGTGCGCGATGTTTTTCGTAGAAAAAAAAAGACACTTGAATATCGCCGCGCGTGTTCCCACTCGACTCGCTCCTCCGGGTCAAACGAGGAGGAGAAAGAAAAAAACGTCATTGGTGACGTAATAAAAGTGGAAAGCGGCGACCGCGCTTCTATCCGGGTCAGTGCTGACTGGTTTTCTTTTCTTTCTTTCCGTTTTCTTTCACCCTGCTTTCTCTCTGTCAAGGGATGAATAAGGGAGGACTTCGATATTCATGGTCGTGAAACCCACGTTCATGCTCTGGAAACAAGGAAAAGGGGAAATGCTGCTTCGTAAGATGTTATGCCGCGATTAAGAACATAACATCACGATTTAACCACTCAAATTCAGGAATTTTCTATATGTGTTCAAGTCGCCTTAGCGAACGAAAGACACATTTAGAAGCCATTTGTCTTAGCAGGGCGGCATGTTGGTTGGTTAGTTGTGTGCTTGCAATATTATGGGTGGGTTAGTCACAGTTTGCCGTTGGCAGTTTTCCGCGCGCAATATGTGCATTTTATAGTCAGCTAAAATTTACGCTAGTCACGTGTTGTTTCAGTGCACGCTGATATGTCGTCTGACGCAAACTTAACCGGCGTTGTCGGTCACTATATGGTGGATAAAACTGATGCACTATATGGTGACAAAACAAATGGCGCCGAGCACAGATGAACTCAAACTTGCGTGTCTCCACGCGCAAGTCGTCCACATTTGTAGTCTGCATCGGCCAATTCTCGTTTAGCTCGATGGTTGGTAAGTTGACCATAAATTGTGGTGGTCTTATGACACTGCTTGGCTATGTTGGTGTGTAACTCAGGCAATGAATGTTCAACTCCTGATGCCACGATGTGCCGGCGACGGCATATTGCGATAGATTTCACTGGATTGTATCTGACAACGTATGGGCAAGAACACTCCTCCAGCTGAATAAGGAATTAACTGAATGGCTAACAAAGTTGCTAGTCAAAGTGACGGGCACTAGTGATCATAGCGAATTAGTGATATAACGTATATTGTGATACTGTGATATAGTGATATAGCGTGAAGTGAAGCAGCGCTTAGTGCCGCACTGTTTATACGTATTGCACCAACAACACAACAAGAAACAGTCACCACGATACCGAACAGCATACAAAACACAGACACGGACAGAACAGAGTTCAACTGGCACCTGAAGTTTATTTTCATAATCCACGTACACCGGAAGGTCGCTTTAAGGAAAGCAACTTCAAGCGGGGAGAGGTTGACCGATTTTTGGTTGACTTCGCTTGGGGAGTTCAATGAGGAGGCTTCTACAATCTCACGGTCTAACCTTGAACAGTGTCTGTAGACCAGTCTTTGTTTACTGTATCTGATAAGCCAAAGAAAAAGCAAAAGAAACGTCTTCTACCGTTGCAGCGGGGTTCCGAGTGAAAAATAGCCGACGACGTTCTTCGAAACCAATCAGGGGCTCCACCTTTCTCACGTCAAAATGACGCAAGCGGCTCGACGGCTCGTTCCGGGTATTGCCACCGTTGCGCACGGTCGCGATTTTCAAAATCGAATTCTGCGATATTTATGCACCTGTTGATAGTATTACTTCGCATGGTGCATTTTAATATGCTCATTAACCACTTGGTTCAAAAAAATGCTAGTGATTAATGTGCTTTCCTAGCTCCTTTAAGCCAAAACTCTGACGCTCTTGCCGTTACTCTCATAACTCCCTCTACAAAAAAATAAAATAAAGTATAGAAAATACATGAATATAATAATAATAATAATTAAAAAAACACTAAGCAGGCCGCGGATCGAACCACGGCCCTCGAAAGCTATAACCAAAATCGTCACCAGAGGGCCAACACCGCCCGTTGCTCTCATCTTCAGGAAAGAAGATACAGACGCTTCGCAGGCCACACTGAGCTTGTCGACACTTCTTTTGTCGTGGGAACAACATTGGGAAGGCCCACAGTTGCGCACAAAGTTGCAAAGCGTAAGAGACAACTTCACCTTTCATGTCTGACATGAGCATTTTCTGCAGAACCCATTGTTCTGGCAGAGTACGAGAAAAATAGCACACCAATGCATTCTGCCACGAAGCCAACACGGCGAAAATAAGTCCTCCAGGAACGAAACTGTGACGTTCTTGCGCTTCCATTCCACTTGTAAGCCATCGAAGGACCTCTCACAACAACACTCATGTGTGGGCATTTCATTCTAAATCTCAGGGTCAACAGATATCCTAACAAAACCAGATGGGATGCATTGCTTCAATGGAGGGCAGCGAGTACGCCGGTCAAGCCAACTTTAAGAAGCTGTGTCCTGCACTTCTGGGAATGCTTTGGGAAGTGATTATCAGTGTGGGCAATATAATTACGTGAACATGCACTGTTGTGTTGTCAGATGTTCTTAAAACCAAACGGAAATTGGCGATAAACAAAAAGTCATAGATTGAGAAGTTATACCCGTCAAAAAGAACTCGTTATAAGTTAAGTTACCCTGTGAAAAATGTAACTAAGTTAATAACGAAGTTCTTCAGCCTGAAATGTAACTCGTAGTTACTGAGTTACTTAAAAAAAATAACGAGTTACTTCCAAGTTACTTCGGACACAAAATAGCATTACGCAGGTGCAGCGCGTGTGAGCAGATGAGTTAGACCTTGAGTTCCCTGCGGAGGAATGCAACACGCTTAGATCGTCTTCGTTTATATTCAACAATAGACCTCTCCCTGTTTGTAAACAAATGACGTCATAGCGTTCGACAGCGCCACAAATTTGGTAGAGTTGAACAAGAGGTGAACAAGGAGCTAGAGATGAACAAGGTCGCACCCGGAAGCCACGGTCTTGAGGGGATTACGATGGCCCCTGAAAGGGACGCGACCTTCGGTCCTACTTTTCTTTCAATAGGGGGCAGCGAACAAGTGCCCGTTCCTGGAACCAAGCCCTCTCCTTCCGCTTGGTTTCGGTTTTAGTGTGTCTACCAACGTCATGATGACGTTTCTCTGGTAGAGGTCTATTCGAACAGTTTGCATCTTACTCCCTGTGGGCGCACAATGGTTCAGCTTCATTTCAATGGCAGCGGTTCTTACTTCCTAAATAAAATACTGTCATTGATTCAGTATCACGTTTTATGGCAAAAACTGCCATGAAGTCACCGGAGAGAAAGCAAGAAAATATGTGCACCTCAGTAAAAAGCGAATTAAAAAAAGTAACTTGGAACTTAACTTAACTCACTTTGGCAAAGTTACCTGAAAAAGGAACGAGTTCCTCTGAAAGTTACCACGGCGCAAAAGTACCGAGTTAAGTTACAAGTTACCAAAAAAAGGAACTTAGTTACAGTAACGAGTTACTTCGAACTCTGCAAAAAGTATACTGCTAAAATTTTCTCAAATACGTTAACAGAAACGAATTCATCGAACAGCGACATCTTAATAATTAATATGACAAGAGATAACGCTTCAAAATTCGTGACCCACCCGCGGGCGCATAATGTACCAACCATGCTCTCAAAATTATATCTAACTCAAGAAATGGGGTCAAAAGCAGTTACTAAATCTAAATAAACAGAGAAAAGTTCAACTGACGCGTAAAGGTAACTTCCCTGCTACACACCGCTGCAACCCGGAGAAGCCACTTTGACTGTTTCCGAATTTTTGCATCTGGGCCAAGTTTGCCGTGCAAGGGAACCGCAGACGATTGAGTGGCTCAGGCACTTCTTCTAAATGTTGAATCTAGAGGTACCCTACAACGCATTTCCACGGGAATATTAGAGTGCATCATACATTACCAGAGATATTAAGCGATGAAATCGTTTCCTGCGTGAAAATCCCCATACCTCCCATGTATTCACGGTCCGAAAAGCGGGATGTCTGGGGAACCAAAGGCATTTCATGTATAACGATATTTTTCGTTTGTATAAGCTTAGAATAGATGTCTGACCGTGTATCTTCGGGAATATTACGATATCTTGGATAGAACAGCTGCTACAGCACTTTTCTTTTGTCTTGGCGGCAAGTTTCACTCAATGGTCGCGAGAGGGCGCAAGGCGTCGCTGTCCACGAAAGCTGGGAATTTTGTCAGTTATTTTGACGGAAGGTTGAATACTGTGAGAGTCTGTAACAGCTTCTCTACAAATTACGTTGCAAAGTCGGGTATACCACATGGCTCGATTTTGGGGCCGTTGTTTTTCACTGTCTTCATTAATGACGTGGATCACGTAGTAAGCTCGGCTAAACTTCTCAAGTTTGCCGATGACCTCAAAAACAGCAATAACTTTATTGCGAGATGATGAATGAGGAGTTTCATCGCCAGGGGCGATACTCTACCCCATTACTGGTGGTAATGCGGGGAACGAACTAATGAGCCCCTTCACAATAAAGATCGAAGTCATATGGTATCCAGAAAGGTGAAGACCGTTGGAGGGCTGGATGTGGCCGGGGACCAAGCAATTTTGTGTGAGAGAAGGGACGAGACTCCAGCTCGTCCTGAAAAATTTTCTTGCTCTATCTTATCTCTACTCTGTCTTATATATCGGATTGTGCATTCCTTCAAGCCGATGTTGATGCTATTGCTACTTGGTGCCTTCACAACAGGCTTGTATTGAACACAGGAAAGACTAAAGTAGGCCGGTTTCACGTCAGTCCAGGCAGGGTGGTCCCTTCGACCTCCAGGACTTTCATTATCTTTTTATATTTAGAAGCTCATCCTACATGATGATCAAGAGCGATAAAATTAATAATTTCTATGGAATCGTTTTCGTGCAAAAAAATCGAGAAAATCCGGGCCTGAATTCGAGCGTTTCAGTTTGGCCGTGTTTGCACGCCTATATCTCCTGAGTTTTAAAAGATATTGCTGTGACATTTTTTATGCTTTGGTACGCCTACAGGCCAGTTGTCCGAGCGCAAATTTTGGCGCGCAGGTGCAACGCTTTGTGCTATAAAAAATGGCGAACATGCTCTGTCGTGCAGTTTTCTGCCAACTTCAACGCGTGATTTATCTGGCCGTAGATGTCCCTCATTACTAGTGTTGGTATCAGTTCACTCAGCTTTTAATGCTCTTTTATGTTATATATATATATATATATATATATATATATATATATATCGTGCGTATAGCTCATACAGGTATCTGCTGAAACAGGCAAATGCTAAGGCATATTTCGAAAAAACAAGGATTTTGCGCATCCGTTTTTCGAAAAGGCCCCTTTTGATTTTATTTATATTTTGCCAGGACATGGATCGATGTTAGACCTTTCACCTGACGTAAAAAAAGTATGCTTCAAAAGGCGTACACTGGCGATTAGCGCGTTAAAACGCGACCCTACTCTACGTGCGTACGTGTCGGAGGCCGGCTGCCGGTACCGCGGGCCTCCTGTCGATGTGTACTAGAAAGGGACAACTTTGTGTTGATTACTTGACTTGTTGTCGTTGATTGTGTTTGATTACTTTGTATAATCAAAAGTGGTAGTTTATGTCGATATATTTACAAGACTGCGAAAAAGCAGTATTTTGCAATGACAGCGATAAATGATTTCACTGAGTTTCTATGAAAACGTCACTTTCCTGCATTCACTACCCACTGTACGAGCTATGAATGTTTCTCGGCGTCGACTTTCCGATGTCTTCCTTTCCCACGCATGCGAACATTGTATGCCACCTTGATGCGGTAGACATTTACTCATTCCTTTTTCTTTTGCATTCTAAAAGAAGCTACGTCCTCAGCGCGTGTATGGCGTAAATGGACGCGCCATAGGTGTTTTGGCAAGCACGTTATCATATCTTTTGACCCTAGGATGACATCTTGCTCGGGTGAACGCAAGTTGTGTCGTGGCATGGTGCTTGATTATTTCACCGATCCTATCACACGCACTTTTGCCGTGGCCTGTTCCTGTGTACAGCCATGTCGCGCTCGCAAAGGTAGATTTGGAGAGCTCAAAGAGCCTATGCCGATTTATAAAATGGCTCGCCGCTCCATCTGACATGTAAATCATTAGCTGCAAGAGGAACATTCTCGTCAAGTCACTCTTCAGTAGCGATTGAAGCTAACAGTGATTGTGCTGAATCGTGACAAAAGTCTCCGCTCACCACACCAAAACTGTGCGTTTCCGTGCCGGCTGTTACCACACACGTGAATATGAAAATCTGCTTTTCCCCAGTGGCACGTTTGTCTTTCGCTATAGGCATGGCTACTGTCCAGTTTTCAGCGAAATCGAAGTGCATTATATGCGTCTTGGAAGGTGGATTAGTATTTTCCTCTGGTATGGCTCTGCTATGAATGTCTCTAATGTAATTATGACAAATGCGAGAACGGGCCCACTTCCTTAGCTCTGAGAGGAAATGTACTGCTGCAACTTCAGCACAGAACACGCGTTTTGTGCTGAAAGCCCTCTGCATAACTTAAATATATCGTAAAATGAAGTAAAGCAAGCTTCGCAGGAACTTGCGGGAACCCTGGAAAAAGCAACTCCTAACTCGATATTTATTTGTACAGTATGCGTATCACCGTGTACGCAGCTTGCAAGAATGAGGTTTTACCTTCGCTGACCATTTTGTCGTTGAAATACGGCTCTACGACAACGTAGGATTTCATTCACTGTGGGAAATAACGAACTCCCAGGCGAGGATTCTTTCTTCAGTAGGAAAAGTTTGCTTCACGTCAAAAGTTTGCCGACGAATAGCTCAGGTAAGGCTAAGACCAGACAACCTTGCCCAACAAAGGGTGCATCGACAGGAGGCCCGCCATCCCGCGGTGCCGGCAGCCGGGCTCCGACATTTACGCACGCAGACTAGGGCTGCGTTTTAACGCGCTAATCGCCAGTGCTAATCCCTTTTGAAGAAGATTTTTCTTACGTCAGATCAAACGTCTCACATCTTGCCATGACCTGGCGAAATATAAATGAAATCAAAAGGGGACTTTTCGAGAAACGGACTCGCAAAATCCTTGTTTTTTCGAAATATGCCTAACATTTGCCTGTTTCAGCTGATACCTGCAGGATATATACGCACGATAGATATATTAGACGAAAGAGCATTAACAGCTGAGTGAACTGACACCAGGTATGCTAATGAGGGACATCTACAGCCAGAGAAATCACGCGTCGAAGTTGGAACAAAACTGCGAGAGAGAGCATGTTCGCCATTTTTTATAGCGCAGAGCGTTGCGCCTGCGCGTCAAAATTTGCGCTCGGTCTGCTGGCCTGTAGGCATACTAAAGCATTAAATAAATTCACAACAATACCTTTTAAAGCTCAGGAGATATACGCGTGCAAACATGGCAAAACGGAAACACTCGAATTCAGGGCAGGATTTTTCTTGATTTTTTTTGCGCAAAAACTATTCCGTAGATATTATTCACTTTACCGCAGTTGGTCATCGTGTACGATGACCTTCTAAATATAAAATAATAATCAAAATCCAGGAGGTCGATGGGACCTCTCTGCCTGAACTGACGTGAAACCGGCCAGTATTGTCGTTCACCAACAAAGTTAATCCTACAGTTTTTGTTTATCAACTGTATGACACAGAGCTATATAGAGTGTTCGCTATCAGACACCTTGGGATCTGGTTGGATCATCGTCTCTCATTTAATGTCCAAGTGGAACAGGTTGCAAAAAAGCCTACCGAATTATTGGTCTTATCTCTAGAATGACTCGTGACTTGAGCGGACCTGATTCTTTGCAGATTCTTTTTGTATCTCTTGCGACAGAAACATGGCGCATGCGCACGTCCCCCTCTCCCTCGTGCTTCCCGCCGGGTTTCGAACTGGCTGGAGAACAGACGCTATATCGCCGCTGCTGCAAGCCATGCCTGTGAATTGCGTCTCTTATGGCTGTACGAATTATTATGTGCAAGACAAGAAGTTACGTTTTTTTTTTTTTTGTTAATGTTTCCGTGTGATATGTTATACCCCTGTCAGACGTACTAATTCAGTGTCACTTTCAGCGAGTACACTTGCAGTAAGTGTCATTCTTTCGGAGTCACACGGCATCTTTTAGTGACACTAGATGCAAAGTACACTTACGATGAAGTGAGTTCGCCAAACTCACTTCACTTTGCCTGCGACAATCAAGTACGTAGCCTCCAAGGCAGGGATTGCGTAACAAAAAGCTTAATTATTTTTGGAAAAGGAAAGAAACAACCCAATCGGAATTTATTTTTGGACAAATTTGTTAAGACAGCACTGATTTGTATAAGAAAGACGTAAGGATTTTTGGCGTGATTTAGCGGTACTCTCGTCCACAGACTGCCCAGTAGAGTTCGTAATCCACTTCGCGGCAGCCATATTTGTTGACATAGCACTGTGGTTAAGTGTTACCGGCGAAATCGCGAAATACTCGCAGTGAAGCACTGAATAATGGAAGACAAAAAAGACAGGGCGTCGTGGTCTGAGATAGAAACCTATGCTATCAGAACATGGGAGGACCAAGCGAAACGCGAAAGTGTATGCTGACATCGCGGGCCAGTTTCACGCGCAAGACATAGTAAAGACCACCAAAGAGGTGAAGAAGAAGATTGAACATTTGTCAAATAAATATACTTGTGTTGGTTCGCAACAATTATATTTATGACGTACAATCGACTTCAACTGCGAAGAAAATCTTTATGAAATGTCTCTGGACGTAAGAAAAATGATTTTACCTAGAAAGTATGGCGCACTCCCCGATGTTAGATAGGAGTTCAAGCTCGCCCATCGTCATCACCATGACTGCTTAGTGACACGTACTTATGCCGTGTAGCAGGAGCGTAGTGAAAGTGACATTACAGGACGGAGTGCACTTCAAATAAGTGACACTAAATTAGTACGTCTGACAGGGGTATTATATCCTCAAAAGCGCGAGGCGTGGGTTCGTGCTGTGAAAAGACAGGAAGGTGGTGGTGGTGGTGATGTTGAAAGGGCTTGCCGTTGTCGGCCTCACGTATGTGGGCAACGTCACGACTGACGCCCTGGGGAAATGTGCGTCCTGGGCCGACTTCTAGGGGAACTGTGCCGACATATGTCTGAAAGCGTCTGAGGAAAAGACAGGAAGAATCGCGAGACATGACAGCATTTCCAACCATCCAGGAAACACAAACGAATTTGCCCAAAGCTTTTCGCAAGCTTCCGAACACAAGATTAGTACTCGATGCAACTGAAGTCAGAATCCAGAGGCCACCCTCACTAAATGCACAGAGACAAAATTTTCGCATTATAAACATTACAACACATATAAAGCAGTAGTTGGTTGCACCCCAGACGGTTCCATCAGCTTTGTTTCCCGGCTTTTGGGTGGGTCCGTATCTGATGTGGACATAGTGCAGAGTAGTGGATTGTTAGATCGCCTCGAAGCTGGTGATGCCATAATGGTAGATAAGGGCTTCAATGTTTCGTGTCTCCCCCAAGCAATTGAAGTGTACAATCCACCATTTAGGGTGAGAGGAGAAGCCCAAATATCCAAGAGCAGTGTTCAAAGTACAAGATAAATTGTCAGTGCAAGAGTGCATGTTGAACGTGTGATCCGACGTGTGAAAGAATTTCACATTCTTGATCGGGCCTTTCCCATCAGCATGGTGGATACTGCTGAGCAGATATCTCATGTATGCTGCTACCTTAGTAATTTTCAAATTCCCTTAATAAATGAGGCCTAACACGACACAGGGAAGGTACTAAGCAACTGTGCATGTATTACTTATTATCATAATGTAATCTGTGAAGTGGCCTTATGATGAACAAAGTAATAAAAATTACTCAGTTATGAGAATAGCATCTGGGAAAATGTTTATTGCACTATATGCATTTACTACATTCATTATAAGCACTGACTATACACATTATATACATCCTGTACATGCATTACAGTCACACACTATACATTACATTACTATACATTAAGACTGTAGACATAAGACTAAGACATTAAGGCTATATACGTTATATACATTCACTATATGCACTACAAGTTACAATATATACATTCATTTTGCACTTGACGACTGGAGCCTCCTTAGACGGATCTTCAGCTCCCTGATACGACATAGTATCCAATAGAGAAACTTCTGGCCAAATTAACACCTATTTATTTCGTAACGGATCCACCGCGTGACCGACCTCCACGAACTGCAAAGCCCAAAAAACTCAAACCCAAACTTCGTTCTCCTCTCATTGTCTCTCCTCGTCGTCTTTCTTCACACAGTTCCTACACACTGCCCCCCCCCTCCCGAAGAAATGTCATTTCTTCACACTTCAAGTTTATGCAATTGTTCACCACATCGGACGATAATTGACCCATTGGGCAGCTTAACTTCGAATGCCCGTGATTTCTGGTCCCTTCCTTGCAGGCATCGCGAAATCCTTCCTGTTGTCCACCTTTGCCTCGGCCTGCAGTCTTCGCGTACGGCGACCAAACTTTTTGTACTGGATATAATTCCCCAAGGTTCCCAAGCGGCGGATGCGTTTGGTGAGAACTTCTGGGATAAGAGCATGCTCAAAAAATACTGTCCACCCGAACTCCAAGAACGGAAACGGGATGCCGTCCTCCTCGATCATGGACAGAAATTCTCACTCTTCTCGATCAGACCGACAAACACCCAAAAAAACAGTCAGACAGACGACAAGAAACAAACAAAACCACTGTAATATTTCAAGAGCGTTCTAACCGAACACACGAACGAAGGGAGCCCTATAGTTCCTTCCGCGTCTAACAGACGGCGTCAGTTTCTCCGCCAGTGCCGGATGTACAGTGGTGGGGGCCCCGGGGCCCTGTGCTGTGGGAGCTCCCTCGTGTATTCTATGTCTATCCAATGTGTTATTCGGGGTCGATATGCGTGGACGGAGGACAGATTTTTACAAAGTTTCAGGGATGCGTTTCAGGCATGCAAAACAGATTTCCCTTTGACAAGACCTTTACTGGTGGGGGCCCCTTTGTGGTGGGGGCCCCGAGGCAAGTGCCCCGTCTGCCCTCCCCTAAATCCGGCACTGGCAGGTGCACTGCTGTGCAGGCGTCTGCTGTTTGTAGGCACAGTTTTAAATAAAGTATTATTATTATTATTGTTATTATTACTATTATTATTATGATTATTATTATTTGCGGGAAGTGTTTGTACATGAAAAAAAAAATCTTAAGACAGAATTGCGTCGCACGCCTAGCAATCTTGCCACCGTTCATTCTCATCTATCGTCGTTGCCATCATAGTTTTGTGACGCAGGTTCGAATCCCCGCACTGGCTGTGCTGTACGAGGTTTTCTCTGGGCTTTCCGCCAGACTCTCCAGACGAACGTCGGTGACAGTGAATGTGAAAGTGACATTCGCTTGGGACGAGTGCAGTTCACGAAAATGACACTAAATTAGCTTCTGCGACAGGGGTGTAACACACCACTTCCCATCATGATTTGGAGCAGTTATCCTCGCATAGGAGTCAATACCTTCCTTCTTCGGCGTTAGTGTGCGCGACAATGTGCACCATAGATTCTGACACACAAGATGAGCCCGCGGTGTGCATGAACGGTATTCGCCGAGAAGTTAGAGTAAAAAGAGAAACACGCCAACGAGCAGCCACGTCAAAATGGTCCACGTTCCAACTCCTCATTTTTTGCATAAAGCTTGTTCTACAAGCCTTATGTCAACGAGATACAGCCACACTCCAATTCCGATGCGAAAAGCCTTCATTGGTACCAATGATGAAAACGTTTGGTAGGACTTTGCGAAATGATTACTAGAGGGCGGGGGGATATTGAAACTAGCGCTCGTAGCTGGGCATAATAAGAAGGTTGGACTTATACGACACGTGGCACTACCCGTTAAATGTTATACAAGGTATTACGTTCACAAGAAGAGTGCAACCTTCATTTCATGAGTAATACCGAGCGAGTTGGTTCTGGTTCAACGGGAGTATGGCAGAAACTGCTATAAAACACGACGACGGGTCGTTTCGTTTCGAAGGTTCGAGAGGGCGAACAAAGCGGATGCAGTGTTTCGTCGTCGTGCTTTTGTTGCTGTTTCCGCCATGCTTCTCTTGGGTAGTCTTTGTTTCCATTTCTTATTCCGTGTAAGCTCTGCGAAGTAACTGTGGCTATGAAAGGTGTACAGACGTGTATAGATGGAGAGCAGGAAGGAGTGGGTGAGAGGGGGAACTGTATCGACATCCACCTGGAAAGACTGCCGGAAAACCCCAGACAGCACAGACGGTCGTACACTCAAAATCCGGCACCCGATATGTACCGCATGAAAGAGGACCCGCACCTGGGCCAAGCGGTACACATGAGGTACAGTCCTCAACCAGCAGGTACAGTTCGCGACCACTGCGAAATTCAAGCGGCACAAGGGCTCCGAGACCCATCCGTACCGGCTAGGTACCTTTTAAGCGCGGTCTATAGCAGCTGTACCTCATGTGTACCGCGTGTTTCCGGCGCATGAGTACGAACGCCTTCTCACGATCTCCATGCGCTGCAAAAATATTTCGCGTGATTCCGAATAAATGTCAATAAATTCCCTTATGCAGCAGTGCCGTAATGGATCAACACTATCATTCTATCAAAGAAGTGCAATAACTAGAACCCATGACCGTTAGGGATCGCACGTTTGCGAAGAATGCGTTTCTTGCAACCGCTGGCAAATCAGTTTGTTTTGAAACGTCGGGGAGCGAGGACGAGTCTGCTCGGTCTTTGAAGAAACTCGTTCGACGCTTTCAAGATTGGAGTCATTTAGGGTGCGTATTATATCTATGAAGTAATTATTCGTCCGCACGACGCATTTTGGTTAATCTTCGCTCTGATTCGCAGTGGTCCTGCTCACCGGCAGGCCGGAGCGCTGGACACAACGACTAAGGGACGGAGACAACGAACTTTGCGATTCATGCACGAACGTTGATGCGTGAATTAGAGAAGCCTAGATTGCACTTGATACCTGGATTGCACGAGCAAGTAGGCATGTTTTTCAGGCAAGCTATTTCGGTTGTTAGATTTTTTACATTGTTCTCCTATAGGTTCCGTCCAGGCGATGTCGTAAATGGGTGAGTCAATCATCTTCTGTGGTTGGTGTTACGTTTTGCGGAAGAAACGGAAGTGGGGGAAGAACAGCATTCCAAAGGTGTGGAAGAGATAAAGAAGCGTGGCCACAGAGCAGCTGCAATGGTGAAGGAGAGATGCAGTGGTCAGCGTTCATCCATATACGTTGTGCCCCGTGTGTTCGGCGTTTGTGCATCATGACAATGCACGCTCGCGATGGACAAGCATCACCCCTGAAATGTATGTAATTTTCGAATAAAGGTATTTGTTTGTGATATTTATCGTACAGCATAGCTTCCTGGGGTTGTTAGAAAAGGGGAACACGACGGGTATGCATAAATCGCTGCGCGCTATGGCCGCGTACCCACATGCGGAGAATCTGCGCGGAAACGCGAACGCGGCGCGGTAAACTCTTGCCGCCGTTCGGGAAAAGCCATCTCCGCTTTCCGGTTTTTTTGCGATCGCGCAGTGAACGATTTTTAGCGGCATCCGCACATGCTCGGCCAATCAGGAAGTAAACGGAAGTTGCGTGTGTTCTTGTTTTCTTCCGGTCTCCCACACGGAGAGCATTCACGGCGTCCTTGACTGGAAGGTATGTTGCAGTGATGCTCAAGTTTTTCAACCGGCGAATTTATGAAGGAAATAAAATGTCATTGCTCATTATAAAGCGTTGCATTAAAATGACTTTTTGGGCCGACACTGGAGTAAAATTTGGGAGTGCAGGTAAGTAAAGTGTAGGATATTGACTAGTGTCAGGAAGTTGAAAGCTAAACATTGTTCACAAGAAAAGAATGCGCTATCGCCCAACGAGCGAACCCAAAGCCTACGTTTCTTGCGTCTGCGATGTTGATTTCGCAAAAGCTCAGATGTAAGAACGGAAACGTTCGCTACAAACAATAGCTCGACTTCGCTGTCATTCGCCATCTTGTCAAACATGGTCTCAGAAACTCTCGCTGTGGAAAGCCGCGGGCGGAGGCAGTATAGCTGTGGCGGCATGGAAACGGGCGGCAAGCGGCAGGCGGTTGCGCGCGTCTCTACCGCATGTGGGTACGCGGCCTATCCGTTGCATGTACCGCATGTGAGGGCGCGTGTACCTCTTAAATTTAAGAGGTACATTTTTTTTTAAATGTACCTCTTGGCCAAGCGGTAATTAACCGTTACATATGCGCAGACTTGTACACGTTACTAAATAAAAGTAATTGATTACCGTTAGCGTTACCTTGTACGAAAAAGTAATTTTTTACCGTTACAAATTACTTGCCGGAAAAAGTAATGAAGTAACGCCTTGAAAAGTAACGCGTTACTTTGCCAATTACTTTCGATATCTGAGAAAACGATATAAAAAAGAGATAGAAAAAAATATATAAGAAAAAGATATCCACAAAAAAAAAAAAGGAAACTGAGCAAAAACGAAGCGAAACGAAGCAAAAACGAAGTCAGCAATGAAGCAGAATTTATTTCATAAGAGCAGTGTTCAACTTTAGTACACATGAATGGGGAGAGGACAGTGGACTCAAAAATACACTACACGTGCGGAACACTGTGGCAATTGACCTCGGGGTCCTCGGGTAAGTAATTGTTGCGGGAAAAGTCCTAGTGATAAGACAGCTGCCGTGCACCGAACTTGCAGAGGGCAGTTGGTTTTGTCTTCTCGCGGCGGTGAATCATCCCATATATGTGTGTGTGCGTCGTCCCGAACAATGTGGATTCTTTAGTTTCCAAGTAATCGATTACTTGGTAATTGATTACTGAAAATTGTAATTGAATTACTCAAAAAATTACTGGGCCCCAAAAGTAATCGATTACGTTACAAATTACTCAAAAAAGTAATTGATTACTAGTAACGCAATTACCCGTTACCCGTTACGTACAAGTCTGCATATGCGTTACCTGGTTTAGAGTGTAGGATCGAACTCACCATGCACCTCCAGTCTTCAACACGACCTTGGAGCGGAGGACTAGCGAGCCCTTTATCCACTCGACTGGTTATTGCCATTGGTCGTGTCGTGCTCAGTCCTAGTTGGCACAACACCCCGAACCTGTCATGGTGGCCACACGCAGGAAAATACGATGCTCCTCCGAATGACACGAGAAGGGCAGAAAAGAAAACTGTAGGCCTCACAAGCTAATGAACGAAGCACACGCTGCAATTTCGACATGCTGCTATGTCAATACTAGAGACATCGCATAGAATGCTACGCCTGTTATCGGAAAGCAAACAGGTACAAAAACATTGTCAGCAACTCGTGTCAGCGAGTCCAATATCCTTGCTTTCGTCCGCAACAAATTCCTCCTTGTCATCGGAACCACTATCGAGCGACAAAAAATGAAGGCTGTTTCGTAACTACGCAGTAAACAGCAAGAAAGGAAACAACTTTTACTTGGACAGTGATTTTTGTTCTTTGCGGCCGAAAGAGGGGATGACAAGACAACGGAAGTAATTTTCATTGAGAGGTTCATGGGTTGTCGCTACCGTATACCGCGCAGTAAGAAAACAAAGGATCGTGCAACAGTTTGTCCCTCATCGGAGATCAGACTACACATGTGGACTACGTCGGTAGTACATGTTGAGCCCTATGATATGTTTAAATTCAGGAGGAACGGGTATTGTCCCTGACGGTCAATGGCGTACACAAGCGTTCCTGCGTCATGCGCGTGTTTACAGACGCATTGTTGTTCGTAGCGGCTATCGAATTCTCTACCTTTTCGAGTAGGAGACCGTGTAACACTCGCGCTTCGGTGTAACGAGAGAAGTATTTCGGCAGCGCGGTCCATCAATCGGCCAATATCATTACTTTTCGTATACCGGAAGACGGCAAAAAAAAAACAAAAAAAAAAAAAAACGAGGACACAAGTCGCAGGCAAAACTCTTCTCACACAGACAGCGATCCTCATCAATGCGGCTCAATGTCATACTGCATGCTGTTCGGTTTGATTTAGTTGCAGTAATGCTCTGCGATCGCCTGTGCACTTAATATGTGAATAGCAGATGACTTTCCATTGCACTCCGACTTACTTCACCGTTACAGGGGGTGTCTTCGTTTTGCACAGTGCCGCACGTGGTTGTTATAATGCAGATGATTGTCAATCCTCTAACATGAACTTCGAACGTCCTTTGTTCTTTGTGAAGGCGCAACTCATCAAAGTTTCATTCGAGATCGATGTGACGATGGAACCAATTATGCTGGTCAGCTTTGACGCGTTCTAATGGTAAAGGGAATTAAGATGAACAAACTACCACGCGTGCTTCTTGCAGTGTAAATACATGTCAATCACTTAGCATAAATTTCGGACATTTGGCTTAAACTTGCTTTATTCCCCAACTCGCCAAAACTTTCTTTCTCAGCATTGTGCAAGGCCGTAATCTCCTTACGGGTTAACTCGTTCTAGGTACCAAAATAATGAATATGTTAAAAATACATGCGTGCTTATTGTCATATATACAGGGTACGTGACGTAAGGCAGAATAAATTTTATTAAATCTGCGATTGACTTTTTTTTTTTTCGCCAAAGTCGTTGAATATATCTATTCCCGACGGGATCTACTCAATGGTGGTGCTGTATCAGTAAATAGCGCAGCCGTTAATTAACTTTCGTAATTAATCTTTGTAATTGGGACTGTACTACAGGGCTTGCCCTCACAGTCCCGCTTTGTGTACATTTTTCAACATAGTCTAAATAAAGATTACGCCACTTACGCCACAATTAATGAAAATACGTTGACTGCGTAATTGCAAAGATGTAGAATACAACCCTGGAGGGTCTACCCCACAAAGACCGACACGACAGCGCATTTTTGTGTTCTATTAAAAAATGTGCGAAAATACAAAATACTGCACTGTGCGGGTTTTGTGGCCAATTTCTCCTCTCCCTGTCTCGGTGTCAGCCCTTTTCAACTGACATCAGGTTGTTCCTGAAATCATGGAAAAGCCCGCTTTGTCCCCAGAAGTAAGCGTGAGGGGAATTAGTGATACCGTTTCTCAGTCTACGTTATCATAAAACATGCCGTCTTTGATCTTCTTTCCGTCATTTTCTCGTTTGGTCGGCTCAACACCTTCCACGGCAGTTCGCGATTTGATGTGACAACTGTCACGCAATAAAACTACCAATGTATTACCTCGGAGATCGCAAAAATAAAATCACCGATTCTGCTGCTCGATATGTGTACGTTCTACCAGAAAAGAAACGACGATATCAACCAGGACGCTAGGAAGCGTGGGTGCCCCATGTTTTGCGATGTCAGTGTTGTCAAAGGTTGACAGTGAGAGAACGACAGGAAAAAGCGGCCGCCGAACTAGCCCAACGCTCGACGATAGGGCATTTTCGCATGTTATTTAAAGGCACAGAAAAGTACTACTGTTTCGATTCTTGCTGAGTAGACCTCTCAGAGTTATGCTGTACACAGAGCCGTAGCGACGGGAGGAGGGGGGGGGGGCGAGAGGGGTAGCCGCCACGGGCGCCCTAGCCAGAGAGGGCGCCGAACGGCAGTCCCCTGCAGGTTGGTTGGACAGGATAAAGCGGGAACGAAGAAAATTTGAATCTATGACCTATGCAGTGCAAATGAGCGTTTTCATTTCGTTGCTTACATGGCTTCTGACGGCAGTGGGAGAGGGGGGGGGGGGGGCGCTTCTGATTTACCCCGCCCTGGGCGCAAACTTGCCTCGCTACGGCTCTGGCTCTACAAATATAGAATTCAGCGTCCAACTTGTTTTCAGGAATCGTGAAGATTCATTATAAAAGTAGTTTTATCTTTTCTTTCTTTTTTTACACGACCAAAGAAGTAAAGGCTGCTGAGTGTGCGTTCTAAAGCGGTTGCGTCTTGGTCTCTCACGATGACAACGTTCTGGGCTGGTGGTTCAGTGATGCAGATGTCGATTCTAGCTTTCATGCTCCCTGGTTCGATCTGAGGGTCATGCCTTTTTTCTTTTTTATGAAGAGAGTTTTAAGATTACGGCAAGACAAGAGCATCACAATTTTCACCCTGAATGGCCTATTATTAGGCACTACGACATAACATGACTAGTATGTGAAAGGTAGACCACTTTTCATTGCATCCGAACCTACTACATCGTTATATATCGTTATATAGCTCGTTGACAAATTATGAGTTGGCCTTTCATGCCATCTACACTTCATCCACCTTCGTTATCTTATATTCGGTTTTGCTCCATCTTTGTGCTATATTTTTGTTTTAGGAACAGAAGCAGACCTTCTGTCAGGCTGACCTTTCCAAAATAAACGTATATCCCCCCCCCCCCCCGCTTTGCAGAATGTCAAGGTGTTAACATTTCAGAACAACAGCAGACAGAGCATCTTTAACCGTCATCGTTACAACAGCAAGGCGCGTGGGGTCGAAATTCTTGTTTCTCTTTTTAAATTGTATTTGTTCACTCTTAACAATGTGCTCTCGTGCGCTCTCACAAGGCTTCCCATGCATTTTAATCAAACTGTCATGCACGTCCCACTGAGAATGTGGATTAAGCATTTGAGTGCTCCCGACGGGTGAGAAAACTTAACTTGCATCCGCGTTTTACTTTACCGCTTCTCGCATATTATAAAGTGTCTTCATATGGGACTGCGATAACTGTTGTTGCTTGCTAGTTGAAGTCTCTTATTTCAGGTTATCAATAGCAAACGCATAAAGGCAGTTTTAGCAGACCGTTTGTAAGGTTATCATGCTTGTCGGTGCCAATTTGCAGTTATGTAAGACTCAGAATCTTATCCACTGGCAAGCCACGTTCGGGCAAGCCACGTTATGAACAGTTTGCTCAAGTTTTCTACCATGTTCACCCCATTCCACAATAAAGCGACTTAGACGCCTGCAAAAATTCCAGGAGAATGGCGATTATCTGCGGGAAACATCACGGACGTTTGCGCGACTCTACTCTTGGTGCGGTGAAATGAAACTTTGATATGACGTCCGTTGCTCCCTACCATCTTATCACCACAGTTTGCGATTACACCTTTCTTCCTTTTTCTCGGTTTCTCGGACTTATTTGAGCAGAGTTTACCCAACACCTCCAAGATAAGGAGAAGGCCCTCGCCCTACGTCAAACAGGAAGGTCCGCTGTCACTATTGTGAATGCTGCCATGAAGTAAATGAAAGAGCGAACGAGAAGAAAGCTCGAAGCAGATCGCGAAGTTGGAAAGGCCTCCATAGGTGACGTTAGCGCGCAGGCCCGACTCTATCTAGGAGGTGTTGGTTTACCAATCACTTTGTGTGTCGAACGTGACTCTGCTGCCACCTATAGATGTTCTGAAAATAAGCACTCTTCCGCTTGTTTATTGGTTTATTTCATTTTTTTTAGGGGAGGGTGTTGGTAACCGACAAGCCTTCTTGATTGTGGCGGGAAGAGACTGTAACACGCAAAATTTGAAATCAAGCATTGAAATGTCCTCATGATAAGGCCAAGAACAAACTGAAGTGTATGGTACAGTGATAGCGGAGTAACAAGGTACAAGTAACAAAGTGAATTCGTCTTCGTAGCCTATAGAGTATAATTTTTTTGATCATAATGTATGGTCATTTCTGAGGGTTTCCTCCGACGCTGTCACAGTCCCCTTAGAAGTCGCCCCAGGACGCACATTTCTCGTCGTCGACAGCATCCCGATTTCCCACAGAGAGAACAAAAATGGATATTGACCAGCCTATACGAGTGCCGGTCATCCTGTTCCACACGCTACGAGTAGCAGCCCAGAATTATGAGCAGCAGTACAGCAAAGAAAGGCTTGGCAAAAGTTATCAGAGCTGATTATCGCGTTTTCATTCTGCGTTAGGCAATTGCTGCTGCTGATAGCCAGGCTCGGCGCGCGATATTTGATGTTCCCTTTCTCGTCTGCCCACGCCTCTTTCCATCTATGCCGTAACCGATGGGATCAATCAGGCTTTAAATGAATCTCATGTTGCTGTTTGCCGGTTTGCGCAAAGCCTTTGATACCGTCGATCATCACATTTTGCTACAAAAGCTCAATTGTTATGGTTTTCGTGGAGATATCTGGAATCTGCTGAAGAATTACTTGTCATCTTGTAGAATGTTGACTCAGATCGATTGAGAATCGTCTGTGTCTTTGCCAGTTTGTACGGGTATACCCCAAGGTTCTGTCTTGGGTCCTGTGTTATTTTCGATTTATGTGAACGATCTTCCATCGGTTTCCGACAGGCTTTCGACTTTCATGTATGCGGACGACACGTGTTTCCTCTTCAGCTCTCCAGATGTTTCCGAAATTGCGCCGACCGTGTCCCATGAGGCAAACAAGAATGCTCATTGGTTTGCTGTTAACCGTCCGACGTTGAATCCGTCTAAGACAAAGTTTCTTGTCTTCTGCAAGCCTTCTCCCAAATATGTCAAAATGAGCATCTCAATTCATAACAATGTTATTGAACAAGTACAAGTTATTAATTACCTAGGCGTGATCTTAGATTCTCATCTCACGTGGAAACCACACATTGATAAAGTTGCTAAGAGTATTTCCAAGTCTTGTCACATTTTATTCCTTGCCCGTCAATATTTTCCACTACATGTCTTACGTCAATTGTACCTCTCATTTGTGCAGTGTCATCTAATTTACTGTGCCGCTTCTTGGGGTACTCCATTCCCAACATATCTGGATCGTCTGTTCAGGCTTCAGAAGACAGCTATAACATTAATTACTTGTTCTGGCAGCAGAACTTCCTGTATTGAGTTTTTTTAATTCTTTGAATATTCTCCCATTGCCTGATCTTATTCGTGAGCGTCGCGCTATACTTGTAAAGTCAGTTGTAAAGAGTAACTTTCCTTTTAACAATAACAAAAATGTCCAAGAGGTAACCGAAGCGTGATGTCAAATGACTTTATGTTACATCGGCCAAAAAATGTGTATGGTACGAGATTGACAGTGTGTTTTGGGCCGCGACTCTGAAACTCTATGCCTCTTGATGTTAAAAACAGCCTGTCATTCCGCAACATGCTACGACGATACCTTATGGACACTTCAGCCTATCTGAACCCATGAATGTAACTGTTTGTTGCATTATTTATGTAGCCTGTTTTTCTGTTCCATTTACCCCGCGGGGCATGAGCCTGTACTAGCGAAAGCTATTGGACACGCCCCACGGTTTCCTTGTTCTTTGTTTCTTAGTGGTGACAAATAAACAAATAGACAAATCTTCCTTCCTCCTCACCTCATACTTTTCTTTCAAGTTGGCTTTCCTACATGTTCTTCTGCTATCAGGCAGAACCTGCATCGAAGGAGGTGTCCCTGAATTCTGGTCATGCATTCACAAAAAACGGGAGCACATGCCATAATGCCGGAGTTTGCGCACAAGAAGCGAATGGTTCATCAGGTCAAATGCTTGCTGCAGTCAATGTAAACGCTATCCAGTTGACCCTGCTAGGCGCAACATAATCAAGAAAGCTAGGTAACCAAGTTTGTTTCAACCGACCGCTCGGGAGATAAATCCATGTTGGGAATCAAACAGCCGACCCTTAAAGGAGCATGGAAATGATCGGAATAAAATATGACGGGAGATGTAAAAATTAAGATTCTGAGCCCTGTGATACATATTCGCACAAAAAGTTTGAGCGTAGCGCGCGAGGGAACTTTGAATCTCGCGGCAGAAATGTCCCATCTCTCATCTCTCGGCTGCCAGCCGCTGACGTCATGTGGCCGCGCCGTCTTTTTCTTTCTTTTTTTAGCGATTTGTTCAGCGTCGCGGCGCCGGCAAGCCGACCGAGCAGGAAGCGGCGTTGTTCATCGGACGTCGTGGAAAGGACAGGTGATGAACTGAACGTTCTACAGGCGACACGTCTGCTCTTCTTGAAAAAACTTTTTATGGAGTTGGAGCCCAAGCTCCGCCAGCTTTGATTTCGAAACACGGATGCCCCGGAGACTCGTAAGTGATGATGCTAAGTGCTACCAAACATTCGCATTGAAATATAGTGCTTCTTCCTGGTTACAAATGTATAGTCATGAAGACGCGGTGCAGTGACCAGTGTTTTCACTTGAACAGGTCGTCGGCCATCATGACTTCTCCATGGTCAACACTATGGGCCCTGAACCGCATGGACACTGGCATCTCCGAGGCGAAAGAGCGGATCGATGAATGCATAGCTGTGTAACATTGCGCTTACATATCTTACTGATACCATTAGAGCAACATCTCCACACGCACAACAACATAGATACCAAAGTAAAGTAGTAGAGTCCATCTGTTCGCGATCTGTGAGATACCCAAAAACACATGGCCAAATAAGCGTTTTCTTTTTCTAATGGTCATATGCAGCATACAACAGTGGCACATGGAATTAATCTCCAACTGACAGGAATGTAGTTGGTCGTATCATATATATGCTGATCACACAGGCATAATACTGTTCACTAAGTAACGACGCCTCAGCACAAGCTGAACGGAAACCACAAACGCTTACGATCCACCTCAACCCGAGCCGTCACGGCAACACAGAGGCCTAGCCATACCTTTTACACTGCCCGCAGTCTTGTTTTATGCAAAACGTACGAGGCAAATCATGTAAGAACGCAAGTGAATGTCAAACGCAAATAAATAGCAACAGCGTCTCAGTCGGTAAGTCGCCACGATTCCGGAGCTAGCAGACGATTCTGGCGGGGAGCGGACGCTTCCGGCAGCCAATGAAGTGCTCGGCCAGCTGACGTCACCACACGCCAGACTCGGCTTGGGGGAGACTGTCGCAGCGGGGCGCATTCTTGCAAACGAATTTTCTCAGGAAATTCGCGCTTTTCGAAGGAAATATTTTGCGTGACAGTTTATGAAGGTAGTATGTTCACATCAAGCGGTGAAAAATATGTGTTCCGAATGATTTCCATGCTGACAGCATATATTTGTGCAGAACCTTTTCAAAAACCTTGGAGAATGTTGGGAGCAAAATCTTCTTCCAATGTTAAACAAATTGACCTCAAATATGTGCCAGCCACAACAAATATGACCGCGGCCACAACGCCAGCCTGCATAAGTTTTTGCAGACTGTTAACGAGAGTAATTACTTTTTTTTTCTGTGCAATGTTACACTGTACTTAAATAAGCGCGCTTTTGAAAATACTGGGTTAATGATTAAACATATTGTGATTTCCAGGACCTTTTTGCTTTTCCTCGATATTTTTACCCTCAAAGGCTGCTTTCGAGGGTACGCACTCGTTCGCCTGCTCTTCGTTTTGAGGGCGAGAGCAGTACTATTTTTGAAGCGTGATGCGGGCAAGCACTGCGCTTGTCCCATCCTACAGTTTGCAAGACAAACATCGACGGTGTTGCACCTGGTTCTGACATGAGCCAATAGTTGCAGCCAGGTCGAATGACTGTTTGCTAGCAGTATTCAACTGAACACAGAGTTGCCGCCTCCCCGTTCCGTAGAGCTCACATTCTGTTAGGACGTGCTCAATGTTCGCCACGACGCCACATTTGTAGCATAGGCTGCATTCAGAGTATCCGATTCGGTACTTGAATTGGGGAGTGAAGGCTACATTGAGACGAAGCGGGTGCAGGAGGTACGTAAAATAGCGCGGTAAACGGCCTGGTATTGAGAAATACAAATTTGGATCCACCGAATACATGAGATACCTGTCAGTGATGTCCTGACTCCACTGCTGGCGAGCTAGTGGCTGGATGAACTCAGTCAGAAGTGATCTCCTCTCGACAACGCTATTGGTACAACCATCCGAGCCTGTTGGCTAGGCGTTGCCGCTCTGTCGGAGTCTTCGCTTCCGCTCAAGCCACAGTGACCCTCGACACACTGCAGGGATATATGATGGTGACGGATCTCTGAAAGTGCCCCCCCCCCCCATCATCATTATCCCCTCATCCGTTCCCAATGCGCAATAGGGTAGCGCATACCGCCTCAGCGGCGGTGAATGCCCACCTCATCATCATCCAATGTATTTGTGTGTGCGTGCGTGCGCGCGTACTTTTGAACAGGGTGTCGAACCGAAACGTTTTTTGTTCCGGTTTTCGTTCCGGTTACATCATAAACGATCCGGTACCGGTTCCGCTCCGGAGCAAAAAAATAACGGTTCATACCGGTTTGTAGCCGGTTCCGCTTCTGCTGGGAATATTCATCCCCACAAAAAAAAATCGATGTTACAAAATGTAAACTCGTTTATTCAGCATACATGGTATTTAATATCAATAGACAGCTGTGAACTTGGTAGCTCCTGGTTCCTGTAGGTTACTGTCTGTTCAAATGGGCTTTCTCCTTTCTTGAAGCACATGCTACAAATGGACTTGTTTGGCGTGATCTCATAAGTAAAGTACTTTCTTGCTGGGTTGGAGCGATCGCGTCCGAATGTCTGTTGCTACTGTCTAGCCGGTCTAGCCAGCAAGCACCATCGCACGAGTACGACGCAAATCGAGGAACACCTTCACTCACAAACGCGCTCGACGGTTCCGTTTTATTTTCTTCGTGTCCTGTCCACAAAAGAGTTGCCACTTCGCACGGGCTTGCCATCGCGTATACGTAAATGTATTCAACTTAGCTGTTCTCAAACAAGGGACGCGTTGCGCGACATTACCGATAAAGAGCCGTTATGCAGCTCCCATGGGTCGCTGTTTAGTTGCGGAGAGTTTGCGGGGACCAAATTAAAACGAACACTACGGCACATTGCTAGAGAGCAGTGTTGTACCCGTTACCGAAATATGGTATCGCGATACCGATACTCGTTACTTGAGTAAAAAGTATCGAAATACCGATATCGATACTTCTTTTTTAAAGTAACAAAGTGCCGCTACCGTTACTAAAAAAAAGTAACGCGATACTTTGGGCGATACTTTTGTTTGAAATACGGAGATGACGCAACATAGAAATAACGTCTACGTGAACAGTTTTGCAGTCAAAAGACAGCATATTTCATATGTAGCTCGGAAACGTTATGCTTGACTTTTATCAATAGCGGGTTCATGGAATCGTCTTCTGCCATCCTTGCAAGCCGTGGTCTCTCCGGCAGCTGACAGAGGCCTGTGTAAAATTTACCTTAGTGTCAGGCCCACACATACCATGGAGTCCAATGACCAAGGGATCCTATCTGAAGTTAACAATGCCACAGTATATGTGAGCGTGACTCAGTGCGACATGGCAGTGGAATCCAGAGCGCACTGTCAAAGTCTTGACCTCTGTTCGTTGACCTCAACTCTTTTGTTGAACACAGCGTGGTTATTTCCTTCAGTTTCAAAGAAAAACGGTGAACACCTGTTTGATATAATTCCATAATTCCGGTTACGGAGCACGTAGGCGTGTCCACAAGCTTCTTGTCGCGTGCTATAGGCGGACCATTGACAATTAATAAGAGTGAGAAATATGGTCGGGGGAAAAAGGGTGGGGCACTAACAAGTATCGGTATCGGTAACGATACAGAGATCGCGTTACCATAAATTTGTAACGGAAATACTTTTCCGATGCCGACTTAAGAAAGTATCGCGATACGCACTCCGATACCGAAAAAGTATCGATTACTGTAACGGCGTTACTTGTAACGGCGATACGTCAACACTGCTAGAGAGTCACATGTACCTCTAAGTCTGTGTGCGTGCGCGAACGATAAACCATTACAAAGGGAGCCTAAGGGTCATAGTATACCGACATACATTCCACCGTAACCGCAACCCTCGTATAGTATCCATGACATGACTTCAGAGCATACGACGTCTGTTTCATTCGCCTATCCGTAGTGCAAACCGGCGAAGTTTTTTCTTGGACCGAAAACCGTTAAATATATTTTTCGGTTTCCCTCCTGAGCGAAAAAAAAAAAAGGTATACGGTTTCGATTCCGTTCCGGTTCGCACCAAAATAGCGTTTTTTTTTTTCGGTTTTCGGTTCCGGTTTTCGGTTCGCTCCGACACCCTGCTTTTGAAAACAGAAAACACAGAGGTGGGCAATGTCACGACTACCGCCCTGGGGGAATGTGCGTTCTGGGCCGACTTCTATATATTCGCCACATGTCTGAAAGCGTCTGAGGAAGACGCAGGAAAAACCCCAGACAGCACAGCCGGCACCAGGATTCGAAAACGGGTAACTTCAAGTCTCGACGTGACAGAACTTGAAAACTTGAGTAATGCGCGGCATACTGCAATGACCAATGAGTAATACCTTAGTATGCAAGCGTGAATGTACGTTCCAGCTTCCAGTAGGTTCCAGCTTCGTTTTTTGGACAACGTACGCACTTATACAGTTCCAAGCTATGCAAAGGCTTCCGGAGCAACAGTCGGGCCATCATAACATTTCTGCATAATTGTGCATATTTAGACTTTTTACGCCGCGTGTTTGCATGCTATTTTGAAAGATTTCTGTGCTTAAAGTCCCGGGCCCTAATCATATCATTAGCCAACGACGTCTATTGCGTAGAAACCGGTAAGCAGTTAGGGCATCTCTAAATTATCAAAATTAGCATATTATCTTCGTGCCAGCACCCACGCAGACGTTTGTTAGCGTTGTAGTGTTTGTTCTCAGTTTATTTACGTTGCATACAGAAGGGAGGTTGAAAACCTCTGTGCATGTTCGTTCAGTACAATAGTAGAATGACGAGGGATTTATAGTCCTTCGTTAGTTAAAGCCGGTCTCATTTAATGGAGGCCGCGTAATTAAAACGTTAACGACTGGTGCGTCGTTAATTCAATAATGAACGCATTTAAAAGTTTTCGCAATCAACGAAATGAGCCACTACAAAACGCATATGGCCTATAAGAGTAGTTTATTCTACGTGAACATTTTACGGTCTTTTGCAAGTACTATACTATACGAGGTTCAAGATCGGGATTATAGCAACTTTTCTACACGATAGAATCGTTTTGTGCTGCTGTAGCCAAGAATCGGATAATGATCTCTCGGAAAGGACGTTGCTTGCAAGCGTGAAAAGCACCCCATCTCTAACTGAAAAAAAAAAGAAACAGAAAGAAAAGAAAAGTAAAAACTGCCCTCTGTAGGAACTCTATGTGTGGTGTGCTCTTGTGGAGCGTCCCTTTTCCTTTGGCGGCTTATCGTGAGGGAGGCCGCTGATCGGTTTCCTTCTCCCAAGGGGATTTTTGCTCTACCGAAAACGACCGTCCGTCCAGCATCGCGGGAGGAAAGTATCTGGGTACAAAGAGATTCACTCACTGAGAAGGACAGTTAAAGAGCAATTTGGTGGAGACCGATCAATGAATCATGGCACTCCCTAAGACCCCAGAAACAGCTAGGATAAAATATATATCCAAACACGTTTCTGTCAACCTCCACTTGTGGCGTCGTCGTCCGAGATGCTTGTCGTCCCCTCCGTTATGTAATGGTATCTTTGTTCCGAGAGTAAAAAGAAAACATTTGTATCGTTATTGAGCTTGGGTTCAGTTGTGCATATACAAGATGTCGTCACGAGTGGATATAGAGTGGACATAGAGTGGAGTGGATGTAGAAACCCAGGCAAAAAAAGTAGGAAAAACAAAAAAAAATGTATTTCCAAAGAACTTCTCTCATGTCCTGTTGTTCCATCCATAGGGCGAAGGGATGGCGATATTGTCACTCACTTTTAATATAGGACAGCATAGCACGCTTCTAGCCAGCCATCATCTTCAATGACATCGTTCCACCCCATGATGTGTTTAAAACGGGAGGCGTACGCCTTTCTCTGACACCATGTTAACCGTCCCAAAAAGGCGCACTTTCCACAAATGCAAGAATGAGAAAACAGTGATGTCGAAACAGCCTTTTAGGACCGCGTGTCCTTTCCTTGTGATTGTCCTTTTTGTGGGATTTATTCATTTAATGTGTGTGTGTGGGGGGAGGGGGATTTATTGGCAGAAAAAAAAAAGAAAAAAGAAGGGGGGTTATTTAAGGGTTAATTATGGGAGTATAGCAGAGTTCGTCGGGTAACGAATTCAATTTCTTTTGTAACATTCAGGCTGAAACTGAGGAGTTACCGATTCCGTACAATTGTTGGCCGCGTTGTTTGACCGAGTTCTATTTTAAGAATGGATCAGCTGGATTTGGACAATGTCGTGCTCGGTTGCTTTTATATCGCTTGGAAGGGGCATAGCGTGTCGTAGAGTCTTGATTCATCTTCGTGGTATTTACTACCGTAGAATATGTTTAATAGCAAAAGGCGTGTAACAAAATCATGATTTCCCACTCCTGAGTTGGCAGCTTAGCTCACGCTTCAAGCTAAGCTATAGGCTCCGTTCCCGTTTTGTGCATTCGCGAACGTGCTCGTGAACATGCATGCAAATAGTGCATCGTACGCTATCGCATTTGCGTACGTAAGGGGTAGCGTTGGTGGTTCTGCACACACGCAAAAGAGAGAGAGCTACTCGCAGTGCGTAGAACCACCACGCCCCCTTACGTACGCAAAGGCGATAGCGTACGACGCACTAAAACTCACTCATGTCATCAAGAGAAGACGGAGCGGCAAGGAACAGTAATGCACGTTTATGAAGATGACCATCAGGGAGCAAGGCACCAGTTGGGTCGAGAATCCATCATGTTACCGAGTTGGACCGAGAGTCCACCCATATAGACAGAGAAATCTGGGAATCGATAAACTTATCGGGAAGAGAAAGAAAATTTATTCGCCATCTATAAATGTGTGTATTAGTCCTAACAAAATCCGTTGGTCTTAGTGCGCTATCCATGTTTGTGTGATTTTGAGCGTTGCCTATTCAGCAATTTCCAAATATTCACTGCAGATCGCACACCACCCTACTGCAACTTCTGCATTGTATACGTCATGATGACGCCATGCACAATAATTATTGGTCTACTTGCGCCCCAAACGCTACCTGAATCGCTGAAAATTATCTGCTCGTTTGGTGCGATTACGTTGGCAATACCAAATTGCGTTGAGGGCCCGGAAAGTTCGGCCGCCGTGGAAGAGGTTTTGTGCGACTTTCGGACGGCGCGGGTAGCACTAAATGATTGCGTGACAAAGCCGCAGGTTGACCCTCTATCATTCGTCGATGCATCGGTGAAGGTCGTACTTACTTCCGAATGTTTGTCAGTTGTGTTGTCGCGCGGTCCTCTTATTCGCTCTACCAAGTATGTCCTCAGTAACTGTCGACTCCATGAGGGCAAATTGGCGCTTGCGGCGCTTCTTGTAACAGTTTCCTGGAGTGGATTGCAAGAGTGGTATTACAACCGTACGTATATGCCTGAATGCGACTGCGCTAGGCCCCGTAGATTTCGCGTTGCCAGACGAGTGCAGCGGCGGAATGTCTCTACAACTCGAAGCGCGGATGCGATTGTTTTCCTCACCTCCAGCTAAGTCTATGAGGTTGGATGTTGCGACTAGCAAGCTTGAGCTACAAACATGTACAAAATACTGCCCAAAAGTGTTCAAAATAAGATACCTACCCCGCCTCAAAAGTATTTACTAAATAGAGTACAGATTAGTCAAAACTGAAAGTAATTTGAATAGAATACTCAATACTCTAAGAAGTATTTAAGATACTCTTCAAGGTATTCGCAGTAAGTGAAAGGCGTATTCTGAACGTGGCCGTACAAATGAAAGGAATAAACTTCATCCGCCGTACTTAAGCATATCTTTTATTTGCAAGGTCTTGGTGTCAAGTGTTTGGTAAGCTTTGGTTAACTCAAGTAAATTTTGGTGATATGTTCTGACCCAAAGCTTCGTAATCCCTCCTGTATGTCAGATCGGGTCTTTCAACTACTGGCGCGTGTTTTGCTTTGGTGACCAAGGAAATCAATACCGGGATTCTCTTGTACCTAATCCCCTGGGGATTCACCTGGCAATATGAATTAGAACCGTTTTCTGACGAGGTGATCGAGCTATTGACATGCAAGGCCAAGCGTGGAACCAGCCTACTGTACAGAAGGATAAATGACAGATGCGTGAATTCCCCAAAAAAGAAAGACAAGAGGGGGGAATCTCCAGTGAGCTGAAAATCTGGACATGGCGGGAAAGTGTGCTGGGTACTTGACTTGACGAGGAAGAAAGTATTTTGAGCACTGAGTAGCGAATATTGAAAAAAGTATCATGAATACTTTAAAAATACTTGGCGCAAAAAGTATTGAGTAGAGTACCAAAATACCGGAAAAAGTATTTAAATTACTGTATTTTGTGTACGTACCCGAGATACGTACAAGTCTGCTTGAGTGTAGTAAGACATAGCTTTATATGCTTCTCGTCAGGATTCGCTGAAGGGTCGATTCAGCAGTAGGGCACAGGTAGACCAGCTAGGCCAGCATTTGTCTGCGCAATGAAAGATGAGCAGGGGCATGGGGAACGCGACACGAACGCGTTGTTACGAACGGGTACCACGTGTCTTAGCACTTAGCGATCCTTTATGCGTCGCACCTCGGTGCTCCATGACCGCTTACGGTCATTGATGGCCCAGACACTCACGTTACGCAGTCCCCACAGTGACGTTAAGGAATTAACAAAAGTATTTATTTATTTATACTTCTGGCGCCGTGGCACCATGGGGGCAACATAATACAAATACAGAACTGCTATAATATTAAGCAGTGAACAAAAATAGAAATATAATAAAACAGAACATTCACAATACATACGAAGTCACACTGCATGTGATCATACGTTATTTATGAGACACACACACACACACGTTGGCCGCTGTGTCGGTACACTGCCCTGTTGCTCATTGGGAACAGATGAGGGGATGATGATGGGGGGAACATTTTTAAAAATCCGTCGTCAGACCGGTGGAGCGCAAGAACTCAGCAAGAACACGAATGTCTAAATGTAGAAGTGTACAGGATCACAACAAAAAGGCAGAAATATATCCACTTCACTCTAATTCTTGCATCGTCTAACAGTGGTGGTTACTCAGGTTGTGCGATAGGTTCGAGGTTTGATTTGACATACGTACAAAGAGGTCTCCTTAACCCATATATCCCTAAAGTCAGGTAAATAGTGCGAGCTGTATGTTACTGCCATACTCGTGACCCCCCAGCCCAAGGACAACACTCCACGCGCCTGTTTTCCGTATCTTTATTGGGAGAAGAGAAAGTAGCCGAACTGCATGTAGGACGTTCGGCAGATCCGGACTGCGGACTGCCGTTTTGTGTTACTGACCTAGCGACTGTGGTAGGCTTTGAAACATCGGGCGTAGACGCCAACGTTGCACTTTTCACAGCGTGTTGTACACTTCGCATGACAGCATGCGCACACGGGTTTGCTTTTCCTGGCCTACGACAATATGGTCAATGCGGTCAAACCGACTGCCTTGTAGCAGCGCCGATGGGAGACGGCTCTTAGCATGAGCTTCATTGGTTTTGTATTTCTGCAAGCATGCTATAGCAATGCTTCTTTTGAATGCAAGACGGTCAAACTTCTTGTTGTTTGCCTTAAACAGTTGAAAGGCGCGCGTTATTCAGGGTTGCATCCAGGATGTATGTGAACAACAAAGAGTACCACTTTTTGCCACGAATACAGGTGCGGTACTGCGAAATGTTCTGATCCAACCTGTCGACACCACCCATATTCTTATTATAGCATGCCAGCGCGAATGGTTGCCAGGACCGTCATATTTTCCCGGCTTCCCCTGCAGTACCTCGACACCTTTTTCTGCGGCTCGAGCCCCAGTGTATTGGAGCACACAGTCACTGTATACTGTTATCTTTCCAGCGGCGCACATATATTTCGTCACCCTGAAGTACTCTGTAGTCGTGAAAACCCCGTTCTTTTTTCTTCATTTCTTTTTGTGACATCAGGGGCACTTTTCTATGCGATTTTCCCGTGCCGTCCCGGTACATTTTACGCCCATTGCCGTAAGATTGCGAAGAAGCTTCACGCTTGTGAAAAAGTCATTTTTATATACATGAAATGTGAAGCTAAACATTTCCTTGTTTACCATGGCGGTTACGACAGGTCCTCCCAGCCCGAGCAGTTCTTTGTCTTCACCATATGTGTTGGATTTTCCCTGATAAGGTTCAACCGCAACGAGGTACCCCAAAGGAGTACACGTGCACCACAGCTTGAACCCAAACCTGATAGGTTTTCCTTTCATAAACTGCTTGCAGCCATATTTTCCGAAATATTCGCACATACTTTCGTCTATACTGCAAGCCTCCTGTTGCGGTGCGTAGAGAATGAATGGCGTTCAGAGGCTTCAGGAGTGGACGTAATTTGGAGAATTTGTCAGTTTTGTCTAGGTTACTGTTATCCGCAAAATGCAGGTTAGTAAATATCTCCTCAAACCGATCGCGCCTCATGGCATTGGCTACCATCTCATTGTGGGTCGGTCACTCGATTGTTCCCAATACATCCGCCGTCTCGGCACGGTAACATACCCGCCCAAGAGCAAAATTCCCAAAGCACATCGCACTTTGTCGTTCGTGACATATATTGGACGGTTCTTTTGTTCGGCGTACCGGTTAGTTTCGGGTGTAATAATTGTTATCACTTCATCATCGGAGAACCGTTCGAACATCTCGGCAGGGGTTTCGGCATCGAGTATCGATGCCTCAGGTATGCGTGCGCACTCTGGAAATGATGGAGCCAGTTTCCTCCTTCGCCAGACGCTTGTTTTCCGAGCCTTCGTGACTGGATCAATCGCATCCTCAATGTCGCTGTCATCAGAGTCCACTTGGGCCACATTTGCATGCAAAAAGCTCCTAGGTAGATGGTTGACGTCTGTGTTTCCCTCATCCCCACTTTCCTCATCTGTCACATCAGCTGCATAGTTATCCGGAGGTTCCATTGGAATCTCAGATGGCCGTTCTTCACCGGAGGCTATCCTGTTCAAGATATCATTCAGCCTGACCGGAAATTTCCTTTTGCTGTAGAACTGCAGAGGTGCAATAGTGCACCCCTTCGAGTTAAAAGAGAGATCGAAAAGCATGTGGATTACATGGAATATGGCTAAAGTTACTAACTGACTAATGTGAGAGCTAAGACAAAGGAATGACCACACAGCGGCATTTGCTGTAGCGCATGTGCCTAGCGTCCTACGTGCAGGACGGCTCCACGTTTCGGCCGTTTGACAAACAACTATTCCACAGGAAATTACAATCTCCGTCGCAATGCATGTATTGACATGCAAAGAAGTACCAAAAGTACGAACAAGCCATATGCAGTTCCTATCCTTCAATGAATCTTACCTTTCTCCAGCAGACATGAAGGCTTCAGAAAAACGACGAGAAAGAAAAAAGTCAACGCTCGCTCGTGCCGGACCGACGCGCGTTGTAGACTTAAAGTAGCCCGCCATACTTAAAGGCCTGTCACACATGAGTCGTACCTTCCACGCGGGCAACCGTGGCGACGCTAGTGATCTCCATCAAAAACGGCTCTTTTTATGTGAATATTTCTGACTGTCCTACACGTATGTCAGTCGGCGTATATGGGTTTTAAGCAGGTATTCATGCCACGGTGTTAAAATATGTACGTTACTAAATGACCGCATATATGAGGTAAACTCACTTTGTTTGAGGCACTGTCAATCCTGTCATACTGGCAGAGGAAACTGGATGAAGAGCTTCTAATTCACACATTTCAAAACATCCATTTCATACGTACGCATATTTCACGCATTCGATATGTTCATACGTTCAACATAAGTTGTGTCTGTCGCGCGGGGATATCGTAGCTCGGCATACTGAAGTAAGATCGAACTGCTTAAAGTGCCACTCCGGACTCGGAAAACAGCGTTTATTTTATTTAGTCCATGAAGAGAAGGTGCCTCAAGGATTCTATACGCGAAATTTCAATCCTGTTTACGAACGCTGTGTATTTCTGTCCATTTTTGAAGACCTGCTGAGCCTCCACAAGTTTCGATGACGCGAGGAGCGGTTGACGTAATCATAAGCACTCAAATTGCAATGATGTTTTGGAAATTTTGGAAGTTTGTTTTATTTTTTCTTATATGGAATATATCCATAAACTGTTAAATAGGGACTGCTAGGCAAGCCCGAGATGCAGTCCCAAAAAGAAAATTCATTTTTACATGGAACACATACAACATACAACAGTTCTGTGTAAGAGATAAAAATGAAATATTCATAAGAGAAAACACGTATACACACAAAAGGAAACATCAACAGCAACCCTAACTGACCTATCATAATAGTGACAGTCGTGTCATTAAATTACAAGGCGGTTGTTGCGAATCTGCGTTATTGGACCAGTTTTAATCTCGTTATCCTTATACCCTGCTATCTCCCTTTGACTTTGCATGCACAAAGACCTAGCTCTCAATGGTAACCCAAGCAGCACAATGTACTGAAAGTCGAGTGCAATAGCGGTGGACGGTATGTGTCTTATCAGTGTTCCTTAGTTTCAAGAGTCTGTTCAAGGTCTTCCACCCACCCGTCCACCCCTATTGCACTCGACTTTCAGTACATTGTGCTTCTCGGGAAAGTATTCCCGTACTCTATTTTTAAACGTTTTGATACTTTTAATGGTTTTTGCATGGACAGGGAGTTGATTCCATAATTTGAAACCGACGTAACAGAAAGAGTGAAGCCCGTAATCCGTTCTACACTGAGGTAGCGTTAGGCAATACACATCGCTGCGGGTCGCAAAGTGTCGGTCACTTAACTTAAGCTCGATAAATCTCAATGTTAAATAAGAATAGTACATTTTATGAATAAGAATAGTAACCTGGATTTTGACGAGAGAAAATATGGGAATCACTCCCAAAAGGTCAAATGCAAAGGTAATAGAATCGCGCAAAGGTACATGTAACATAGCCCGCAATGCACGTTTTTGTAGTGTATAAAGCGGCATCAGCTGCAGTGGGCAGCCGCTTTCAGCTCAATCAGTGTATAAAGCGGCCCAACTGGGAAGACGTGCGACTTTCTTATTCAATTCAGTGTCCATGTTTGTGGGTACCAATCGTATTACAGTAGTACAAACATAACAGTGCCAACGATGGGAACACGGATTGTCTTAAGTCGGATTCCAGCACGCGGGTACAGATATGACTGCTTTCCCACTACGAAATGTGAAAATCTTCAGTGGTGTTTTTCGTTGCGCTGCGCCGAATCGCGTCGGACTAGGATGAGGAAGCGTGGCGTACCGAACGCTGGCTGTCGGCGCGAAACGCGGGCGCCGATGTGCGAAGACTACGTTGGACTCTAAACCAGCACGCCACTCGGTCGGTTGTGACGTGTTTCATGAGCCAAGCGCAACAATGCGCTTGTATTTTTGGGCTCGGAGGTGCCTGCGATATATTTTTTTCTTTTCAACCAGGGAACATTTTGTCCTACACCCGGTGTCAACAGACTCCCGTATGCATAGAAGACATTTATCGATACGCAGACGCACCATGAAGTTGATGCGCCGAAATGTGCCCGTGCACCGAAATGTCCGTGCATCAAGATATCCTGCACCGAAATGTCCCACGCCGCATGCACCGAGATGTCCTAGACCCCGTTTAACTGAGATTTGCGTTGTTTTGTTTCTCTTTCTCATCCAATAAATATTGTAAGAAATTGGAGATGACAATGACGTGTCCCGGATCACCTATCAGGTGTTCCTTGCGCCTGTGCGCGTGTTTCGATTTTCATTTCTCTACGATGTCCGACTCATTCGTCGCTAGTCTCTTCTGGGCTCGTCCCGGCCACATCGGGCAATTAAACTGCTCGTTCTCAAGTTGAAGTTGTTCTTTTCTACACAAATTTTGGTGCCGAAACCCGGGAACTCACGTCTCTTAAGGAACCCACTCTGGAGCCCACTTCTCTCCCGGGAACCCACGTCTCTTCTGGAATATCTGCGAAAGACCTCTTCATCTATGGGCCGCCTTCGAAAGCTACGCGCCCCGGTTCGATCACGAATAATGAAGCCGGCTGACGACATCAAAGAAATTCTCAGTGCTGAAGCTTCTTCACGTCCAGACCTTGTCGACGCTGTTGTCGACGATCAAGAGATTGATGCTGAGGCGCAAGGATGCGATGTGTATCTGGAAACTATTGCACAGGAGACACTCAGTGCCAATCGACATCTCTCACGATGCATCTTGCAGTTGCCTTCTACCGCCAATGAGAAACCATCAACTTCTAATGGAACATCGGCGTCACGCCCTCCTGCTAACGCTCCACGCTTGCCGAAACTTCAGATTAGAGAGTTTTAGTATGTCGTACGCTATCACCCTTGCGAACGTAAGGAATGGCGTTGAAGGTTCTGCACACGCCCAGAACACAAAGAGAGCTTCGCGCATTGCGCAGAACCACCAACGCTACCCGCTACGTACGCTATCGCCTTTGCGTACGATCTACTAAAACCCTCTATTGACTCGTTTGCGGGAGAGTTATCAGCGTGGCAATCCTTCTGGGATCAGTTCAACTCCGGTGTGCACGAGAACCCGTCTCTGTCGGGAATCGCTAAATTTCAATATCTGCGTTCGCTTGTCAAGGGAACGGCTGAATTGGCCATGCATAAGGGGACTCGACTTACGTGTGGACAATTATCCATCAGCATCTTAAAACAGCAGTTCGGGAATCGTGGTCGACTCATCGCAGAGCATACGGGACAGCTTCTGGAACTCCCTCATGTATGATCCTCTGGCGATGTGACGAAGCCCCGTTTACTTCATGACACTCTAGAAGTAGGGATGCGAAATTTGAAGCGCTTAGAAGTTCCTGAGAGCGCTTACAGCATAGTACTTATGACGGCACCGCTACGAAAACTCCCTCCAGACTTGGAGCTAGAGTACTATCGGCATCAGATGCAACTTTCTGGAACCGGCGCGAGGCACGTAGCGACTGGCTCACGAGATGTTTCTCCGGCGGTAGACACCGGTACTTTTGTCTCCCTAATTCCCTTCATGAAAAGGAAATACAGCACAGAGAACGTGTGGACGTATTCTGCGACAGCTCCGGTGTTAGGCTTAAAACGGTCGTCGGGGCAACATCGCTTGCGGTGTTGTTTCCGGGAAGATTTTTTCTGAAAATCATTCTCAAGAGATTGCTTGTTTTGTATCCTTTTGTTAGTTGTGTGAGTGTGGTTTTCAAGTGTGTGTTTCTAGCGCTGAACGGCTTACAGAGTGTAGCCGGGTCTCGTAGGCTGAGACGCCGGCAGAGCAATGGATGAGGGCCAGGATGACCGCATCCTGGTTTTTAAGGTAAGAGCCCCTCAGGGGTACTTTGGGAAGGATGTTTTGGATGCGTGTAAGAAGGTAGCCCCCGGCAGGGTCCGCGGTGCACAGAATCAGGGTTATGGCTTCTATGAGGTAGTTATGAACGATATGGAGGGTGTCAGGTTACTGAAGGAAGAGGGAGGTGTAGTCATTGGTGGAAAAAGGGTAGAGGCATATTATTTGGGAGCGAAAATGCGAAGGATAACTGTATTTCGATACCCCATTGATTATCCTGATACCGACTTGGAAAAAGAGTTAGGACAGTATGGATTGGTGATCAAGACTCAAAGGGAAAAATATGGTGGAGAGCATGAAGACTGCGAAACTGGAACAAGATTGGTTATCATGGAGCTTAATGGGGACCTGCCAAATTTTTTGACGGTGAGGGGTGTCAGAATTGAGTGCCTATATCATGGGGTCACACGGAGATGTGCGAAGTGTGACGCAACTGATCACCTTGCTCGTGATTGTAAGGCTCATAGATGCCGCTAGTGTGGGTCTTATTACGAGGTGGAGTGCGGGAAATGTAAAAGAGACTTGGCAAGAAAAAGGAACGTCCCGGCAGATATAAGGCCATCGGCTTGGGGAGGTGTGGTTGAGCGAAAGAGTACGCCATGGGTGTCAGAGGAGAACTTTCCAAGTTTGGGAAGTACAGAACAGCAGGAAGTGCAGCAGGAGGTTGTGGTGGATGTAGTGGGGGGTGGAGGTGTAGATGTAGTGCAGACTTGTGCCCGTTACCGAAAAAAAGGAACTAAATACCGTTACCCGTTACTTCAGAAAAAAGTAACTAAATACGTTACTCGTTACCAACATACAAAAGTAACGAGTTCTCGTTACTCACAGGTAACGAGTTACTTTTACGTTACCGCAGCATACTTTCAGTTAAAGGAGCCAACAAACATGCCGTCACTTGCCTTCAACTCTTTATTAATGAGGAATTGCACTTCAGAAGAAGCTGATAATCGAAATTTGTCGTCCGTCCTTCGTGTTCCGTGTCCCTCGGCCCGTTACCATGAATGTATATCAGTTTGCCTGGACCTTCTCCCTTGCTTCCGAAGTGGGGTGATCGGAGATTACGAAAACACAAGAAAAAACACTGGTTTTCGTGCCACCGATCACCAACGGTTCCCAAAAACAGGCGAGGGGCTGCGTCGTAATTTAGAGCGCTCAAAAGCTTAGCAAAGACAAGAAAAGGCTAGATGTCGAAACGCGTTCTTTGTAGCCATAGCACAATTGGTGGCCATTCTTGGGAAAGAGTGATGGTCCGAAATTACGGAAACAAGAGAAAGGACAACAACACATCCAGTGAGGGACTGGTCACGCAGGTCAAATCTGCACGCATTGCGTCACACGGAGTGCCGAAATGTGCTCCCCCGTGCTCAAGAAAAGGAACGAGTAACGTCAGTAACGAGTTACCAATTTTTGTAACTGATTCCGTTACTATTACTATTTTTTTAAAAGTAACTGAGTCGTTACTTCGTTACCAAAAAAAGTAACCGTTACCAAGTAACGAGTTACTTGTAACGAGTTAGGCACAACTCTGATGTAGTGGATGATGTCAAGTTGGACACCACAGTCGTAGAGAAGGATGGGGAAGTTAAAATTAAAGAGGTTGTCAGTGGGAAGGAACAGAGAGAAATGGGGGCTTGTGATAAGCAGCAAGAGGTAGGAGAAAAAGGTTTAGGGGAAGAAACAAAGGTCAGCAAGGAGGTGGAGGGAAGCATAAATGATGAAAGTAAGGGTGAAGGAACGGAAGAAAAGCGAGGGTCAGAGGTTCGCATTGGCAATGCTGAAGAGGAAGCAAGCCAGGACGATGCTTCCTCAGTAACAAGCACAACCTTAAGTGTGTCTTCAGTGTCACAAATTACATATTCTGACAGTGGAGAAAGCTTCCACACGATGGTATCAGAGGAAAGTGAAGGACAAGAAAGCGAGGAAGTTGACAAGAAGGGCCGTGGTATGGCTTTAAAAAGGAGAAGGGTATCTAGGAAGGCAAAAAAAGGTGGTAGAAAGGCGAAGGATGATATTTAATACAAAGTTGTTAAGTTATTACTGGGTCAGGCAGTTCAGTTTCCTCCACTTCACTCCAGTCCATTATGACGTTCAAATTCCTAACATTTAGTGCAAGAGGATTTAGAAGTAAACCGAAACAAAATGAAGTAATCCAACTATCGAAATTTTTGGGAGTTAACTGTATCCTAATTCAAGAGACGCATTGGCACAAACAACAAGAAGCAATGGAATTCGATAAAATATTTAACACAAAGTCGTACTGGAGTTATGGAACGCACAACTCAAAAGGGGTTGGTATCATTTTCCTACAACCAAGGAGCATAAGAGTACTTAAATTCGAAAAAGACAGCGGTGGGAGAGTAATTACAGTGGATATAGCCCACGGAGGAGGAGTACTTAGAATAATTAACGTGTATGGGCCAAACAGAGCAAAAGAATCGGAGGAGTTCTATAAAGATGAACTTCCGTATTATTTTATTGGGGCTCACAATTGTATACTTGGTGGAGACTTTAACTGCGTAACTGATACTATAGATACATCATTAGGAAAACATTCCAACAGTAGTGGTGCTAGACACTTGGAGTGGGCAATACAAAAATTCCAGCTACAAGATTCGTGGCCAATAGCAGGTGGGGGAGGAACGGGCTTTACCCGCCTCAATAAAAAAGGGGGAAGTAGAATCGACAGAATATATATATCAAGTCGAATGGCACAGAAAGTAAAAGACGTTAAAACTATCGAAACAATTGACATTTCCGATCACAGGGGTGTCTTGCTGGAAGTGACAGAAATGGGGTTTCCGGGTTCCCAACGTCCATGGAGAATGAATATAAAGTTGCTCGACCTCCCAGAAGTTGACCAAGAAGTCAAACACATAATCCAGAGAGGGGTCAAGGATAGTGATCATACTTTTATTTGGTGGGATAAGCTGAAAAATACTGTAAAAAAGTGCCTTAAGACCTGGGGGAAGAAAAAAGCGCATGAGAAGCGTGCAATGACGCACAAGCTCCAGGAACACTTGCGGCGGTTGCAACAGTTCGGCGTGGGAGTACTCTCCGGTGTGAGCTACACCTCCGCCAAAGATCACCTCGCACTCCTGAGGGAGGAAAGGTGGGAGGCGTTGAGGTATATGGCGGCGAGGGACAGTCTAGAGAAGGAAGCCTGGTGCTCCCGGAGGCTCCTCTCTAAACATCTGGCTTTAGCGCAACCGCCCATGGAGGCCCTCATGACCAAGAGCGGACGAGTCACCAAGCAAAGTGAAATAGCCATTGTGGCAAGAGAGTTCTACGCTAACATGTTTGAGAATGGACTCACGGCACTTGATTCCTTCTGCGGGGGAAAGGCTGGAAAAGGCATAGAACTTAGCTGCAAGGAGGTGCAGCAGGCTGTTAGAAGCCTGAAGAATGGGAAGTCGCCGGGACCCGACGGGTTCCCGGCGGAGTTCTACAAACGGTATTGGGACATCCTGGGCCCCTCTTTGGTGAAGGTGCTTAATGGTGCACTCCAGAAAGGTACACTTCCAGAAACCTTCCTGGAAGGAACGGTCACTCTGTTGTGCAAGGACCAGCAGCATAAGGAGGAGTTGGGCGCCTGGAGACCCATAACGTTATTAAATTTAGATTATAAAATATTAGCAAGGGCAGTCGTGGGCCGAATACAAGGAAATATGGAAGAATGGGTGTCACTAGCACAGGGTGCTGCAGTTAAAGGTCGAAGAATTCAAAGGAAAATATGGGAGCTAAGAGATGTTATAGAATGGACAAGCAGAAGGAGAATAAAGAGTATTCTCATGACCTTAGACCAAGAAAAGGCATTTGACCGGCTTAAACACGCGTATTTAAGAGATACATTAGAAGGAATTGGGACGGAAAATCCAATAATAAACACAATAGGAGCCATGTATGAAAACGCCAGGAGTAGGTTACTTATCAATGGGCAATTGGGAAAGAGCTTTCAGGTCAAAAGGGGAGTAAGGCAAGGTTGCCCCCTTTCTCCCCTGCTGTATGTGTTAGCCTTTGATAGGTTATTACGAGGGCTGAACAAGTCTGAGGCAGTGAAAGGGGTTGGGTTACCTGGGGCAGTACAGTGTAAAACCATTGTGGCCTACGCAGATGATCTCACTATGATAGTTCAAGGCGAAAAGGAAGTTGAGAAAGCTCTAGAAGTAATGGAAGAATATGGGACAATGAGCGGGGCGAAAATAAATAGAGACAAATCAGAATTGATATATTTAGGTGGGGAGAAGCCGAGGAAAGATCTGGGCTTGAGTATTGTGGAGGAGACCAAAATCCTCGGAGTCAGGTTTAATAAGGACGGGGTTTCACACAACAATTGGATGCAGTTGGAAAAATACGTGGGAAAATTGAAGGAAGAGTATGTTGAACCGGGAACGCCACTTACAGCTCGAGCGCAGATTGTCAAAAGAATTATGATACCGAGATGTGCGTACCTGTTTTCTGTCGCTTACCCTTCTCCTGAAATATGCCGTAGAATTGAGAAACTCTGCTTTCAGTTTATATGGGATGGGAAAACGCAATGGGTAGCGCAAGAGAAAATGAAACTGCCTATTGATGTTGGGGGCCTACAGATTGCTGATCTGAAACAACTGTCAGAAGCACATGCTTTACATGGAATATATAGGATGTTGGATGGCAAGGACATCGCACAGCAGGTGACAAAATTTTGGCTGGGAATCAACATAAGACATTTTCGCCAACACGGGATAGATCATAGGAGTCCAATGTCGGAATGGCAGCCAGCAATATATGAAGCAGGGAAGCACACTTTGCTGCAATTGAAAAGATCAGACAAGAGCAAAGACTACAGCGGAAGCTCAGTCGCTGAATTATACAGAGATCTGAGGGGGAAAGAAATAGAGAAATATCCATCTACAATAACAGCGGAAGCTTGGAAAAGAATTCTTAGTTACTGGTTAGAAGGCAAAAGAAAATCATTCCTGTGGAAAATTGCGCATGAGGTCATACCAGTGAGGGACAAGTTTTATCTGTGGGGTAAAAGCCGCAGAAGAGACTGCGAGCTTTGCGGTCAAATAGAAACGGTGAGGCACGCCGTCTTCGAGTGCAAGGTACCGATGTACCTGTGGTCCTGTTTTAAGAAATATTTTGGATTAAGTAACTTGACATTTGAAGAAGCTATGGGAATACATGTTGGGAAAGTAACCAAAAGACAACAGAAATTTTACATGTTAGTAGCAGTCGAAATCGCATATCAAGCTTGGGTAAACAGGTGTAGAGTGGTGCATGGTGGTGACTGCTGGGGTAAAGAACGAATGAGAAATATAATCAGCTATTACGTACGAACTTGGCTTGGGAGGGAGCGGTTAAGGTTAGGAGCAAAAAACTTCTCGAAACAGTGGCAGTGTAAAGGGTTCAGGGTAGTGGAGGGTATTATTAAATTTAAATTGGCAGATTAGTTAAATGAATTTAGAATATACTACCGCCGCAAGACAAGGAGGAGATCTAACGGAATTTTGGGGTGAGTTAACTGTAAAGCACAGGAGTGTTGACGCTCTTCTGAAGCACACGATACAGCGTTACACTCAAGTGCAAAAGCAATGGGGCAGAGTTTTAGAACTGGCCTCAGTTGTTGACTTGGTTGGGGAAAATAAAGCAAATCAGTAAATTAAGGATATAGGGAGTGGTAGGCTAAAAGATAAGGAAGATGGGCTCACTAATTTTGTGACTCATCTAATCAGTCAACAATACGACTCGTTAGGATGCTTCCAAAAAACAAGACCCAAATGCCTATCGCCCTGTTTCACTGCTTAATACTGACTACAAAATTTTATCAAAAGCGATTTTGCAACGCATCTCTCCAGTTCTTGGTACAGTCATTCCTCCATTCCAGGCCTGTGCTGTCCCTGAGCGGTCCATCACGCTTCATACGCAGGCTTTACGAGACGCCTTGTACTGGGCACATAGTCGGCGGCGACCTTGTGTTTTAGTGTCGTTTGACCAAAGGAAGGCCTTTGATCGTGTGCTTCACGAATACATGTACCGTGTGTTGGAGTCAAATGGGTTTGATCGCGAGATCATATCGTGGTTCCGAGCACTGTATGCTGGTGCGTCAGCTTCCATTGGTGTCAATGGGGGTACCTCTGCTAACTTCCCCATAAAGGTGGGTGTCCGCCAGGGCTGCCCCCTGTCACCGGCACTGTATGCCCTAGTGTTTGGCCCGCTTTTAGAGTCCCTCGCCTCCTCGGTTGCATCCCGGATGCTTGCCCTTCCGGGCACATCTGCATTACCGCTTTTTGCGTATGCGGACGACCTGTCTCTCATCCTGACCGACGAGGAAGCTATCGGGAATGTTCTCCAGGTAATTGAAAGCTACGGTAGGGTTTCTAATGCACAGATCAATAGAGATAAAAGTGCACTACTTTTCGTCAACCTCATCCCGTCGTGCTCCGCACCCTTTGGTATTCCTGTGAAGAATGCCGTGCGCGTTCTTGGGTATGATTTTCTGCCTTCAGGAATATCTCCCAGCACCTGGGCACGTGTCCATATGCGTAGTATTCCTGTGGTCCGGGACTTGAAAGAGCTCGTACTCCCCATTACCTGCAGAGCGCGCCTTGCTGCGTCTTGGTTTCTGAGTAAATATTGGTATTATAGCCAATATCTCCATCCCTCCGCGGACTACTCTTCAGGCCGCTACACGTGCGGCGTTTCAGTTTATCTGGGGCGGTTCAGTAGAATGGGTATCAAGAGGTCGTATGTATCGGCCTCGCGTAGATGGCGGCCTTTTGGTGCCCGATTTCAAAGTGAAGTGCCTTGCCTTAGGTCTGTGCGCGATCTTTCAGGGTCTCCTAGAGCAGCGGCATCCTGCTCAGGGTCTACTAACTTTTCTGTTAGGACCCGACATTCGTTTTTTTTTTCTGAGCTGACACACACTCGCCCGCGCTCAGAGTGCGTGGCTCCCCACCTGAAGGCATACGTTGTGGCAATGCGCAGCCTGCGAGCTTCTTTCCCTGATGATGACATAACATCATGGCCCGTGCGGCGCCTTTACATGGCACTTCTTGCGCTTAATCGGCCACCCCCGAACTCGACGCGTATTCAGCGCCACATAGCGTGGCGTACGACCACTGCTGGCTGGTTGGACGCCCGTCGGGCCAGTCTTCAGTGGCGCTTAGCGCATGACGTCTTGCCGCTGCGTGAGCGTTTTTCCCGTTTTGGTGTAACGTCACCCGGCTGTCCCTTCTGCGAGTACAGGGAGTCAGCAGAACATGCTTTCAGTTTATGTTTGTTGCCGGGTGCCCTGTGGCATCGTGTAGCAGGCCTCTATAGCCTGACGGATGTTGAGTGGAGCACAGTTCGTGGTCTGTACCCCCTCCCTGTCTCGCGGCGGGATAGGCGGCATTTTGTGCTCTTGGTGGTCGAAATCAACTACCAAGTGTGGATTTCACGCTGTCGACGAGTGCACGCGCAGGAGAGCCGCAGTGTGCAGGAGGTGATTCGGCTAGTTAACGCCGGTATTCGCAAAGTTCTTTGCAGGGAGCGTGCGGTACTTGGAGCAGTTGAGTTTCACCGTCGCTGGATGACCTCTGACATCCTCTTCAGGGTGGACAATGGCAAGTTCCATGTTAACCTATGAGGTGTCCACATCCTCATGTTGTTCTCCCACTTGCAGCTTTCCAGTGTCATGGACTGTTGCATGGCGAAACGGACACGTATAGCAATCTCTGACCAGCCTTAGTCGCTGGGCGAGAGTTGGTATTCAGAATGTTGTTCGAGTCTATTTGAGGTGCTGCAGGAAGCCTGCCCCTGTGGCCGGCCTTCCATTTGATGCCAATACACTCTCTTTCTCTCAGACTCGTTAGAGGCAAGCTTAGGCAGTTGGCTTAGGCCTACAGTTGGCAATACGACGAGAGGCAAGCTTAGGCTTGTCCCATTCTACGGTTGGCAATACAAGGCAGACTCGTTAAAGGGAGCCAGTCTGTGTGGCTGGTCTTCCGCTCCGATGCCAATACATGTGTCAGGCAGACTCGTTTTCCTCTGCCCATATTCCTTACGAATATATTCCCCGAACCCCTGTTAAAATTACATCCATTGGCAACCAGAACGCAGCCAAATGGTGCCGACCTTCGGTAGGGATGACCAGGCCATACATTAAGAATTTAGCGAGTTTTTGCATGCCTTGATTACAGAAATATTATGGTACGGCGCCCATGTTACTGTGTTCTTCCGTGCACTTATCTAATTGAAAAAGCGCTTCGAATGCAGGGCACCGCGCTTTGACCAGCGTAACTCCAGGGCAGAGTTGTGCCTAACTCGTTACAAGTAACTCGTTACTTGGTAACGGTTACTTTTCTTGGTAACGAAGTAACGATCAGTTACTTTTTAAAAAATGGTAATAGTAACGGAATCAGTTACAAAAATTGGTAACTCGTTACTGACTTTACTCGTTCCTTTTCTTCAGCGTGGGGGAGCACATTTCGGCACTCCGTGTGGCGCAATGCGTGCAGATTTCACCGACGACGTCATCCACGACCATGTGTCACTCAAAGTATTATTGCAGTTCCTCGCTGGATGTGTTGTTGACGTGCTGAATCGTCTTAAACGAAGGCCTTTGTCTTTTCTCTTGTTTCCGTAATCTCAGACCATCACTCCTTCCCAAGAATGGACACCAATTGTGCTATGGCTACAGCTATACAAGAAACGCGTTTCGACTTCTAGCCTTTTCTTGTGTTTGCTGAGCTTCTGAGCGCCCTAAATTATGACACAGCCCCTTGTGTATTTTTGGGAACCGTTGGTGATCGGTGGCACGGAAACCAGTGTCTTTCTTTGTGTTTTCATCACACACACTTCGGAAATGTAAATTTCGAGTATCAACTTCTTCTGAAGTGCAATTCCTCATTAATAAAGAATTGAAGGCAAGTGATGGTGTGTTTCTTGGCTCCTTTAACTACGCGGCGGTAACGTAAAAGTAACTCGTTACCTGAGAGTAACGAGAACTCGTTACTTTTGTATGTTGATAACGAGTAACGTGTTTAGTTACTTTTTCCTGAAGTAACCGGTAACGGTATTTAGTTCCTTCTTTTTCGGTAACGGGCACAAGTCTGCTCCAGGGTAGAAAATGTTGCATGCGTGTAGCAACGTGCAGTCCTGTATTCATTTTCTCACCTGGCGTGCAGCGTTGGATTTTATCATTGCTTCGGCACTGCTCATGCACTGTATCCCTTTTCTATGTATTGCCCCCCCCCCGCAAAAAAAAAGAACATGAGAAAAAAAAGATGTCCCTCCCCGTTCTAATATAGATGTCACAAACTTTTTGCGAACTGAGGTTCGCAGTCGAACCTGGTGGTTCGTAAGGGTTCAACGAACCTTCAAACTTCAGTCGGGTTCGCAGAGGTTCGCAAAAGTTCGCAGATTTGGCCTTTGTCGTGAAAAGTTAAAAATGGTGCGACTAATACAGCTCTTAAAATTGAAATGTCTGAAGAAAGGAAACATGATAAAACATTGGTTTGGCTAGTCAGTACAGGTTCACGATGAAACGAGCGCAGCACGGAGAGGGGCCGAGAAAGAACGACACCACGCAGGCACTCAGTAGCAACCAAGGTACATATAAATGGTAGCGAAGCTTGCATTGGCCACCACGTCTTCAAGGGCGGCCATGATAAAGACCGTCAGCGCCATCCATCCGTTGCGGGGCAAACTACAAATTCCGTCATAATGACGTCACCTTGTACGTCACCATTACGTATAGCGCGGGCCGGGCCCTCGCGGGCTGGCGCCGCGCGTTCCTTCCATGCGATGTCGAGCCGCGGAATATCACAATCGCTGTTGAAAGCAAATCCAAGAGCAAAAACTCCTAAACAATTTGTAAACAGAGAAGAATCAACACTAGCGACATCCGTGCAACAAAGGGCACAGGAGACCAGGTGGGGGCTTGTTTTCCTTTATCACAGGTAAATTCGCCATGCCGTTGTGAACAGTATAAATACCCACATGAGACAATTGATGTTCTGAGGCTGGAACACAGTGGCTTTTCAGTGACTTCCATCTTTCATCATAAATACCCACGACAAAATAATGTGCAAAATAACCAGTTATACAGTCTATGTACTGAATAAGCAGGAAAGGATAATGTACAAATTCCAGCAAACACAGGTGGGGCCCAGGACCTTAATGTCCAACGCATGCTGCTATAGCTGTCTTCATGCACATCTGGATCTTTCCACAGATATCTCGTACAAAGAAGGTGGAAGTGAACATATTTGCACTTGAAGATCACATTATATTATATTTGCATACTGTGTGCTACTATGTCTGCCCACAGTTTTTGGCATTGTAACGAATGCTATGGGGGAATTAGAAGGCACAAGTCCATTAGCTCAGTTTAGAAATCTGTGATACTTTAGCTTGCAAAACAGCCACAATAATATCAGCTTCCAGCAGTGACAACCTTGTTCAGTATGTACACACCCTGCTTATGACTACTTCTACTTTGATTACAACAGCATTTTTGTATTAAAGGCATGTCAAACCATTGGCAATGTTCTGTGCTTCTGCTATTTTGTGCACATTTTGCCATGTGGTGTCGATCTTCAAGCTGCACAAGGTGCTTAGCCCTGCACATAACTGCACCTACATACTGGCAGTCGTCCACACTGAACTCAGCACAGGATTCAAAATATAAAATTACGTGCTAGGGACCTATGTACAGAGGTATACACTTAATACGCATCAAAGAATAGGCAAACCGCTGAAGATTCAAAATAGAAAATGTATGCTAGGTATCTATGTACACAGGTGTACATGGTCTAAACATATAAATAATAGGCACCGACTACTGAACTCTGCATGGTTGTCAAAATACAAATAACACAGTAAGGAGATATGTGCAAAAGTGCACTTTGACAAATAGTATGCTACACAGGAATGAAAGAATTACATTTTGCCAAGACGGGATAGCTCCTGAATATCCCTGTCAATTATCATGAATTTGACTAAATTAGACACGCTCTTCACATTGGTGGGGTAAAAAAGTGACCTTTACTAGGCAAATTTCCGACTTAAGCTCGCAAAAATTTACATAATTAAACTTACGTTACACGACATTCACATGAGGAGGTGGTAAAAACCCAGTAAGAACAAATGCCATTGACCGCATGACTCTATGTGGTGTAGTTTTTTTTTTATTATAATTCAATGACACGTTTTCTGGGACACCCTGTATAGTAAACAGTTGATGCTCTTAACCGTCTTTGTTATTTTTGATTCAAGATGGAGAGGGACAGGAACCGGAAGCATACTCGGCTCTGTCTATAATCTTATGTATTACTGGCAGACCGCGCGAGTTGCTATATTAAAAATATGCGTATTGCATTAGTACGCACTTTATTCGCGCCTCCGATTAAATTATTTTTGTTTTCCTTCGTAGTTTGCCCCTCAACAACCACGCTCGCATGTGTATCATGAAGGGTGCAGGGTTGCTAACACAGATTTCGTATTTTTCCCCGCCTTCGCTACCATTTATATTTACCTTGTAGCAACTACGGAAATTTTATTGAAAACAACAGTTCTTATAACCACAGGAAGTGTAATCGTGATTGTGATAATGCACGCGCATCTATCAAACCTACCCCTTACGTCGTCTGTGTACGCCTGCTCGGAAGTTTGAAATCGCATGTTATGAAAACAAGCGACGCACAGGAAAATACGGTTGTCCGGCGGCGTCTCACTAGTGCGAGCAGGTGGTTCGCTTTATACGTTTTCCTTTTGAGCTTTCCAATCCACCTTGCTAGTGTAATAATAATAATTAATATATAGCACGCAGGAAAATATAGAACGTCATAATCTAAACATACCACAAGTACTTGGCGGCTTTTTGAGTCGTGAAACACATGCTTCCGCTTCCGGTAAGAAGACAGGCGCGCATGCGCAGTCGAAGTCGAACTTCTGCGAACATTTTCGAATTTTCCGAAGAAAAGTTCGAATTTCGCGAACTTTTGCGAATTCGAACCTCGAGAGGTTCGTGGCATCTCTAGTTTCTATTATTATTTTTTAGCTCTCTGTGAGAAGGTGAGCTAATTCCTGGGTGGAGTATCGGTCACCTGTCATTCACGTATTATTGTTGTTACTGTGGTCAATGTAAGGCGCTCGCAAGCGAACTTGCAAATGTAGAAACGCGGAAAATGCGACAGTTCGTCTTCGGCTCATTGTGTAACGAGGATGCCGCCTGTATGGGTGGTGAAACGTCTACCTTTTATGTTTTTTATGTTCAAGCCGGAGTAAACGCTGTTTTTTACACATATGTATTATCCCTTCTGTTGGATTATTTTTTGACGTTTTTCTTCCGCACCTTTGTACGTCGTTAGCCTTGTAGTAAATGCTTTCTACGCAAAGAAGTGCCAGTTGAGTCGTCCATCCGTGTCGTTGCTACACGGCAGGTCTTCATATTATTGTGTGTCCGTGTGAGTAGTGTTTATCAGGTTCATCAGCGAAAAACCTCCAGAAAAAGACGCTCTCTCATAAGTGCATACATGGTCTTTTAGTACATTAAAAGCGAAGCGAAATAAAGTGACACAAAAAGCAACTGAGTGTTACACTGAGCATACACTTAAACTGTGTCACACAACATGCCACATTCATTTAGCGTAAACGTCTTTGCCGCAATTTTTCTTTTCGCTTTGCGCCGCCGAAAAGAACGCGCGCCGAAATGTTCGTGCACCGAAACATTCGCACCAAAATGTCCTGCACCGAAATGTCGTAGACCCGGGATGACCATTCCGTGATTGTTTTTGTTATTGTTGTTGTTTGCCGGTAATAAATATCTCTCCTCCTCTAAATAGCGCTAATTTCCTTACTCCGAACTGACAGTAAACTGAGGTACCTGTTCATTTGAAGTAAGAATGAGTAGGCAGGTCGCGTTAGAATTTGCGGACACGTTACAACTTTAATGTCATTTTCGCGGATATGCGCTTGTGAGGGGTTCCAGAAAACATGGTCTCGGAAAATTTGGTCTCGGGAAAAAAATGGTACCGGAAAATATGGTCCCTGGTTGTGTGGGCAGAAAAAGCAGAGTTCGAGGTAACTCGTTACTGTAACTAAGTTCCTTTTTTTTGGTAACCTGTAACTTGACTCGGTACTTTGCGGCCGTGGTAACTTTCAGAAGAACTGTCGATGACTTAGTTTGGATAGAATCCTTTTCGACTACCAACCGTGATGATGCGCCTGCACACACGCTACGCACATTACACAAGACTTGAAAGCGTAAAAACACGCTGCTGACACGCCCCAGCGATCGAAAGGCTATCTTGATAGTTGCAATTCACCACACAGGCCGCACGACAAACGATAAACCAGTGATGGTGGCATTGTTTTGGTAGGCCCGTCACCATTCTGCAAGTCGTCTTCACCTAGTGCATGGGTACATTAGGTGAAACCCACTTTACAAAACTACTAGTATGGCTAGACTGTACGTACGTTTCCGCCAGAAATGGCGAAATGTAACATTTTGATGTCAGGTGAAGCCCACTTTACGGAGCAGCTAATGTTGCTCCGTGTCATTTTCTCCCCTTGGTATTCTTTGTCAAAAAGTGCATTTTTGGCACGCTTTCTTTTCTTCTTTATTTTTATTTTGCTCTTTCCTTTGTAACTTTACTTGTGCATTTTTATCTTGCATTTTTTTTACTACGCAAGTGAGCGAAAAAAAAAGAACATTACGGGACAGTGACCGCAACGTTGCTTCTTTTCGCCTCTCCGACTGTACAATGGGCGTCCGTGTTATTTTTTTCAGCGTATAGGGCAAAGAAATTCATTCACTAGGAGGGAGTTAGAACGTACAACAGATAAACACAGGACATGTATGCACAAGACAAGCATGGGACAATCGAATGCTCTGATGATGTCCTAACAATTTTAACGACATCTGAGTATAGCTCTTGATTTCTTTGCACCAGGCCCACTCAGTCGGCAGAGCGTCGCACCGGTCACGAAAGTAGCGACAGACGAATGACAGGACTACAGGTGCATAAGCTACCTGCGCGAGGTCAACGGGACACACATGAATCTGCAGTACGCAACAGTTAACCACAACATGAAGTTTGCGTGTCCCGTGACGGGCACTAACACCCAGCGTATAACTAACGTACCCTAACGTCTAACCTAACCTAACCTAACCTAGAGGGGAGCACTACCGTGTATGGAGTTCTAGATTGAGCAGTGCGACAAATATAAAAATGGAAGCCATTGACATGCTCATTAAAATGAGAGATAAAATGAAAGATGACCAGACGTCTCTTGGCTAAGTGTGACTGGTGAATACGGGCGTCCGTCTTCATCCACGTCTCGGAAAGACACAGAAGTGATGTCTTCCGGAAGACATAGTCGTATGCTGAAGTCTGCAGTCGTATGCTGCATGCAACGTCTTCTGCGTGGAACTGTACGGAGCGTACATTTAGAGTGTTCAACGAGTGGGGCTCCTCTAGTTGTTCCACGCACTGCGTAGTGATGGTGCGTATGGCGGTGCTTTTGCAGTCGATGAAATTCGGCCGCCAAAGTTTTGTCGATATTCGCCTTTCCGTGATACAAGTTGAAGTCATTACCATCTCACTCAGCTATCTTACTTTCCATCGCTAGCTTTTTTAAACTGGCGGGATTCTCCTCCTTAGTCCCAGTGCTGAGCGCGCATGCGATGATATGAGTTTTGTGCGGACATGCGAATGCCGCCGACGCGATTTCGGGAAAGTCTCCACTAATAGCGAATTCAGCTGGTCGTTTGAGTGCTGGCCAGTGTAGTGCGCCGGTGTAGGGCTCGTGCAGGAAAACTGCGGCAACACTGCTTACACTGATCCGTCCAGCAGATCTCGCTATAGATAGTACCGGTGTAGACCAAAAACTCATGCAACGGATGTGCAAGATGGAGTCGCGGCCGCAGGACAACCACTTTAATAAGCACTTTAAAGCTCAGCTCCACCGATTTTCGACTGCGACAGAATGGAGCCATGCTTGGGCTGTGCGTTCGTTTCCGCACAGGGAGCATACGTGTGAAAAATTTTCACCCATTTGTTTGTAGTTTTTAAGAAAACAATTTTTTAAATTTCCCTGGCACGGCGGTCCTGTGGTCGGCAAACCCTGACCAATCCAGGCTTCGTCCTGGCTTAGCCGCGCTCGTGGCTTGGCTAACGCCAAATCGTCGATGCGATGGCGGAGATCTATGGGCGAAGGTGAATGTTTTGGGTGTGTTCCGTGATAATTGCTGTCGTTAATAGCCTCAAAGATAGTTTTGCCGGTCTTCTTTAACAAGCCTTACACGATGGCCTCGTTGTGCAACGACGGCCGTCGTGAGCGGACATTCTGTGCCCGCACTGTGCTTCATGCTACCAACAAGACCTAACACCTAACGTGTCACGTACTCGTACACATTCTCAATAGCTTTGGCAGCGCACTATGCGCGGACTTGCTGCGCGTGCAGAAAGCACCACCAAAGCTATTGAGAACGAGAACGAGTACGTGCTCGAAGACGAAGTATTTCTTATAAGAAACATATAAAACGGCGCGGTGGTCCCCGATAGCTCGTGACAGCTATTTCAGCACGATACAGCGGCCATGACGGAGTGTAAACACAAACTGGTTGCCAGGCAGAGCTGGCTAGGTGTGGCTATCCAATCCGCGCAGTTCCAAGTATGACGTCACAAGTGGAACCGCCGCCCGATAGTTTTTCTCAAATTTCTCACGGAGGAGTATGGAAATTTGGAAAGCAATGTGCGTTTATGAATGAGGTTGGGACCGCGGTTCTGAATATCACAACGTCTTCATACTTTCGGAACAGCAGCGGAGCTGCACTTTAAACATAAATTACATGACAATGCTAGAATCCACATTCACAACCCACATTCATACCATCCGAGTTCAAGTCCATCATCGTCCGAGTAGCGCGAAACTGTGTCTAGTTCTCCGCCTTCGGACGCTTCGCCCGTGCACAAAAAAATCTGTCGAACGCCTCAGCATAAAGCGAGGTGTAACTACTGCTACTGCTCAAGCTGTCTGAAGTCGACGAACTTGACTCATCCAAAGCATCCAACATCTGCAGTAGGTCTTTCGGTTCCATGGCGGCCATGTGGAGCAAGTGTAAACCATGGGAAGGAGGTTGGTGCGCGGAACTTGAGAGCTCGTGTTCCGGTCCACATGGCCGATATTCTACGTGTGGCCTAACCTGCACGGATTCAGTGCTCGCGAGCGGACGCTGCACGCGAACGACCAGCGGAACACGTTGCATGTTGCCCTGAACGACCAGCAGAACATGCACGCTCGAGCCATAAAATTGTACAAATAACATAACTCGGGTGTCTTTCCCCGCTGTCTTCGTCGTTGTTCGCCGCTCCTGTTATAGTATCTTCTCCTTGTCGTCGTTTTCGTTCACGCCGCTCCTGTAATATTATTTTTATGGTATCTTCCCTTTGTCGTCGTCTTTGTGTGGACATGCGAATGCCGACGACGTGATCGCGGGAAAGACCCGCACTGTCTCGAGCACGAGTCACAGTGAAAGCCCGGCTCCAGCCGTGCATCCACACTAAGGGCAGTTCATGGAGCAGACACATGGTGGCGCTACTGTTCGATCTCGCGGCAAATAGCGGATAATCCTACTCTGAAAATTCTACGTCGCTATAGGAATCGTAATCTAAATTGGCTGAAGGGATTCCGTAGTTAATCCGTAACAGATCCTGAAGGAAAAAATAATTACCTGCGGTTCTAAGAAAGTGAAACCTGTTATTTTAATATATCCCTTCCAGAAAAATTTCACTTTCCTCCTCGTTCAACAGAGGTTGAAAATTGATTTCCTCTTGGAAATGCAATTAACGGAACTTCCTTTCGGGTAGTCACTCGAGCGAGGGAATAACGCGGGAAGGAAGAAATGAAATGAAGGTGGCTTTTTGTTCTAAGATGAGATTATAGTAACCGTTTCCCTTTTCGTTTCATTTCGGTTCGTCAAGTTTCTGGGTCAAGTATCGTAGAAAGTGCGCATAACAAACTGTACACTTCGAAGACAATACTCGAAATCACACATTCTGCAAACAAGTTCCCAGGTATCTCTTCCATAGGGCTGTCGCGCTAAAGTTTGAGGAGAGCGACTGGAGCGCCACTCTGACCCCTACCGTCGGAATGCTACGACACGCGGCCGCTCCCGCCTCGTATGCGTAACTGATAGGAACGGGTAGGACGCGTCAGAGCTCGCCGTTTTTTTTCCGAAATCGAACTCTGCTCGAATGAAACCGAACTCTACTAAAAAACTAGTTTTGCGTACGCATAGCAGCAAGAAGATGGCTACGGCAATGACTTGCCCGCCCAAGAAAAGCCCCCGGAAAAGGTGTCCCCGAAAGAAATGCCCCCGACTGGCAGCGTTATTCCGGCTGCCGGCGATATGCAGGCGGCGGTATCTTTGTTGTACTCCAGAGCAAGCTAATTCCTAAAATATGAAGCCCTGAAATAATTATTCCTCACTACTTCCGCAGTTTACCGTTTTCAGTCATAGACTTGCATTGCGGCTATGTAATATCCAAGCATAATTATTACAGTAGACAAATATCGGCATCCGTTCTAATGAAATAGAACACACAAACTTTGACAAGATATACTTTTCGTTTTCTTGTATTTGCTTTGCATTTTCCCGTTTTTATACTAAAAGTCGACTGTGCAGCCGACGCCTCGGATAGTTGTCGCTGTGTGACAGTAAGACAGACAGAGTTTGGAGACATCTGTATGTGTCTGTTTTCGTCGTCCCTCGTCTCGGGGTCTTACTGTCATGAATTACACTCACCAGCTCACTTGTTTTTAGGAATTCTTTCACTGGATCATCGTCACCAGAAACTCCATATATACATATACAATATAGCCTCGTGCATGTATACGTGCACAACCTCTGGTTCCGTACGTATATTAGAAAAAGTTCTGGACGTCTGTTTGAACGAGGTGGAATCTAAGTAGTCGAGAAGTTCGCTCACGCCGCATGCTGTTCCCGAAAATGCTTCGAAATCATCGGTACTGCGTTGCCCAATGGCTGTTTATTCTGTGTTCATGGTAGCGCCGTCAACATTCGGCACGCGGAGAACACAACCTAAGGTTCCAGGAAAGAGCAACTATTTGTGTGTTGAACCATAAAACAGTTTGCGGTTTTTTTTAGAAGTCCCGTTATTATTGTTCAACTGTCATAACTTATAACGACGAACGTTTTGTTAAGTCCCCATTGAATTCGATAAGCACCCTGCGAATTAATATTTGCCTTTCTTGTTAAGCCTCATTTTTCTCAGAATGAAATTTACTGAGATTTACGCTGACACACAAGGTTTGCAGCGCCAGGCCTGCAGCGCCAGCGCAACAGGCCTATATGCACCAGTGCATCTCTGATTAACCCGCCTGCTCGCGTTGCATCCACATTAATGTTCAACGCAACCAAAAGGGGTGGGCCCACGCTGAGGCGAGGAAAAACGAGACGAGACCACTTTACAGTTATAACATCCTTACTTTTCTAGCCGTACAACATCGCATCATGTGTGACAGGCTCACCCTTCGACGTGGCTTGCAAGCTGCTCTGGCTGTCAGGCCTTCGTTGATGACGACACTCTGGGCGATGGTCTCGGTCGAACCACGTTGGGGTTCAGTACAGATCCGGGTACGCAGACATGTCGGCTCTGACGCAGGGCCTGGTCGGTGCTGATGGTAGGTTCCGGGAGGAGTCTAGTGTCTGCCGGCGGACAGGCGATCTCGGAGCTCTCAATCATCAGGAGATGTTTTCTCGTCGGATGTCGAGTCTCCTCTCTCCTCAGTCAAAGCCCTTCCTTAGAGGAGCAGTCTAAGACCGAGAAAAAAAAAAACGTTTTTGATCGTGATGGAATGTCCGATCGCTAAATAAAGTTTTCATGCAAGAAATATAAGCGTAGCAGAAAAATATCGCGCGCAGCAGTTGATTGATTCTCACGAGTGCGGAGAGCTCTCTCCTACTCTTGCGGAAGACACGTGAGAAACGACGGGCACCTCCGTCACGACGTGACGTTGCACATTGCGTCCACTCGAGGTCAGCACTCCTCCAAAAGGAAATGGGGACGTGCAGGTGTAGTGCGAGTGGAAGTTGCGATCGTTGAACTAGTTCAATGAGTTGCAAACAGAAAAAGCGCAAGAGAGAAACTGATGTTCTGAGGCTGTTTGTCTTGTTTTCCAGGAACGAATATGAGGTGAGCGTAGTCAAATTGCATCGCTTCGCGAACAGCACGAACCGCCACCCTGCGTATTGCCTCATGTGAGACGCTGTCACTTTTCGTTAGTTGGAGATGTATATAATAAACAAAAAAACTATGACTATAGGACACACGATCGCGTTACCATTATGAGCGTAATGTTTTATTGTTTGTTTTCACCTCTGTTTTATGCCTCAAACCAACAGGACATACTGAACCGCTGTCAACAAGGAGCATGCCGCACCTGAAGCAGACAAATTTTTCGGTAGCGAATGAGAGCACTTTTAACGTTCAACGTCACAGTGAATGGGGAGTGGCTTGTGGCTCGAGCGCGCGAGCCTCCCGCCACGGGAGCGATTTTATAAATCGAATTGCGTTGTAACAAAACATTGTTCAGCCGAAATATTTTACGAGAATGATTTTTACACTCTGCTTGACAAATTAAACACGGTTTTCAGACATTCAAATTTCCTTTCCATGCTCCTTTAACACAAAGGCTCGGTCCCTTTGTTTCTCGCCCGCCCGCTTGTTTCCCTTCGAACACACCGCACATATATTGTTTTTTATTCGGCTCGAAATACGGGCCCCTTTGATGCTGCCGTCAGGTGCCACCGTGTCGTCGGACGCAGACATGTACAAGATACTCAAAAATGCATTTAAGATAAGATAATAAATACTAACGTTAGAGTGTAATTAAGATAGAGTATAAATACATGAAAATTAAAGTAATTAAGATAGAGTATGAAATACTTCAAAAAGTATTTGAAATACAATTAAGATACTATTTATCCTTGAACGCAAAAAGTCACCGGTCACTGGTCAATGCGGCAAGTCGCCGCTATGCGACGAATCACCTAAACCCCGCGCACTATATACGCTAGCCGCCACTTGTGATAGGAGTCATCTAAACACAAGTCCCAAAAAGATGACAAAGAGATACCACATAATTTCACTAAGTATATGTGTCCCACAACAAAGCAAACTTCTAGCAAGTCCCTGCTCGGCGAGGTCAGAATTCGGTGTCACCGCGTAATGGCACACATAATAGAGCCCTCACTGGCCAAGGATTAGTACACACGGGGCAAGATTTCTAAATGGGGACTTCCAAGAAGGGCCAATGTCCGGGTCAAGTTCGAGGGACTCAGGAAATTTCCACTGAACAAGCAAGATAATGGAAAGACGAGACACAGAAAGTTTGAGAAGGACATCCAAAATACGTAATTAGAGTATTGAGTAGGAAATACCATAAAATGTATTTTAAATACAGTACAAATACACAAAGCAAAAAGTATTGGGTAGAGTACCAAAATACCGCAAATTGTATTTAAAATACAGTATTTTAAATACAATACTCCAAATACGTACAAGTCTGGCAGACATGTACAAGATACTCAAAAATGTATTTAAGATAGGATAATAAATACTGACCTTAGAATGCAATTAAGATAGAGTATAAATACATGAAAATTAAAGTAATTAATATAGAGTATGAAATACTTCAAAAAGTATTTGAAATACAATTAATATACTATTTATCCTTGAACGCAAAAAGTCACCAGTCACTGGTCAATGCGGCGAGTCGCCGCTATGTGACATGAATCACCTAAAACACGCATACTATGCAAGCCGTCCCTGTGTGATAGGAGTCATCTAAACACAAGTCTCCAAAACATAACAAAGAGATATCATATAACTCCACTAAGTATATGTGACCCAGAACAAATCAAACTTCTAGCAGGTCCCTGTTGGGCGAGGTCACAATTCGGCGTTACCACGTCAGGGCACACATAATAGAACCCTCACCCGCCAAGGATTAGTACGTACGGGGCAATATCTCTAAATGGAGACTTCCAAGAAGGGCCAATGTCCGGGTCGAGTCCGATGTATTCAGGGAATTTCCACTGGACAAGCGAGATAATGGAAAGACGAGACACAGAAAGTTCGAGAGGGAGATCTAAAATATGTAATTAGAGTATTGAGTAGAAAATACCATAAAATGTATTTTAAATAGAGTACAAATACAGAAAACAAAAAGTATTGAGTAGAGTACCAAAATACCGCAAATGGTATTTAAAATACAGTATTTTAAGTACAATACTCCAAATACGTACAAGTCTGGTGTTGTGTCATCCTCTATGTTTCTTCGCCTCACCTTCTACTGTGATAATGAGTATGGTGTGCGGGTACATCTTTTACAAATTGCAAGATGCATTTTTGGGGTTGGTGCCTCTTCGCTCTTTTGACCCGGGCGCTCCGAGCCCCAAAGGTTGGTGTCAGTCTCTTAGCGGGACTTCCCGGGGGAGGCGGCGCCCCCCCCCCCCTAGTTCATGTTCTGGGGGGGGCAAGGGCCCCCGCGTCCCCCCGCAGTCGGCGCCTATGGTATACAGTGAAACCTCCCTATCTTGGACACCCGCCGAAGTGTGTCCTACTCAAGGACGTGTCCGAGTTACAGAATACGAGGGCAACAAAAAATGGAAAAGATCACAGCTGTGTTGCCAGAATCCCCCTTCTTCAATTCATGGTCATTATAGTCGTACCTGGTACCTCTCTACCCACTCTTCACTGACAATTATTACTGATTTTGGTAGATTCAATTCTGTGCAGATTCCACTCAATGGCATTACCTTTGGAGCTTTTCAAGCGGCGTGCTGCTTGCTTGATAATTTAAACCCACTTGGAATTAAGCTCAATGACTTGTCCCTGAAGCGTCAGCCCACGTTTCCTTGCCTTGGTGCAGTGCGCGTTCATAGGCTCTAGACAAACCGAATACAAGTGCTCACACAAAGAATAGTTACAATGTAGACTGACAACACCCGTTCTTGGATTCGAGAAACTAAAACAACAAAATGCTAAGACCAGAATAGGAAAAGAAAAAAAAAAGGCGAAAGTCAAGGGCACTGGTTCATTTTGGGTCTTTTGGTGCAAAGATGAGCCGAGATTGAGGTAATTTGGCCAGGGTTTTGTCCGACATAGAGAATTTAGTCCCCATGTAGTTTCAATAGGAGACTGCCAGTGCAATGAAATCTTGTCCAACATGAGGAGTTGTCCGATGTAGAGGGGATGCGGAAAAATCGTCACTGGAGAAAACGTCCCCGGAAAAAATGTCCCCCGGAGAAAATGTATCCCGGAAAAAACGTTCCCGGAGAAATCGTCCCGGGTGGGAACCTATGTTAGAACCGGGTCCTAGGTTGGTTTTCAGAGGTTGGGTTAGTTTAGGCTTGTTTTTGACAGTCCACCATGCGGTTGAGGGGGGCTACCCACAGCTGGGCACGCGCGATACGTTACACTATAGCGCCGTTTGACGAAAACTACTTTTCTTGATACTTTCCTTGCGGGCACGATTTCTCCAGGGGACTTTCATTCCTGGGGACGTTTTCTCTGGGGACGATTTTTGCGGGGACAATTACTCCGGGAACATTTTTTCGAGGGATAGGGAAGGATAATGGAAGGAACAAGAATAGGGATGTTGTCAACACATGCGTAAAGGTACTCTTACGCACTGCCGTCGAGCCGTTTAGTTGCAGTTCTAGGGCGGTGACGATGGTAATGGCGGTGATGGTGTAAAAGGAAGAATGGACATGTACTGGCCCGCGCGACATCAGCTGCTAGAGAGCGATTTCGTAAAAGCCCATGTTAGAATGATGCTAAGGTGTCCTTGAGGGCTTTGCGGCTTTGCAATAATATTTGTTGCAGCAATGAAACGAGATGTTTGTTTATTTATTGTTAATTCGTTGAAGGCCAAAATACGGTACATAACGGATCCCTGAGCTCAAAAGTACAAGGATAACAACGTGATAACTATAGAACGTAAGAAAGAAGTTTATTGGTTGATTGATTGACTGACTATTTAAAAGAAAACCAGGGAGAAAAAGAAAGAAGTTACATGCCACTGTTATGCAATTACTAATACTAATGCGTGACCCCAGAACGATTACAAAATACGATAACAAATATGGATTCGTACGAGGGATTACTTGCTGTGAGGAAGAAAACAGTAGATGATAAATGAATAGCGTTACGTAATACAAAAAATATTAGCTACAGCGTGTCTCAAATGAGATGCACGCTCATGTAAGAGGTCATAACAGACTTGACACCAGAAGCGCGTCATACTAAAGGACTACTTAAATTACATTTAACCGGCACTCTTATATAAGAGAACTTGACCAGGGCAAACTCCTTCTCAAGAACTGCTCAAGCTATATCTGGCGTACCACAGGGTATTGTAATAGGTCCTACATTGTTTTCGATTTACATCAATGATCTTCCGGAAAGCATTCGCTCTAGAATTAGACTTTATGCGAATGATGTAACATTGTACAAAGAAATTAGTGACAGCTTAATACTGCGGTCCGATTGAGATTATATTGCAGCCTGGTGTAGCAAATGGAAGTATAACACGGCTACAGTGAGTTTATGTCGATATCAAGGATCAAACGAAATGGGACTAATAGTATCACCGGTTAAATAATCCCATTGAACGCCATTACAAATAGCAGGAATCTATTTCTTTTATGACATGTCGAGGAATTATGAAATTGATTATTTATGCGGCAATACCTATACCACAAGTGTTTGACTGGAATATTAGAGAGGTATAAGTATGTGAGTTTTATTTTCAATGTGCGTGATCAGTAGAACAACAACATGATTCTCGATAATTGACGCTTAAAGGCCAACCTCCATGGAGCGAATTGTTTGCAGCGAAGTTCGCGCGGCAGACTACCAGACCGCCGCAGTTGTTCGCCGGCACAAGCTCCATGGGACGAAAAACTAGCGGACGGCGTCGAAAAGTCTTGCTCGGTGATGTCACTGTTGCCAGAGTACAAAGTGAAAGCTTAGTGAAATCGGTTGCTCGAAAAATGTACTGAATGTCACAAATTTTGAAACTATAAATTCAACAACTGTCTAAAAAAGTGTGTCCAGGAATGTACTGAGAGGTATGTATTCAATACTGCGAAAGGAAAACATGTTTCTTGGCAGAGAATGCCTCGCATTCTAGCGGTGCAGCAGATGAGACAGCGAGCAGACGACAACACCCCAGAGCAAGAAGAATACGACGTGCAGAAGACAAGGCAGCGTTATAGCAACGTAGATTCGTAGCGGAAGAGCGCTTTTATTGGCCGGCCTCGTGTTCATCTGTATTTGACGCTTCCGGAATCGCGGACGCTGGGCGAAAATATCTGGCATGGCCAGCGGATGCTCACATTTTTTACACCTAGCGCAGGGTGTCCGACGTTGAGCGAAGTTCGCTGCTTTTTCGCTGTACATTCGCTCCATGGAGGTTGGCCTTACTTAAACGACAACAGAGGCGAAAATATGCTGCGAAGCTGTTTACCTCATATTGCGGTGCGTACCCAAAACATACGACTGAGATTTACGTATATTCGGTGAAATGCCGCCATAATCGTTATATAGCGGTGCAGCAGGCGAGACAGCGAGTAGACGACAGCACCCTATGGCAAGAAGAAGACGACGATGACTCACGAGAGCAGAAGACCACGTGCAGAAGACGGGGCACCAGACGCAGACGAGCGCCAGCAGCAAGTTGAGCGCTGTATCTCGCAACATGAAACGGGCATTGTTTGTGTCAAGGCTAGACCCCTCTGCTACGGAGAGTAACATCGTGTCTGCTTTGTCAGGTACTATGGAACCTGAGCCTCTTGCTTGCACTAAACTGGTTATCAATGTTCAGGCAGTAAGGAGACTGTTAGCAGGAACGGAGTTTATTACGCACCATGCGTGTTGTACAAGTGAATATCGAACTGTCGCACGCGCATCCCGCGATGCCAGTGTGGCTGACACGGAGCTCAATAAACCAGTATATAACACTCCCTCTTTTAGTATAAACATGACACACTCCCCCTTTTAGTGTAAACATGACACACTTTCACCCTTGCACCACTGGTACAAAACAAAGTCCCTGAAACGGGTTGGAAGTTTTGATTGTCGGTTCGATTGTGCGAACTCTACCGGTGGGCTCGGCAATGCTGTCGGCAGTCTGTTTGCGGTGTTCCGCTTTCGGTCCGTTGGTGGTCGGAGAGACTGATGCAGCCGGCAGAGGGGTGGTGTGTGCAGCTGTCACTTCCGCAGCGCTGCATTGCGTTGGTACATCCTGAAAGTCTCGTAAATGGTCAATATGTCTTTGGCGTATCTTGCCATCCTTTATGCGGAGAAGGTATGAGCGAGGTCCTACACGTCGTAGCACTACTGCTTGCACCCAATTTTCCAATTGCCCTGAAAATTTCGCATTATCACTCGCTAGTTGACGGTGTACATTTTTACGTTCTTTAGGGGCTGTTCGTGGTCTCCCGAGTTGTTGCTCGTTGGGTGAATAGGGTGGAGCGCTGTTTTGAGCTGACGGCATAACATTAATTCTGCTGGCGATTTTCCCGTCATGGTGTGCTGTCGAAACAGGAATCGAGCGAGACTGCACACGATACTGCCCTTGGTGAGCTTCCTAAGTGCCAACTTTGTCTCCGCCATCATTCCTTTCAGCTTGTCCATTTGTGGCAGAATGGAAGGGCGCTGAGGTGATGTCACGCATCCCATTCTTTTGACAGAAGACAGCCATTCCCCGCGAAGTGAACGATGTACCGTTGTCGGTCACGAGTAGTCGTGGTACTCCAAAGGTAGCGAAAATGGGCCGCAACGTCTCGATAAGTGCTGTTGTCGTCGTAGAGGTCATAGTCCGTACTTCCAACCATTTAGAAAAACCATCTATAACGATCAAGTATGTAGTCCCGTCCACAGGACCAGCAAAATCCATATACACAGTGTCGCATGGAACTTGACTACGCTGCCAAAAAGGTGAAGGAGCCGCTCGTGGCGTTCTGGAGTTGAGCTGACACTGTGTACAGCTCCTGACTATCATTTCTATTTCGTGATCCATGCTGAGCCACCACATGTGACTACGTGCACATCTCTTCATTGCAGTCATACCGACATGATTAGCATGCAGTAACTGTAGCGCTGAAGGACGAGCTTCCTCAGGGATAACGACCCTAGTTCCCCATAATACACAGCCTTTATGTATCAAAAGCTCCTGTTTCCTACTCCCATATGATGAAAATTCCGGCCTTGACCAGTCAATATCTTCCGCTGACTGCAAAACTGTGAGCAGTGGTTGCAGTACAGGGTCCGCCTTCGTAAACTGACTTATCTGCGCAGCGGTCACAGGTAGCGCTGTGTGAGCCTCAATAATTAACACGTCACCGGGAGGTTCCAATTCATCACATGAACTTGGAAGAGGTAGACGGCTCAACGCGTCGGCATTGGCATGTTTGACACCTGGTCGATACTGGAGGTCATAGTCATACGCTCCAAGGGTAACGCACCAATGGATCATTTGGGGTGACAGAATAGGTAGCATCGGTGTTGACTGACCGAAAATACCAAAGAGAGGCTTATAAAAATGACCACTTGACGGCCTGCGATGTAGCGATGAATGTGTGTTACTCCGAATACAATTTCCAGCCCTTCTTTATGAAGCTTTGAGTAGTTACGCTAGCTAGCTCCCAACGTGCGTGACGCGAAGGCAATTGGAGCCCCGAGTCCCTTGTCGTCTGGTTGTGCCAGCACAGCTCTAATTCCGTAAGGCGACGCGTCACACGACAAATGAAGTGGTCGTTCTTCGTCGAAATGTGCAAGTACTAGACTACTTGCTAAACGGTCTTTCAAGGCACAGAACGCTCGCTCATGGCCGTGTCCCCATGTCCAATCGGCACCTTTGTCAAACAACCGGCACAAAGGTTCTGCAATGGTCGTACGCTCCTTTATGAAAATATAATAGAATGATACCATTCCCAAAAAGGATTGCAATTCTGCATTGCATGTTGGGACAAGGGCCTTTTTCACAGCTGATATCTTTTCAGCGGTCGGCTGTACACCGGATGCAGACACTTTGTAGCCAAGGAATTCAATTTTCTTCACCGCGAAAAGACATTTGTCTTTTTTTGCCTTCAACCCAGCCTGTTGAAGTCTTGTCAATACGTGTCGTAACGTTGGAGGTGCTGTTCTGGATCCTTTCCGCATATGAGAATATCATCGAGATAAACATTAACGCCTGAAAGTCCAGTCAGCAGATTGTCCATGAATCGCTGAAACAAGGATGGTGCTACGGACACTCCAAACGGAGGGCGTCGTAATCTGTAGTCCTTTGATTGTGTTAATGCACAAAACATGCGATGATTCCTGATCCAACAGAAGCTGTTGATAAGCTTGGGCTAAGTCGATCTTGGAGAATACGGAGCCATCTTTTAGGCTGCTAAGTATCTCCGTTGCGGTTGGTAAAGGATACGCGCTCGTAGCCACTGAAATATTTACTGTGCTACGGTAATCGCCACACAGGCGTAACGAAACGTCTTTCTTGCGCACCACGACTATTGGTGTTGCCCATGCTGAAGATTGTGTTGGATCAATAATGCCTTGATCTTCAAGATTATCCAGTTCAGGGGTAACCGCATCTCGTAATGCAAAAGGCACAGGTGGGCTCTTCAAGAAGCGAGGAACGGCATTTGGCTTTAGGTCAATATGCACTGGAGGTCCAATGTGTCGATTTAGAGTTGTATCAAAGACCGACGAAAACTCTTCCAGTAGCTGGGCCAATGACTCACACTTCATGTTTTGGATTCCAGTTGTATGCCAAGAGGGTTAAACCAATCTCTTCCCAGTAGGCTTGTGCCTGAACCCTCTATTACTCTGCGTTAGAAGAAGTCGACATGGTAACCTCGCTGCGTGCGCACCCATTCTGGCGCACCTGCCCCACTTTCGGAATAAACCCGTCCCGTGCACACGCACTGTTGCTGCCTCCCAGGTTTACATGCTTTCTCACAGGTTACGGGCCCAGAACACTAGAACTGTGGATATGGGAGACAGCGGCAAGTTTACGGTAGCAAAGCTCACGGACGGCAATTATCAGGTCTGGAAGTTCAAAACGAAGATGTTGCTGACCCGGGAAGTGACGTGGACGTACGTGGATGGACCTACTCCACAGACACCTTCTGCAGACTGGACGGCTGGCGATGAGAAAGCGCAGAGCACGATTTGCCTCAGCGTTGAGGACAATCAGATTGTGCACATCTGTAATTGTGGCTCAGCGAAGGTGATGTGGCAAGAGCTACGCAAGGTTCATGAGCGAGCAAACCTTAGCAATAAGCTCTGCCTGCTAAGGAAGCTCTACCAATCCAAGTTAGCGGAGGACGAAGACATGCAAGGCTATATAGGCGTACCTTGGAGTTAGTCGAGCGGCTGAGAGGGGTCGGACAGGAGACCACGGATTTCCAGGTAGCGGCTCTTTTGCTCAGTGGTCTCCCGGAGAGCTACGAGACGCTCGTGACAGCCCTGGACGCACGGCCTGACGACGACCTGACGCTGGAGTACGTCAAAGGAAAACTCGTGGACGAGTATATGAAAAGGCGAGCATCAAGTAGTTCAGCGTCTGGTTCGGGAACTGCCCTTCAAACGAAGAGAGACGAGAATAGGAAACCTTCGTCCGACGGGAGGCATTGCTACTACTGCAAGGGGGTAGGCCACTTGAAGTGGAACTGCCCCCGTTTGATGGGGCGCAGGAAGCCTCGGCAGCGCGCTAAGGCAGCAGCGTCCGACCGCTCGTCATCGTCCGAAACTGCATTTCTCGCCGCTCCCGAATTGCCAGGTAGACCATGGTACGTTGACTCTGGCGCTACCAGCCACATGTGTAACGACAGGGATTTCTTCACGGAGAATTATCGTCAGTCAGCAGAAACTGTTACCGTGGCGAATGGTCAGAGAATTTCTTCAGATGGAATCGGTGATGGCATTCTACAGTGTCGCATTTCTGACTCCAAGTGCAAGTCGGTCAAGGTGCTCTACGTACCCTCCCTCGAGAGTAATCTTCTGTCTGTCATGCGCCTCACGCAACAAGGCAACGTGGTCACATTTCAAGGAGACCACTGTATCGTCACTAGGAGGCAGGAGGTGTTGACTAAGGCAAGAGTGGAAAATGGCCTTTATCGCTTGTCGACTTTGAGTACTGCGGCTGCCAATGTCTCTCGGGCGTCTAGTCACCGAGAGTGCATACACGTATGGCATATTCGTCTCGGGCATAGAGACGCAGTAGCAGTCAGGCGTTTACAGCAGGAGGATTTGGCAGATGGGATCCTGATCGGCGACTGCGACCACTTGGTAAAATGTAACAGCTGTATCAAAGGAAAGATGAAGAGGGCATCCTTTCCTAAAGAGACTTCGTCGCGAGCGGGAGCTGTTCTGCAGCTTGTACACACGGATGTCTGCGGCCCCATGAGGACTCTAACGCCTAGCAAAAACAAGTACTTCCTCACTTTCATCGACGATTTTTCACGATAGACTGTCCTGTACCTGCTGAAATCTAAGGACGAGGTATCTGCAAAGCTGGAGGAGTACTTGGCCCTGATGCACACAAAGTTTGAGCGCCATCCGCAGGTAATTCACGCCGATAATAGGACAGAGTACACCAGTGGCAAGACACACGCCCTTCTGCGCAAGTACGGTGTAACATTCCAGACATCAGTTCCGTACAACCCAGAGCAGAATGGGGTCGCCGAGAGAAAGAACAGGACACTCTGTGAGAGCGCAAGGAGTATGCTTTTCGGGGCAGGCCTTCCAAAGTTATATTGGGGCGAAGCTGTTACGACTGCCTGCTACCCTGAAGAAGCTGTTCAGGTACCTGAAGCATACTCGGGACTTTAAGCTGACCCTTACAGGTCGACAAAGCTCGGATTTGACAGGATATGTCGACGCAGACTGGGCTGGCAACATCACTGACCGCATGTCAACAAGTGGCTACATCATCCTGCTTGGAGACAGCCCGGTCACTTGGTCCAGCAGAAAACAGTCATCTATTGCTCTGTCGAGCACTGAAGCAGAGTACATTTCCGCGGCTTATGCTTCACAGGAAGTTTTGTGGCTGCGTCCATTGTTGGAAGATTTCGGACTAGTCATTAATCAACCGACACCTATGTTCGAGGATAATCAGGGCTGCATTAAGCTTGCCCTTACTGAAGGGATCAACGCCAGGACAAAGCACATCGATGTCCGTCACCATCACTTACGTGATCTAATAGCACGCAACATCATCAACTTTCAGTACCGCTAGTCCGCTGACAACATCGCGGACGCTTTGACGACACCTTTACCACGACCGAGACTGGAAGCGTTAAGGCAACGGATGGGGCTCATCAAGGGATAACCTGTCGAGGGAGAGGGGGTGTTAGAAGAAGTCGACATGCTAACTTCGTTGCGTGCGCACCCATTCTGACGCACCTACCCCACTTTCGGAATAAACCCGTCCCGTGCACACGCACTGTTGCTGCTTCCCAGGTTTACTGCTTTCTCACACTCTGACAAGGACTTTGGCGCGTTTATCCTTCAATCTTGCTTCCACCGTAGCCTTCCCAAGAACGCTTAGTTTGTGACCTGTCCAAGTTCGAAGATGCAAGTCGTCCTGCACAAGTATAGGCTGATTTTGACCTGCAGGCTAGAGCTTATTAAATGTCTTCTCACTTATGATGGAGAACGTAGCGCCCGAATCCACTTCCATGCATAGTGGTTGATCATTCAGGTGAACGGTCACCGCAAACGTAGGTGTGCTCGATTCCCCACGCAATGTAATGTATTGTACAATGTATACAATGTTTCGGAATTGTCTTCTGACAGATCATGAGTGTCCTGTAGCGCTACTTGCTTGGCCCTGCCCACCTTTCTTTGTACGTTTCCTCTTCGAGAAACAAACTCGTGCCATATGACCTTTTTTGTAATAAAAATTGCACACAATAGAGTCCGGAAAAGTGCAGTCTGGCATGCGATGCTCCCCTCCGCATCTGTAACAAGCGATCTTCTTATTCTTTGCTTTCTTTGTCTTGGACGACGTTGTCGCTGACGTCTTGTGCACGTTAGTGTCTAGACATTCTCGTCGAAGCTGTGTCTGCCCACGCAGTGCCGTTTCTGCCGTTAATGCGATTTGCGAACGCCTCCTCTCTCTGCCAAGAGTCGTTGTTGTAGATGGGAATCAGCCACGCCGCAAACGAATCTATCGCGTAGCATAATGTCCAGTGGTAAAACAGTGGAAGTCGTTGTACCGGAGGTTGATGTTGCACGTGTCGTATATGTCCCGGCTCTCCGGCTTCCAAAGCAACAGACTCGGGCGTTGGTGCTGGAGAAGTACCAAAATTCCAGTCTTTGGCCAGCGCGCGCAACGCTACCACGTAATCTGTAATCGATTCCGTGGGCCACTGGTCCGGCTTGTAGAAAATGCATCTTGCAAGCAGCTCTGAAGGACTCCGGTTGTAGTGCTCAGTGAGAACTTTGACTATGTCAGCGTAGCACACCTCAGAAGGACGTCGTGGAACAACGAGGGATCTCAACGTGTCGTAGACCTCTTCACCGCATAAGCTCAGCAGGAACGCTGGGCGTTTACCGGAATTCGTGATTTCGTTGGCCTCGAAGCGAAATTCGTGGCGTTCCACCTATGATGATCAGTTGCCTCCGGGTACGGACTGCGACACGCGTCCAACAGACATGGTGAAACAAGACGACTTCGGGTTGAATCGCACGAAGGTTCCTAATTCTCGTCGCCAGTATCAATGTCCAGGCTTTTCCCGCGTGGGTTCGAATCCCATCCTCGTTGCCAGTATTTAATGTCCAGGCAGTAAGGAGGCTGTTAGCAGGAACGGAGTTTATTCCGCACCATGCGTGTCGTACAAGCGAATATCGAACCGTCGCACGCGCATCCCGCGATGACAGTGTGGCTGACACGGAGCTCAATAAACCAGTATATAACACTTGCGTCTAAACATGACAGTTATGCGTCATTTTACGTCTCAGTCTCTCCTGAGTGTTTTGACCTCATCAACGATGCTAACTTATGGCCCTCTGGATCCCTATTCCGCCCCTTTTTTGGTGCCCTCAGACATGACCATGTGAGCCCGATAGAACAAGAAGTGTGATGAACTGCACCACGTATTATCAAAACGTCCGTGGTTTGAGGTCGAAGGATGATGAATTTATGTCTGCTGTTGTTGCTGAAAACTATACTTTCATATGCCTCACGGAAACTTGGCTAGAAGAGAGCATTTCTAGCGGTAACTACTTTACTCCGGGCTATGCAGTATTCAGAAGAGACCGGGATTATCATAGTAAGGCTCAGCGGCTTGGAGGTGGTGTACTCATTGCTGTGAACTCATCGGTTAACCCAATCAGAAAGTGTGATCTTGAATCTTAGACGAATGCGTGTGGGTTGAAGTGCCTTGCGGAGACGGAACCAATTTCCTTATCGGAAACTATTATTTCCTTCCTAATGTACCCGCTTCTGTTGTCACTGACCATTTCTATGAAATGGAAAAGCGTATCGACAGTTTACAGTGCACATGTATGGTGATTTCAATGTGCCGAGTGTTGACTGGGCTGCCGGTTGTGTTGTGGGTTAATATACGGTGACGCTCGGATCAAGTGTCAAGCGACTCTTGACTTCGCACATTTTAACGGGCTAACACAGAACAACCTCATGTCGAATTCTGCGAGTAATGTGTTGCCTCTTAAGCTAAACAATTGCCCAACATTGCACCTTAATCATAATGTCAATCCGTTATCCCGTGTTCACACGTTCCATCCACCTTTTGTTGTCGATTTTTTTACTGATACGGTCCCGACGTTATCTATCAATGGCTTCCCCACGTTTTTCCTTTCGGAATGGTGATTATTTAGCGCTTTTTGAAAACGTGCGAGATCGCAACTGGCTCGAAGCGCTACAGAATGACCCCGTGCAATCTTGTGTCAGCAACAGCAGCAGCAGCTGTGGTTGATTGTGTTCCTGCTTTTATTGTCAAAGGATGTGCTGACGTGTTATCTTCAATTTTATGCCACATTTTTTATCTTTCACTGTCGCACGGGGCGTTTCGAACTCCTTGGAAGTCTTCAGTTGTCGTGCCAATCCTTAAAGGTGGTGACTCACAGCTCATCACAACACGGCTTCATGAAAGGAAGGTCAATTGAAACAAACCTGTGTACTTTCTTGCAACTTGTCACCCCAGTCGTTCATAACCGTGGGCAAATGGATGCTATATACAGGGTGTTTGCTCTAACGTGTCCAGAAATTATATTTAAAGCGAGCGATAAAGGAAAAGCAACTGGTACTTTTCTGCTACTTGAGTAAAAAACAGGTACTGCTTCACTATAGCAGCACCTATTTCTTAGTCCAGTAGCTGAAAAGTAGCTCTCGTTTCTGTTTTATCGCTCGCTTTAAATAAAATTTCTGGACACGTTAGAGCAAACACTCTGTATTTTGACATGCGTAACGCGTTTGACAAGGTGAAACATGCTTTCCTTCTGCTAAAGCTAAGGCTTCGCGATTTTTGCCCTACCTATTGCGAGCTCCTTGAAAGCTATTTATCACAACGTCAAAACATGGTCAGAGTTTCTGACGCCTTGTCAAGACCTTTGGCAGCGTCCTCTGGAGTACCACGAGGAAGTGTGCTCGGACCACTTCTGTTCGTTGTGTTTGTATAGTTGCCTCGGTTAAACACTCCCATATACTTTTGTTTGCAGATGATATCAAAATCTTCAGACCTATGTAAAATGTTAATGACTGCGCGCGTTTACAAAATGATGCTTGCTCTGTGGTAAACTGGTGCGCTGTAAATGGTCTGGAGCTTAACCCAAAGAAAACTCAAATGATTACTTTTTCAAGGAGGCGTCAGTGTATAGAGCGTGTTTATGTCCTCACTGGTGAAATTACCTCAAGGGTTGTAATTGTACGGGATTTGGGCGTGCATTTTCACGTTCAGTTGACTTTTGGTTATCATATCCAGGTGATCTCTAGCGCTGCCTTGCGCTCACTCGGAATGGTGTATCGTGTGTCTAGAGAACTTTGAAATATTCCTTGTATAGTGAAACTTTATATCTCCCTAGTCCGAAGCAAATTAGAATTCGCATCTGTTGTCTGGAATTCAGTTTCATCAACGGTATCATGGAGCGTAGAACGCGTTCAAAGAAAGTTTGTTAGATTGGTGTACGATAGATTTACTATCGTAGGTTCTATTATGCGTTTGGTATTATTAACCATTAACAGACACCATTAAAAGTGTAGTTTCTCGTTCTATTCCGGTCACGGAAACATACAACACTTGGCAACTAGGGAGGGACTATGTCATGTTCTCGGGAGGGCGTCCACGACTTCGTTTCTGACTGTTAGCAGGTCTGAGCCCCTGCGAACCATAGGTGGCGCTTGTGGTCCCAATGAAGGCCTCTGAGGGATCTCAGGCGGTTGCTGTTTGTGGTCTATTTTTGAAGCGTGATGGGGGCAAGCTAACGCTTGTCCCATCCTACAGTTGGCGATACAAAGTCTGTCTCCCATCCGCATAGCACCATTGTCGCGTTACACTGCGTTGGGGAGCCTATAGGTGGGTGTAAATTTATTGCCTAAAGATGTCAGTTGCCACGTATTCGCAAAAACAACCAGCACAATTATACGTGGCTCTCCTGAGATCTCTCTCTCTCTTCAAAATCAAGCAAATGCTACCCCTTTCTACAGTACACTAGCTCGCTTGCACCATTCTAATTTGCTCGTCGACGATCCCTCTATCAGTTACCTCCCACTATTGTTCTAGCGGGAGCCATAAAGTTGGAACGCGATCGCAATCAGGACACACTGGTAGAAAAGGCGTTTGGCCGTTCGCAACGCCACACGCTGATTGTGACCAATTAATCGGATCCTTTGAGCGAGACTTGTACGTTGGCGCCACAAAACGGCCGAAAGTCTCACAAGGCACCTCTCTTGTAAGAGTGATAAAGTAATGGCCTCTGATGAGGCCTGGACAAAATTAACGTTTCCGTTCTTTTCTCCTCAATTGGCCACCTTAAAGGGGTACTAAAATGCAAAAACAACTTGCTCTCAAATAGAAATCCGTTTTTCAATTAGTCCCATTCAAACAAAATTAGTTCACACAACGCTACCGTTTAGAAGGAAAACGCAATGAAAACAGAGCCGTCTTTGGCGGCAACGAATGAAATCCCCAGGAGGCAAAGATTGGCGGCATTCAATGAGACAGCAGGAGAAGCTCGCGCATACTATTGTGCACGTGTGGATCACTGATCTCGATTGTAAAAGGCTGGATCGCGGATAGGGAGCGCGAGCGTGAAGAAACCGGCCGCCATCTTACGGTGCCCACAACAACCGCCGCAGCGATCATGGTAACTTCTTGCAATTACGGTCGTACCAACCGTACTGGCAAGGTTACAGGGCCTAAACTTATACAGGTGAGTCACTCTTCATCAAGGAATAAATAGGCGTCCATTCTGTACATTTATTTGACCATTATGAAGTGTTTTTTTGCCCAAAATGAGCACTGGATGCAGGTTGCTTGATTGCTCTTCCGACGTTCAATCGAGCACACTTGCATTTTACCCGGCGGCAAATACAGTTTGAGTGCATAATATGCTTGAAAGAACATGTTACACTACACAGGTAGTGTTGTCATCGATATATGTGCGAGCACTCGAGCGCTTTTTTGCATGCATTGCTAGCATGGTACACGGTGTTCTCTGCGGAAGCAAGTGCCACATTCATTTCTTTGAATTACCTTCGCGCACAAGTTCGGTATTACGTCATAATAAGACCACGATTGTCACGTTTTTTCATGTATTGGTATTGTTTTGCGCCTTGGTTTGATTTGTGACAAAGAATCCTACGTAACGGTGGTGTGGCGCGACTTGAATAACGCCTTTGTGTCTTGAGCTGTATCGTCAGCTTGTTACGATAGTGATAATTTGTAGCGTGTCGTGCTATTTGTAGCAGTTTTAAGGCAAAAGTGGTCTCTCAATACAGGTTTCGTCATGAGGGCTGCCCAGTGAATAATCTGTGCAGTGTGATACGGCTGGGTGTACAGGTAAGTATCACGTTCTTCATCCACTGGTTTCTACTTTACAGGAAGGAACAACCTCAGTGCACGCACTGTGGTTAGCCTCTCTCAGTTTTACATATTTTCTTACATGTTCACATCAGAAACACACCTTACACTTTAGGCTCGTTCACACAGCAATATAATAATTAGAGATTATAATTCTTTTTAGAAGAGTTCCCCATATTCTTTTCAGAATAGTTTTTAATCTTTTTAATTATTAGAAGATACAGGGATTGCAAACCATGTTTTAAACTGATGTTTTAACATTTGTCCAATGCATTTATTAAACAACATATTCATTTTCAACTGGTTGCACCCAAACCAATGTTCTGATGTATTATTTCCTTTGTTGTCGATGCACCATAAAAGTTGGAATAATCATCATCAATGCAGGTTACTTCACAGCTGCCTCAACATACTCAAGAAATGGGTGCAGAACCTGCGTAATTCCCGCAAACTTTGACTACCACAGCACCTCCAGAAAGTAAAGGGATATGTGTCACATGAGATTTTTAAAGGCATTCACAGTATATAATACCTTGTATGAACTGTTGTAGATCTAAGCAGCATCTACAGTACACTCTCAGAAATTAAAACTTGTCAGGGAACTGTGATAATTGTTTCACTTAATAGGCATGCACATATACGCTATAAGAAGACAATTATTTATTGAGAATGCACTTATCTGGCTACTCATGTTGTTTACATCTACTGTTGATCACATTCATTTATCACATATTATATTCTTATATATTATTATTATGTTATCACATATTCTATCACATTAAATTTAAAATTTAGCATATATGAGAAAATATCAGTGGGGAAGTTGCTATTCATTGCTCATTCCAACCTAAGATTGAGTGTTACAAATTTAGAGAGCGTACATGACCATTGTCATTCCTAAAATATATATTGCCATTGTAGCAAGGTCACAAAACAATAAATGTAGCCTTTTGCGACCTTCCTGCACGTTCATTGTATCCTGAAACGCATAAGTGCAAGAAATAAATCTTGAACTTGAATAAACTTGATGTTGTATAAACTTGACATAAAATGTTGAATAATATAATGAATGATATAAAATATTGAATAAACTCGTATATTCTCTTTACTCATCATCAGTGATCTTCATTACAAAAGCATATCGTGTTAGACTGTTTTGTTTGCGTTTCACAGACTGGGTACACGAGGGCCAAAATGACAAAATCACAACTGTTTCAACCTCCAAATAGTCCTGTTGCAATTTGAAGACCATACGTGGAGCTGCATTGTTTGGAACATGCTCCACATAACAAGCATGACAAAGTCAGCACTGGATAGCAGGACCCCGTCCCCAAGCAGCTTTTCTCACGCTGCAGTTGTATTCAACAAAAGCATGTGAGTGCTGGAGAAGGACATTCAGTTTGGCACAACCGCGCCTGCAAATAATCAGAACAAATAAAGGAAGAAGCAAACAAACATAGAAGGGCTGTACTTCAAAAATAGATAAGTCCTGTGTCTCAAGGAGGTGTTACCACTTTCTTAATTGATTAAGCTTACATCACTACCTGATTAACTGTCCTAACGAGTGTGATCTAATTGCGTGAAGTAATTATTTGGGCTGCTTCGGTGTGTCCATATTTGCGAGGCAAAGCACCGCTGTCGTTTACTAAAAGACTCTCTCTAAGGCGATGCTTGATATAAATCATACTAAACGCATACACGGCTAAAACAACGGCTGTGATTCTACAGAACGATCTCTTTCTGCCATGCGAGTATATCTTTTCCCGGACCGTTCTTTATGGAACAATTTTTGTCCAGAACGCAGTAAGGGATATTATATACAAGGTTGTTGTTAACCTCAAGTCGTCTCTTATTGAAATATTGGCTGGGAAACGTGCTGTAGTACAATCCCCAGCGCTGCACTGCAGTGACGGTCTAGTTTCGGAATGCAAAACATAACGTAATTACGAATCGGACGGCAGGACACCTGTGAAACACTGTTAGGATACATCAGTATACTGGTACCTTACAAAATTGTGTGATGACAAACAACGATCAATGCTAGCAGCGCAATAAATACTCACAATCTCTGTTGCCTCCCATTGTTTTCTATGGGCACACAGCACTTTAGGGCACCCCAACATGGCGGCCCGAAGGCACGCCTCTCTCCCACGAGCCCCTCTCCCATGCGCGATCCAGCCTGTATACATAGAGATCAGTGGTGTGGATTTGGAACGGGTCCGATCGTAGTGTTCCGTATATGCGCGGCATGATGCGGATTGCTGCATTTTCCAATACCGATTCACTGAATTGTAGCCCACAACAGTTCTCGCGATTGTTCCGCTGACGACACTTATCTTCACGTCCTTCGGAGAACGACGTCAGTCCGTTGCGCAACGCGCACTATGGCTGTTACCATACTACTAGGTTACCATACGCGCACTATGTTTTTCACCGGGACTGCTGCATGGCGTGGCAAACGCGTGCACGCGCAGCATGGACTCAAAACCACCGATGCACGTGCTGAAACGACATTCACTGCTTAGCGTCGAAGCAAGAAAGAGTGCGGTATAATTTTGATTGTAACGTCGTAACGGAATCGATGCTTCGAATTATGATAACAAGTACGAAATTAACGTAGCGTTTAACGTAATTTGAAGCGAACTTGTTTTTCCATTTTAGTGCCCCTTTAAGCGGGCGGGCCTGCTAACACGTGCATTGCATTCCTACACTCTAGAAAAGAACTTCATGGCATAGCACGCTGTGCTCCAATCATTGCCACGAGTGATGGGGTTCGCTTCGGACTCGAAGTGTACGCCTTTTTGTGGCAATTATATCCAAATTGTCACAACAAGGCGCACTCCCCTCTGTCTTCGAATCAGAAGCGATAGCCATATCATTCGTGGCAATGGTTAGCGCACAACGTGCTATGCGGTAGACGGCTCCATGTTCCTGCTGCCCTCTCTCCATAGGTCCGTGTCTTTTTTTCCGTGTTAGCGCCGCGAAGCAACTGTGGCTATATGAACGGCGTACAGACGTGAAAAGACGGAGAGAGATGCAGGAAGGAGTGGGGCGTTAGAATGCGTCCTGGGCCGACTTGAGGAGGAACTGTGCCGACATTCGTCCGGAAAGTAACCCAGGGAAAACCTGAGACAACACAGGTGCCGAACCCGTGTCACTTCCCAGTCTCGGCGTGGAAAGTGATCATCCTATGCCACGGGAGGGGTCCACGTCCGTACGCCGCTCATAGCCAGAGTTGCTTCGCGGCGCTATCATAGCATAAAAATAACTATATGGGTTCAATAATTTTTCGTGACGTAATAATTATGCAGACGGTGACAGTGCAAAGATATCTTTTTAATTTGAAGATAGTATAGATAACAGCACTTTCGATGCCTGCAGCATTTAATAACGAATTTTCGAAACTTAAAAAAAAAAACACTACTTAGGCAAGTGCAAAAAGAAAAGAAAACAATGCCACGTTGCACCCGTACGCCACGGTAGAGGCGGAAGAACCATTTCTTGAAGACAATACCTTCGAGACTTCCTTACGATTCGGAAAGAAATGCCTGCGTACCCAAGCGCCGAATGAAGAACGTTGACTACGGACGAAGGCAGGTAGCCTATTTCATTCACGGTAATTCGAAAATCGATTCTGGCTGCTTGTATTCCCACAAATGACATTTCTTTAGGAAATCGCAATCTTTATGAGGCAATTTTCTCTGACAAAAAAGCCACTCCCCTTGGTACAATTGCCCTTAACACGCAGGAACATCTAATCAAGTAGTGACGTGTGGTTTGGGTAACTGGTTCCGGGAGACGCGCGGGTCGAGGTCGGATGGTAAGAGCCGTCCTTTGTAGCATTGTTGCAATTGTTCATTTAGGAAATGGTTGAAAGTGTCCTGTGTTTTATCGTGTCCCGTGTATTCCTTGTCGATTTCTTGATGGGTACGACCTGTGCGTGGGATAAGAGTGCAGATACCTTTGCTTCGGATCGAGGTTTGAGTAGCTCTTCTAATTTTTGTAACCTGGAAGGCAGCAACTAAGCGGCGGTAGGTACAGGTTGGGACAAAAGTTACGGAACACGCGAGCGGCGTACTTTTTCTTCGGTGCGACACCCTAGCGGCTGGCAGAAGCGGGTGAGTTCACTGTTTCGGAGGAGTGGAAGAGTACGCTGTTAGCGACACACAGCTGGAGCTTCCACTTCCCAGACACACCTAAGCGACACGAACTACTGTGTATCGCTAACAGCGCACGTTCCACCCCTCCGAAGCAGTAAACTCACCCGCTTCCGCAGGCCGCTAGGGTGTCGCACCGAAGAAAAAGTACACCGCTCGCGTGTTCCGTAACTTTTGTCCCAACCTGCGCTAAAGGCGGTGCATTTTACATTGCTCGGGCTCCAGTTGATGGCTATGACTTGATACGGTATGCACAAAGAAAACTCGAGGCTAGAGGAAAAGAAATAAAAAAGGACGCCCACAAACACAAGTCTCAAACACAGCTGTATACAGATATATACATACAGATAACATACATACATACACATATATATACAGAAACAGCAAGGTCACGGTGAGAAGGGGCGCAACCTTCCCAAGGAAGGTCCGACGGTCAGAGAAACATTGCTGACATACGAGGGTGGTTCCATAAGTTTGCGGCCCGACCAACTTTTAATAGTCATAGAGACAAAACAAGTGTATCACTTTTCGACATAGTCACCCTTAACACCAGCAGCATGGCCGAGTGGGCTAAGGCGTCCGCTCGTTGGTGGTAACCAAGGTCGTGCTGAAGACTGGGAGGTGGTGGGTTCGAATCCTACAACCGGCTGTGCTGTATGAGGTTTTTCCTGGGTTTTCCGAAGACTTTCCAGACGAATGTCGGCACAGTTCCCCCTGAAGTCGGCCCAGGAAGCATACTAACCCCACTGTCCCCCACTCCTTCCTCTTTCCGTCTGTCCACATCTGTACGTCGCTCATAGCCACAGTTGCTTCGCGGCGCTAACACCCAATCAAAAAAGTCACCCTTAACTTCGATGCACTTTTGCCACCTTTCAACCAGCATTCCTATACCGTTGAAAAAATAGTCCGAAGTTTTGTCCGCTAAATGCTGGAAAACTGTCTTTTGTACCTCACTATCGTTTTGAAATCTCCGTCCTCTGAGACCCCTCTTCAAGTTTGAGAACAGGAAGTAGTCACTCTGTGCCAAGTCTGGACTGTAGGGTGGGTGGTGGATTTCTTCGAAGCCGAACTCCTTCAGTGCAGCCTTGGCAACAAAAGCCGTGTGGACAGGGGCATTGTCCTCGAGCAACCGGACACCTCGACTCAACCTGCCGCGCCTCTTTTCCTTGATGGCGTCTCGCAGTTGGTGCAGGGGTGAAGCATAATAAGTCGCATTCACTGTGGTGTTCCTCTCTTTGAAGTCGTTGAGGAGGATCCTGTGACAATCCCCAAAATATTGTTGTCATGATCTTCTTTGTGGACTGTGTGACCTTGGCTTTTCTTGGGGGTGCTTCTCCTGGTTTGCGCCATTCCATCGACTCCTTTTTCGAAAGGGGATCATAGTAGAGCACCATAGTCTCATCCACTGCGACAATTGACTTCAATATTTCTTCTTCGTTCTCTTGACAGAGCTCCAAAAACTCTTTGGCGCAGACGACGCGCTGTTGCTTTTGAACTGACAAGAGAAGTCGTGGCACCAATCTCGCACTGACCTTTTTCATGTGAAGGCCCTCGCCGATGATGCGAAAAACGGTTGTTTTGGAAAGCCCCATCCTTTCTGGGATTTCCTTCACCTTTTGACGCCTGTCGCTCAGCACTTCCTCCTCGACAAGAGACAAATTTTCTTGTGTCACCACTTCCACTGGACGACCATCGCGTGGATCATCTTCAATGGACTCTCGCCCCAGTCGAAACTGCTTAGCCCAGTCTGTTACCGTTGTGTACCACGGAGAGGCTTCACTGTACACGTTGTCCGGTCGCGCTTTAATTTCTTTAGGCGAAAGTCCCTCTTTTGTCAAGAATTTTATCACAGCGCGGTACTCGATTTTTTCCACTTTAACTCAAGAGTGCACCCTGCCTGTTTGAAATGACGCTCTCCAACCGACAAAAGCATGGAAATGGTTGAGGGTGGTGCTCGGGCCCTCCAACAGATGGCGCCACGCGTCCTTAATCGCATTTTCAAATTCGCGCGCATTTTCTACCTCGGGCCGGAAACTTATGGAACCACCCTCGTAATTCCCACAGGTCACAGGTTATTTATTATTTTCGCCTAGTCTCAGGTTTTCGTTATGGATATCTGCCACCAGCTCGCTTGCTTTTTATCTTTTTCATCTTTTTTTTTTCATATGATGGAGTGTCTTTATCCCTTTGATTATTGTTTTCCAAGTAGCAACCCTTATGTGCATGACTGCCTTCGAAAACACATATTAACCCTGTATTGACATGAGTCACTTTTCTGCCGGCAGCAAGTCGGGAAGGAGTGAGAGGATATCCGAAATAAACGAGGTCACTACGCCCGCTCGTTCTCTAGCATTAACACTAGAGTCACTAAATATGTATTGGCATCGGAGCGGAAGACCAGCCACACAGACTGGCTCCCTCTAACGTTTCACATGGACTAAACTAAGGCTACGTAGATGCCAACTCTAGAGCAATGTGACCTCTAGATTAATATGTGTGCTGGACGTCACCATGCAACGAACGAATACTCGCGGAAATCTGCGAACGTGACAACGGCACACTGTACATGGCCACCTAAAAGTGAAGCACATACGCACCTCTATCATCTTCAAAGAGGACCGAAGATGTCTGCCACCGTCTTGCAAAGTGCACAGCTCCCAGCACAGCTCTCTCTCTAGGAAGAGCGCGACGAACCCCTGCTCGAACAAGTCACTAAATAAGCTAGCGTAGCTTATTTAGTGACTCTAATTCACACGAGTCAGTTTTCCGATCCCTTCTGTTTTCGTTTTCGCGCTTGTATTTCGTCGGTGTCTAGCGTAGGATGGACCAATGAAAGAGAAAACTTATTGCACTTGCGCTCCTTGTGGATGATGAAGGGTGCATTCACATTAGAAACCGGGACAAGATATGAGCCAAAGAATAGATTCCGAAGAAGCGCTATGTCGCCCTATGTCGCCCGTCGGGCTATGAAGCTCTGTCGACGACCCAAACGGCTGCCGGAGTATTTTGAGGATAGACGTTGTCACATTCGATGTTATTTTCCACAAATGAAGCGTGTCTCGATGCTGAGCACTAATATAGCCGCGATAGCGTGCTGATAAGTGATCGACTGGCGATGACGCTGTGATATCGAGCTGCATGTAGTCAATAATTTACTAAATTAAATTAATTCAATTCAATTTTTATTTTCCTTTCGGTAGGAAGAGTAGCTTCCAACTAATATGTTTTTATACGTGTATTGGAAAGGAACGATTATGTGTAGTCAAGGTTCGTCCAGCGAAAGAAAGATCCGCGCCTATAAAATTCATACTTTGTATTCCTTGTCTGTTTCGCCTCACAGAGAGAAAAAGCATCATATGCAACACTACATTGTAGGCATCCATCTATGCATTGCATAATTGTTCCGAAGCTGCTGCGCCGGTGTGTCGTTGCACCACTTTCGGGGTAAAGCCAAGCATCGTTGGCGTTCGAATTCAGAATTGGCCATAGTACAGTGAATGCCGTTGTATGGGACACATGCAGAGCAATCCTGATGAGATAAAAAGCAAGCGCGACCCGTATCCGCTGCGTCACCTTCTCTTTATGCCGGCAGCAGACGCCGTCGGTCATCAGAATCTGTGCCGGGAGGACAAGATATCCGGCTGCCTCCGACTGCCGCTCCCGAGATCAGAAAGTGGTGACGTGGCGAAAAGCGCCGGTCACGTGGCACCAGAGAGCGGTGACGTTGCCTGCCGCCTGAGCGTCAGCCGGCAGAAAACTGACTCGTGTGAATACAGGGTAAGACGCAGTAGATCCAGTGATATTCTTCCAAAAAGAAATTTTACGACAACGGTACCAATGCATGAACCTCCAATTGAGCAAAACACTAAGCGTAAGCGCGCCTGTCTATTGACATCTTTTGGACATGCTTTGACTTTTATTTTGACTTTCCGATTTCCTATAGACAATTGTCCAAACAATTTCTGTAGACGGCCTTTGGCCTTTCTTTTTCCTGAACGTCTAAAAAGGTCACACCAAAAGAAATCTATTGACTGCCTTTGGACATCCCTGTTCTTTATTTTCAAAAGACAACAGTAAATACGTAGTCCAAAGAACGGCCAGAAAGGGTGTTCCGACGGCAACAAGAAAAAAATTTCGGTGGTCTAAAGCAAATTAGTATGGCAGTAATAAATTACACGATAAGGGGGTTGCACATTCCTTGAGTAGGAAAGGGAAAAAGGCCCGGGGCTCTCACAAACGTATATAATCCCGTGTCTCAGCTGCTTGTAACTTCTTTTGTTTGCTTGATAGGGGGGGGGGGGATATGTTTATCAAGAAACAAAGAAAGGCAAGGTTAGCTTGATAGCTTTTGGGAATAGCAAGCCTACACCGTGGCTAACCTTTCCCTTCTCTTTTTTGTTACTCTGCATTAAACATCTTCCCCCCCCCTCCCCGTGAACGGGCTAAGTATGATTAAGTGGATAGGGCCCTGTATGATTTCACAGCGGTTAAGTAAAATAAATAAATAAATACATTATGACTCATAAGGAAGAAGCGCAACAAAGACATGGTTAAGACAGCATACCAGCTCTCCGTCCCAATGTATTTCCTATGGAACATGTTTTATGCTTTTTCTCGGTAACCACCGCGCAGATTTTAACGCGGGTGGTTTCACTATAAAGAGGAAGACGGGATGAGTTAAATAACGGGACACAATCCTGAAACATGTCGTATATATTTCACTGCGACGTTACAAACGTGAAAAAAATACACCTTTTTTCTCGTCCCTCTTTGAACAGGTTTGTATTAGACTTCTGTCTAATACAAACCTGCTCATTGCCATTGCGAAAATATTGCTCTTTTATTTTGTCTCGAAATATTTCAGGAGTCGGTAGACACCAAATTTATATGTCTACTACTTTTCTTTTTTATAAAAAAACATGAAATATGAGTACACATACGCACCGACTGAAAGCCCAGTGAACCATGTCACTCTGTGTCGCCATCTGCTGTCGCACATGTGCTGACGCACATACGCGCATGGTGGTACGTCTGCAATTCGTCAGCGCGCAGTTTGAACATCTGTAAAGGTCAGTGTATCTTTCTGCTTTTTAATATGACGGAATTGGATAAAGACGATGGGTAAAAAGCACCAAACCCAACTTGACCACCAAATACAGTGCGACCGATGCCTCCGGTGGATGTATGTCAATGAGACACGCTTCCATTCCTTCGATGAAGCACAGCAGTCAGAAGAAAAGTTTGCATGTATGGTCTGCGAGATATTCGAACTGGTTGAGGGAATCGCGAATGAACAGCAGGCACAGTCCGAAAACACCAGAAAAGAAACCAAAGCGCTAGAAGAGAAACTCAAAGCTGTTTCCGAGCAAAACGCGGAACAACTGAAACTGATTGAGCAATTGACCTCAAAAGTGAACGCACTTGAGAAAGATAATGAGCAATTAAAAGCAGCCCTTCAAGCAACAGAAGAAGTGCTAGGTAACACCTTGGAAGTGAACCTAAATCACCCAGAAACGGACAACTAACTAACGGGAAACTAACGGACAAGAAAATGGCGCCCGACCAATCTACGCCGAGAAAGTGAAAGCAGGTCAGGAAGCCACGAAAAGATAGGAACAAAGTCCCCCCGGGGAAGCGTCCCAGATAGCCAACGGGGAAGACAGCCGTGACGCCCCCCCCCCCCCCCCCCCAAATACGTCAATCCATAGGGAAGAACGACAGCAGCACACGACTCGGCGCGACAAGCAGACGATTGTCTGGCTCATTGGGGACTCAAACGTAAACATGGTGAAGAGCCCCTTACTCTATAACGTTCGACGGGACAAACGCTTCACGATCAGGGGATTCCCAGGAGCCACAGCACGTGACGTAGTGGATGAAATGCGAAAGATCCCACAACGCCAGGACGAAGAACAGATGATCATAGTGATGGCGGGCCTGAACGACATTCTGAACGGGAAAGAACAAGGGGAAATAATAAATACTATCATGAGCCATGTCGAGCAACAGAGCAATGATTCCCAAAACATCTCTTTCGGAATCTGTTCACTCCCCTACGTCAGAGACAGGAGCCAGGACACCCGCGAAAGAATCCGAGAGGTTAACAACCAGCTAAGACCAGCGTGCCAGAACACACCAAGGGCAGTGTTCATCAACAGTTACCACGCCTTACGCGAAGTAAGAGACTCGGGTCTAGTCGACATCCACTTTTCCCTGGAAGGAAGTGACATAGTGGCTCAACAGATCGCTGACAAAATAAAAGCTTTTTTAAGAATGGACCGGGACGAAGAGAGAGGTTACCGCTACAACCACTACCACCGGCGCCACGACCAGCGATGGCAACCCAACAGGTGGACCCACAATCTACCGCCGCCCGACCCAAGGTACCCCAGGTGCAGCCACCCGCCGACACTCTCGAAAGCACGGGACGATCGGTGGTTCTTCCACTCCCACTACTGAAACATAGGACGAACCCTCCACCCGACCACCGTAGTTCAACCGACCAACCAGCGGACACAACACAACTAAATGCGCAACCACCCAACACCAAGAGCAATAGCGCCATGCAAGCAGACCACTGCTGGCGATACAAGTAACACACCGCCTATAGACCCGGCTAATGACCATCTAGATCCACAGCAAAAAGGAAGAAACCGAAAACAGAGCAACCACACCCGCGAACAGAGGAGAACAAGTGAAGCACAACAAAGGAGCACCCGGCAAAAACGAGCGAGAAGACGCAGGCAGCACATCCCCGTCACCCCTAGAGATGTAAATCTGGCAACACTTAACATCCAGGGTGGAAACAAGCTAAAGTGGGAAGAATTGCAATACAATGGCATACAACAGAATATTAATCAAATTTTATGTCCTTACTAGGCTTCATTTTCTAGTAAAGTCAAAGAAGTCGCAACGCACAGAAAACCGTGATAGACTGAGGCTGCTTAAGATGGGACGTGTTCTGTAATATACTCATTTTGCTGTTTATGTTGTAAGCGTGTTTGCTTGGTTTGCTCAATAAACGTCTACATGATGATCATTTTTCTTACCTGCTGCGCGAGTTGCACATTTCTACACTTACCCCCAAAAATAAATAACTTCCAGATTGTGATAAGACGCCCAGATTTATAGTGCATTTATGCCAGCCAATTTGACCTGAATACCAAACATAATAATGGTAGAACAGTACTCCAACAGCGCGGTGATGTGATGTGATGTGAATAAAGAAAAAAATGGGGATTTTAGTTTCGACGAAGTCAAACTGGCTACCCCAGTACACTTAATACAGAAAGTTCAAACCGATGATGAGATGATGAAAACACAAAGGGATGATGTCCAGAGACGAACAGAGATGACAATGGAGTTCATCATGTAGGTCAAAAGTTCAAGAGCTGCGCCCAAGTGAGAGTAAAGTGGCGGAATCGCCGGGGGCACACAGGACACATCACACATTCACCGTGTCATAGGATGTCCATAAGCCCGGTTGCATGCAAAAAGTCTTCAAGTGCCCTTAGCGCCTTGTCGGACGAAGGAGGACCTAACAGTTTCGTGATGTCGAAGGCTCGGGAGTCCACACGAGAGAGGCTTGTCTCTAATGTCCTTCGGGCATCAACGTATTTCTGACACCTGAGAAGGATGTGTTCTACATCCTCTACAACGCCACACTCACTACAGTTCGGAGAGTTTCGCTTTCCGATTTTGAAGAGGAGACGTGCGCTGTACGGTACATTGAGCCGTAGCCTATGCAGGACAGTTGTCGTTTGTCGCGTAAAGGAAGGTGGTACTCGAAAGCGTAACCCTGGGTCGACCTTGTACAGAAGCGAATCCCGAGTCGATCCTGTTAACCAGGAGGTGTTGCACATTCGTTGTTTGAACTCGTTCAGCATTCGCCCCGCGTCACCCTTGGTGAAATAAATGGGCATCACCTGGGCGCGCCTTAGTTGAAGAGCCCGGCGTGCAGCAGCGTCCACAGCCTCGTCACCTGCAATGCCACAGTGACTAGGGATCCACTGCATTTGGATGTCATGACCTTTTAAAACTGCTGCATGGTGTGCGTGTAAGACATCTTGCGCTGCTGTCGCCAGAGATCCCGTAGCAAACATAGTAGCTAGGGTCTGCAACGCACATTTTGAGTCGCTATAGATGGTCCAGCGAGCAACTGAAGATTGTGAGTTGATGAAACTTATTGCCAAGAAGACTCCATAAAGTTCAGCGGCCGTTGCAGAGGTGACGTGAGACAGCCGCACCGCTCGATATTCGCCTCCGGGATAACAAATGCACACGAGGAGCCGGATGATGTCGTCTGCATGAAAATCTGCATCCTGCCTGCGGAGCTGTTTAGTAGCTCAAGACTGAACTGACGAAGAACATGCGTTGGTATGTCCTTCTTTCCCGGGAGTCCAGGCACACTAATTCTTACGTCAGGAGGCTGCAGAACCCATGTTGGGATATCTGGTAATGCATGTGGCTTGTGTTTCGGAATAAGACCACGTTGTGTCTGGATAGCTTGGGTAAAAGAAGAGTGGTGACGACTCATAATGGCTCGAAGCTGAGGATGGCGATCGTGACGCGTTGCCAACCGCACGTATAGTGGCGGAACGTTTCTTGCATCCTGAGAGCTGATACAGGTGGGCGATTCCACGCGAAATGATCCAGCGGACCTGCTAGGCCCCCACAAAAAGTTCCCGAATTTTTACGAATTTTTTTAGCAGTCCCTAATAGGGCAAAACGACACACCACGAAACATTTCTTCCCAAATCTCAATGTGGCGGGTGCTAGACACGAGCAAAGTTCGCAGCGCTGGCGAAAACCGTGCCTGGCGTGAACGGCAGGTGCGGCTCATAGAAAGCACCTAGAACTGTGCGGTTTTCTTTTGCGTATAGAGGAAACTATGCTCTACACAGCGTCCAAATCTCGGTTGTCGTGCTATAATCGGTGTAGGTATACAAAGGCCTGAAGTTTCGCAATTTTCCTCCTGCTTCGCGATTTTTTCGTGGAAAATCAAACCATTAAATTTTTATGAATATTTTTTCCTGCCAAATACGCGTGTTCATCCTGTGTGTTTTCTGCGTGAAGGAATACTTCAACAGAAAAAATCGCCAGACACGTAACCTTCATAGTCATTGCCAGGAAAAAAAGAGGAATTATGCGATTTTTCCAAAATTCGCCACAATCGAGCGTAAAACACGCAATGAAGAAGTCGGAAGAGACGCCTGAAACCAACGCAGTCTTATAGAACGAGCCTTCGCCTCTACAACATATTAAAAGATCTCGAGGGTGTTTCTTCGTATACAGGAGAAAATAATTTTTTTGTAGTAGAGGGTATGACGAACCCGAAACGAAATTTTCATGACGCTGTTGAACCCGAAACCGGAGCCAAATCGAAAAAAATAGTAGCGGTAACCGGTTCGCAACAAAACGGTTCGGACATAAAAGAAATCAGCATAAGTGTTCAAGTGCCTCTCAATCCCCGAACGAGGACACATTGGTCTCCATATCATGGATTTCGCAAATTTTCACCTAGCAGTCAAACGAGGACGTATTCACGTTTTGCATGACCTGTAGGTGGCGCACCTAAACTCCAACATGGCGGACGTATCCAGGTTGTCGCTTAGTTTCGGTTTTGAGAATTCTGAACTGCAATGTTGATTCCCTATGCGTTGAAGGCGAACGAGTATTAAACGCTGCTCATATACTTCTAGCAGTCGTAACCGAGTTGTCTAAAGAGAACGCTATAGTTGTCGTGTATTATTTGCGAAGCTCCGGCGTGTTTGATCAATCACACTTCGTGAAGGTGAATTTCCACGTTTACCTGTTGCGAGGCCGAAATAGCAAGCAGCGAATGTGCTCTCTTACATATAAGATCTTCTAAGTGTGTAGCGCGTGTACGAATATAGCTTAGAATTTACAGGGTAATGTTGCGACACCCGTGTGTCACTGGTGCGCATGTTTTTGGGCAGATCTGTCGCGAGGCGAGCTTGCGCCCGGGGTAGGGTAAACGTGAAGCCCCCCCCCCCCTTCTCTCACTGCCGTCAGAAGTTGTAAACAAGGCAGAGTAGACGCATATTTGCACTGCCGAGATCGTGAACCTAAATTCTCTTCATTCCCGCTGTATACTGTCTAACCAGCTTGCCATGGCCTGCCGTTCGGCGCCCTCTCTGGCGAGGGCGCCCGGGCCGGCTGCCCCTCTCGCACCCCCGTCGCTACGGCCCTGTTTTGGGAAACCTTAAAGAAACGTCGCACTCTTTCTGCATTATTTCCCAAGTCATTTGACGGGCTTATTCGAATGCACAGTTACAAAACTGAGTTGGTATACGTTTTCGCGCTATCCCTTGCGCTTTGTTACACATATTGGCTACTCAAGTTTCAAACAAACTTGTTCTGTTTTGCCTAGACAATGTTTTGCTTCCCTTCCTGACGTGAGCTGCACAGAAGTGCGTTTCAGAAAAAAAAAAGAAAAAAAGAACGCTCATCAGATATGTAGGCAGTACCGCTCCAAGAGCTCTGCCACGCAAACACAAGCATTGCTGATGTAACAGGTTTACTGATTATGAGTCGCTCAATCCATCTGTTCCGAGTATATGCGTCAAAGCAGGCGGTATTCCATGTGTGGAAAGAAGAAAACGCGGAAAGACAAACTGGCTGTCCCCTCGGCGCGCAGAGTCGCGTTGTGGCGCAGAACAAAAGTCCTTTGGTTTAGTTTGGTGATCGTTGTCTGCACTGTTTCCTTCATCCATGATTTCAACAGCAAAATATATGTACAGCTCAGTGACCCATGCGAAAAGCAGCCACTTCTCCGCAAGTGAACGCGGGGTCGGCCGTGTGAACCTGGATCGGCTAGTCGTGAGTTTCACCGCTGTGCGGCGTCGATTTGGCGAAAAACGCGATATTCGCGTTTTGAGCATCTTTTTTAACACGTTGAAGTGCAGCGGATGAGCGCCGCGGCTAGCACCCCATTCACGCGCTGCGGCGTCTGCTCTTCAGAGAGGAGGCGCCACGCGGACGAATGAGGCAGGAATGGAGTAGGCCAGTTGTGTAGCTCTATAGGACGAATATGTGATTGAGCAAGCGCCCAACATTTCCCTATCCACGTGAGCAGTAAAAATTAAACACATCAGAAACACGAGAAGTAGAGAAGAAGCGTACGCAGAACGGTGCCTGTTTGATTGGTCGTGGTTTGAAAAGTAAATGTAGCTCCGCTTACTGGTAGCGCAATTGTGTGGTGACACATTGTCTTTGTCTTGTGGATTAACTGGTACACTGCTGTGAGCTCGGACAGAGCAAGCCTGGCAGACTTATTTTCGACGTGCTTCAGTACGGTTTCAAATCGATTCACGCTGCGAATACAGTGTGCAGGCAAGTACTGTAGTCTATGTAAAATGCTGTCCATCTTATTAGGTTGCACTGTGCGTGTGAAACAATATATTTTGGGAACAGAAAGTAGCATGACTACACCGCTTCATCATCGTGGATGCTATTTGCAAGTGTTTATCCATTTCTCCTTTCTCTCGCTAAAGAGAGTACCTGAGACCACTGAAAATGTCAATGCACACAACAGCAGTAAGTATTAGGCGCGCATTTCCTAATAAAAGCAGCTTTATGGGAAATATAAAATGGAAGGATTGAACCGGTTCTTGAGCCGGTTCGGGACTACGAACCGGTCTGCGAACCGGTTCGATTTTTGGCGTTGGCGAACCCGAACAGAACTCGTATTTTTTGGTGTTCGACACCCTCATTTAAATACCAAATTAGTAAAAGAATGCGAATAACATATGTGGGCAGTATTCGAAACGCAAAGAGGAACGGAAGTGGCAGTATGTGTGGCATACGTGGTAACAGGCACAGGCACGTGCTGAAATAATCTTTTAAATCATTCAGTGCTTCCACACGTCAAGCGTCCTGGAACAGCTGGTCGCACCAGTGCGATCTACGTTTCCATTTTTTTCTTTCTAGTTCTGTTCTATTCTAGGCACAAGAGGCGACACTAGACACTGGAAGAACGCTATCTACGACTGCATGCAGCGGGACCTTAACGAGCTGAACAACCAGAGACGCCGCATAATCATAACCGGCGACTTCAACTGTCATGGAGTTAGATGGGCGCGAGACTGCAGACAAACTACGCTCGCTTGCAGAAATCAACCGGTTAAGAATATTAAATATGGGACCGATTTGCGAAGGGAAAATCACATGAACAAATGGAACCCATGAACAAATGAACCCAAGCAGCACAATGTACTGGAAGTCGAGTGCATTAGGGGTGGGCGGTATGTGTCTTATCAATGTTCTCTAGTTTCATGAATCTGTTCAAGGCCTTTCATCTACCCGTCCACCCCTATTGCACTCGAGTTTCAGTGCATTTTGCTGCTTGGGAACATGAACAAATGGAACAAATGGTTATCACGTTCTTTCTCTGCAGTGCATTCTCGGTCATGTGGGCTTATCCGGTAACTCACGCGCAGACTGAGGCGGAGAGTTTTCATTTTCCCCGGGGGGGGGGGGGGGGGGGGGGCAAGGGCGCACCGCGAAATAAGTACTCTGGGGGGGGGGTATGTTTATTAAGAAAAAAAAGAAAGGTAAGCCAGATGGATGTCGGCGTGTTATTAAAAAAAAAGCGAAAGGGGGAAGACAAAAAAGGAAAAGAAAAAGAAAACAAAAAGAAGGAAAGAAAAGAAAAATGAAGAACACAAAACTAATCACACACCCTGGCGGGATCTTATGATGTATGCAGAACTGGTATAGAAATAAGAGGAAGGAAGAACAGAAAAAAAAAAAGAAAAACAGAGAGAACGTAAACAGTGAACATGTGCACAACTGAAGGCGTTACGCCTTTGAAAACTGAGTGCAAAAGAAACAAAATGCATTGAATCCTCGGTGTTTGACCCGAAATGCGCGCAATATTATGAATATGGTCAATGAAATGGGCCAGCAGGAGTTGAACCAGCTCCCAACGGATATGCGTTCCGAAGATTCTACCGTTGCACCTCACTGGCAGCTGCAGGTACCTTTTCGACTGCTTTCGTTTCATTGATCTGATTGCTTTGGGCGAAATTCAGGCAATGTGTTGTGTCATCCTCTGTGTTTCTTCGCCTCACCTTCTACTGTGATAATGAGTATGGTGGGCGGATACATATTTTACAAATTGCAAGATGCATTTTTGGGGTTGGTGCCTCTTCGCTCTTTTGACCCGGGCGCTCCGAGCCCCAAAGGTTGGTGTCAGTCTCTTAGCGGGACTTCCCGGGGGAGGCGGCGCGCCCCCTAGTTCATGTTCCGGGGGGGCAAGGGCCCCCGCGCCCCCCCGCAGTCGGCGCCTATGCGCGCAGATGTGGCTGCACGACGTGCTGCACAAGTTGTGACTCATGCCACTGTACATCTCCCCCTCACTGTTTCTGCTTGCTGTACGTCTATATGCCGCCAGTGTGCTGCTCGTGCCCAAGCGTTCAGAGCTGAGGCTGCCTCATACATCAGTCACCTACAATCAATCGACTCCGCAGTGGACTTCTGTATTACGCGTCGCAGCACTCCTCACTAGGAATCGCTCCTTCACCGTCTCAGTCTAAACGTCGCCCGTACACCTCTGCAGCTGTTCAAAATGGGTCAATTTGGCACTCCCCTCTGCACTACCTATGTCGTGGTGGGTGATATTCCCCACTGCATCCTACACTGACGGCAACGCCTTCTGCACCGTGACGCCCTCTGTCGTCGTCTATCCCAACTTGGCTACGGCGCTTTGACACTGACTACCTTACTGGGTCTCGTTCGTCAGTCGACCCAGTGGGCCGTCACCACTGCGCTCCTCTGCTTTCTCCGCGCTTCGAACCTTGTCAACGCCTTGTGATTGTGTGACCGTGTGTGTGACTTTTCAGTTTTAGTTTTGTGTTCTTCCTGTTCTTTTCTTTTTCTTCTCCTTTTCTTTTCTTCTTTTCCTTTTCTTTTCTTTCCTTCTTTTTTTGGAATCGCAAGCCGACCTCCGTCTGGCTGACCTTTCCAAGAACAGAAAGCCATAGTAAGTCTTTCTGACCAAGAACAGAAAGCCATAGTAAGTCTTTCTGACCAAGAACAGAAAGCCATAGTAAGTCTTATGGTGACCGACAAAATTTGGGCCTTCCACGAAAAAATCACTGGCGATATTAAGGGAAAAGTCCAGAGAGGCGTGGCTGCTCTGTGGAGATACATCAGGAACCTTGGCCACTGTGAAAACAGCTCACCAGTGTACGCCTTCTATAACGAGAACCAGCAACTCTTTCTTCAGCCACAGACATAGAACGATTCTTAAAGGGTCTCTGACCAGAACCTGGTCGATGTCTTTGTTTGTATGGATAACGAACCTACATGGTGCCTCCAAGTTACAACTGAAACGTTTCGTCTCTGCGGAGCCGCCGACTATTCCAAACAAGGAGCCGAAAAGCGGTTTCGATTTCTGCCCTCAACTCGTGCGATCAGCGCAAAACTCTAGCTATTATGCAGTGGTTTTCCCATGTGTATGACGTCAAACGCCCGCGACGTTTATTGGTGGAAAGTCCACACCGGAAGTTCGGGTGGTTTCCGCAACTTCCGTATTGCTGGGTGCTTTTTCAATATGGACGCGGAAGCACAGCGGAGTCGACAAGTCAGCTTTTCAGCTACCTTTCAGCAGCTGAGGGGCACCTGCTACGTGCAGCAGAGTTTGGAGGCCTTGCTTTTGAAATGTTGAGCCGCGAATCGACTTCAGCATGAAGAGGAAGTTCCAACGACAGACTGTTAGATGAGCTTTCAGCATCCATCACGATGAAGCACATGAACAGTTTGTGTAAATTTCATGTTTGACGGCGCCGTGTAAAGGGGCCGGAGTGGTTCATTGCATAATAATGCCGAAAGAAGTCGAGTGCTTATGTTGCAAGGAGCTGCTCTTAAAGTAGCATATTTAGAACTTCGAGGGCAGCACGAACCTAGCGCTCATATTCACAAGTAAGAAGCGTACGTGTCTCATGCACAATCATGCTGGTTGGTTTCAATACAAAATAGTTTTACTGAACTTTTCGTTATTGTTCGTCACTTATTCAGAAAGAGTGCAGCTCAATTAATACTGGGCGTCCTACTAGCTTTAGCTTTGTTCAAAGCTTGCGTGTCTCATACAGGAAATAGATACGTACACTACATACCAACAGTTCGTGAAATGGATGTTGCACAAACTTGAAAAAAAAAAAAAAAAAGAGAATCGTTATACCAGTCTGCGCGGTGAACAGGATACGCAAAGCCTTTCCCATAGTAACTACTACATGCTTTAAATACCCAGGATGCTAGGTGGAAGTACCCCCTAGAGGGGGTGCCCTTGCAATTTCAGCTGTAGATTAATGATGCAACTATAATAATGACCCCCCTCCCCCCGAACTTTTTCAACACTCCTCCATGCTTGGGATTCTGGATAAACCACTGTGCTGACCCCTGACACAAAGCACCATCTCATCAGCCTGCTCCGCCTGGTAAGAATTACATTGGGCTCTCAATTCCACCACCGACACAAATCCAATCCTGTTCTGACGCATCCTTTTGTCCACCCATTCAGTCAATGTCGTAAGTGTTGTTCGAACTCTTACTGTCTGATAGCACCCAAACAGTATTGTTGAGGCACCTCAAGTATTTTAATGATCGTTATGTGGAAGTAAATCAGACTGTTATGCAGCTTACCCTGTGTGTGACCTCGGTTCCTGCTCTCAGTCCTCCAGAAGTGCTCACTACACAAGTTGACTATCGAAAAACCTCAATCTTCCATGCATGATGTAAAACCCCAGTTCGCTTGCTTCCTAGCCATTTTTTCATTCTCAATCTTCCTTTTGTGTGCAAAGTGCACACCTAGTTCGTGTAGGATGTAGACCTTGAGGAACCAAGCTTTGTATTAAGCTAATATCTTCATAATATGTCTGCAGAGATTGCTCCAAAATAGCATATGTGATACAGCGTTATACATTATTGGGCTTCTGGGAAAAAATCATGATTCACCTGATACAGACGGCAGCCTTTGTAACGGTGTCCGACACATTTTTAGCAGCCACTGTTTTAAAATATGCATTAAAAATGCTCCAATTATGAAAGTATCACGAAGTTCTTTCATTTCATTTGTTTACTTAAAGACCCTTGTGAAGGGATTTACATAAACGCGGGAGGTTTTTTTATCCAAAAAAGACAAATACCAAAATGATGTACACAAAATTCGTTCACTCACCATAAAGAAATTCATTCGATCTGAAAACGATCATAGCAATTGGAAATAAATGATGATACATTTTGTTCTGATGCTATGTGGGCAGGAACGTCATTCCAGTTTGACACCATCAGCTGGTGCGGAGAGTAGAGGAATTTTTTTGTTTGTGTAGGTGGAGCAAGTACTTTGTGCGAGTCATCAAGTCTTGGAAGTAACTTGTGAGGGGATTGACAGTAAGTGGTGTGGGGAGGAGTGTGACTGTAATATAACTTATGAAAGAATGCCAGGCCTGATACCTTTCATCTGGTAATCAAAGGAGTAAAAAAGAGTTTGGCTTTAATGGCTGAGACGCTGGAAAAAGGATGATAATCACGAGCAACAAACCGTGCGGTTCTGTACAAATTCTCCTTTGTCGATTAAGAGATGTTGGGATGGGTTCCAGATTGCAGAGGCATATTCCAGTTCTTTCGAACATGGCAGTTGATGTTCTGAGACTGGAACACATAGAAAAGGCAAATACATACAAAGCATGAAGTGCCTAAGAAATGAATGATGAAAGAAGGCAGTCACTGGAAAGGTTAGCCAGTAGTAGGACTTGAACCCATATCTTCTGTATTACCGATACAGGGCCCTTACCAATTGAGCTAAGTGAACACGCCTCTCCAGTGACTTCCAAGGTTGCAGATGTAACCTAGGAATAGGTTTATGGGCAGGAGAACATTAGTCACTGTTATTATACAGGCATAGCTCTCTGTCCAGTATGATCACCGCAGAGCACATTTACAGGAACTCACAGGCACAAAACTTGCATAATAAATATGTAATAACCTCAAACAGCTATTATCTATAATAACTGGGACATGGAACTCCAATAGCAGATGGTCTGGCAATACAACACAGGTAATCTTGCCATCACTATATTTTTCCCAAAATGCTGAAAATAAATCGATAGAATTACTGCAGTGAACTGCTCAATTTTTCACCTCAGATATATTTTTAGCACTCTGTCTTTCATGTTTCAAAATATACATGCATCGAACCTGCAGAAGCTTGTGTGTGTACGTAGAGTCACACGTATTTCATGTGCAACAGGCAGGTCTAAGTTGTATTGAGATATGTCAATTCCTTACGCGTGCTCACCACCTGTAGATTCCTTTAAAGGGAACAAAAAACGTTTTGTTAGTAACAACTTCACTCTATATGCCACATTTATAAAAGAAATTGGTCTCGTACCTGACGGACAAATGTCATGACCATTGCCAGATGTCTTACTCTCCTGTTCCTTCCACTTCCATGAAGTCATCACCCTAACATTGTTAAAAAACAGCCATATAAATGCGATAACTGAGATATTACCACTACGAGCATACAGCAAATCACAACCACATAAATAAAGTACACAACTGCACCGAGCTGTCCACATTTTCACACACACACACAAAAATGCATAACAGAGTGGAGTGTCTCTAATAACACTTCAACAAGTTTGTGTAAGTCTGTTTTGAAACTGGACACAGGAAGGCCATTTCCAATCAGCTGAAAAAATTTGTTCGGAAGAGGAACAGTTTCTGCTGATTTCTGGTAGTTAGTCGGTAGCAGTGGAACCTTGTAAGGTGGTACAGTGATAGATTTCATACCATAATGGCAAGTGTTTGGGATGGCGCTAAAAGATCCTGAATTTGCAAGGCAATTTCGTGTAAATGTCTCATTTCCAAGTGAACGCTTTGTCTACTGTATTTTGCATGTGTTGAAGGAGCTGAGGGGCTGGATGGATGGATTGTAGTGGCACCCCTGGTGGGCCTCTTTGCAACGAGGGTCCAGCACATTGCACCTGTAGACATGGTTGTCGTATACCAGGCCTTCTTTCTTTCTTTTTTGGTGCACTGCAATTTTATCGTAGTTGCCCTCTGTGGTGTTTCCCTAGATTAGACAACAATAGTACAGCTTGGGGTAAGCTAAGGATTTCAACTGCGTTGGTTTAGAATCCAGAACCCTTCTTTACTATGTGCAGTATGCTGCATATTATAAGGAAAACAAATAGCAGAAAACTTGTACCTGATCCCTGCCTTGTATTTCCAACATTTGGTTCCACATCTTGTCCAAGGAAGTCATGAACTACATTGGTGCACACTGCTGTGACAATTATAATGTTACATCTAGATGCGGAATACACAGCTTCATTTTACGTACTGTGAATGTTGCTTACTGCATGGCTGCATACTGCTATACTGCATAAATGTTGCAATTGGCATGGCTGCATTCAACAACACCCGGAATTGTACAGTAATCTTTTGATTTAGTGCGTAAACTTCAATTTTCTTTAATCCGTATTTTGCTTTTTTGCGTAAATGGTCTCCCAACATCTGCATGCCACAACGTAATTGTTACAAGGAGAGTAATCGCTGCATAAATTATACAGAAGACACTAACCTCGTCACGTCCAGATGCAACAGTCTTGGAAGATAGATTCAAGGAAAGCACTGCGGACTGCTGTAGGCGGAGGTTCTTTGTACTCAAACTGAGGGGTCCGTCTCATAGTCTGCATTCTTCAAATACGATTGGCAAAATCCGCTGCCAACCATACCTGCCGCTGCGGTTGAACGCGCAGTATCGTACGGAACTGAATGCCCGCCGAATAATCTCGCTTTGACGACACAACCGAGGCACGTCAAATGAAGTAAGGGCTGTACCTCGATAAATTGGTCGTTGTTCCAAAAGATATAACTAAAGAAAACTTGGAAATACACACACTACGCTAACGCAGTGAAACAGCGCGCTGGATCCCGAAAGTCGTCGTAGCTCGTAGCTCCTCTTTCCACGGAAGTCGCTAATGGGATTATCGCAGTTATAAAACAGGTCGTAGATTTGGAAGTATATACATACTTTTTATTTCCAAACATTGTGACAACAGTATATCGGCGTAAAAATGTTGGTTCTTGCTGAAAGTTGTTGTTGTAGTGCTTGATCACGTGACGGCATTCTGCTCGCTGATTGCATGGGCGTTTGACGTCGTCCCGGTGGCATGACCAGATGAGATTTCTATATATGCCTACGTTTTCTTGGTTTGACGCTAGGTGTGCCAGCGTCGGCGTGAACCGCGATGTTCAAAAATCGAGTTTACGAAAACTACGAGGTGTTGAGGCATGAATTTTCGTATATGAAGTTGCTTTTGTGTATTCTATCGGTAGCCACTGCGGAAAAGGCTCTCCAGCTTCTGGTCAGAGACCCTTTAACAACTACAAAGAAGAAGAGTCAGCCCTAAGCCAGCCGAAAATAACGCACCCAACTCCAAGAAAGCAGACACTGTGGAGTACTTTACTGTAGCAGAAGTGGAAGGGGGGATCCGTGGGCTCACTTCGGGAAAGGCAACAGGCCCGAACAGCCTGCCATACGAATTTATCAAAGCCATAAAACCCCAGGCACTCCATGCATTAACGCATTGATTCAGCGAGATACTATGTACTAAGGTAATAAAAGATGACTGGCAGCAAGCAGACATTCAACTGTTGTACAAGGACAAAGGCAAGCCTACGGAAGGGATGAGCTCCTACCGCCCAATAGCCCTCCTTTTCGCCGCATTAATGATAAAGAGATTACAATTTGAATGTGATGCAAAGCTGTCCGATATGCAAAATGACTTCCGTATGAATAGAAGGTCCAGTGACAACATCTTCATCACCACCCAGCTCATAGAACTGTCACAAGACGAAAACAAAGTCCTATACTTGGGCTTTCTTGACTTGGAGAAAGCCCACGACGCCGTCCCATATGATGCACTAATAACAAAAATGCGCTCCATGGAAATCTCTATGAACACAACAGAACTGATCCAGGCATTCTATACAGGATGTACCAGCAAATACCACATCGGAGACATGAAGTCAGAAAAATTTAGACTATAGAGGTCGGCCTACGACAAGGCTGCCCCAACATTATTTAATATTTTCATTAACGACCTTCTCGTCGAATTGGACTCTACCAAGAAAGGGATGTACCTACATACTCAAAAGACCGACGGAAGCAGAGAGAGCACGTGCGTAACCGCCTTCGCAGACGATATCATCCTGATTACGAACACCGCGGAAAATACCTTCTAAACGTGTGGTCGAATACAGGAAACGCCGAAGGCATTCGCTTCAGCCAAGAGAAATAAAAATAATGAAATTCGCTGCATCACCCACTGTGTCTACATTTCACCTCCAAAGTTCCGAGCTGGAGTTAGGGTTGCCACCTTTCGTAGTGAAAAATACCGGCTGAGGGTGAGAAGGTGGAATAGATGGAAAGGAGGAAAGGCTCGTGGAAAAGGGAAAGTGGGTGAGCGGTGGACGAGCACACACATGGAGAGAGATAGAGAGAGAGAGCATGCTCGGGGGGGGGGGGGGGGATCAAGATAATACGAGGAAACATATGTTCCTGTGTGTGGCTGTATCATGATAATAAGCAGGGATGGGCAGTATTTAAATACGTTGTAATTAAAATACTATTTAACATATAAATACATGTATTTATATTTTGTATTTAAATACAGACTCGAAAAATGTATTTATAATTATATTTAAATACCAATTTTTTTGTATTTATTCTTGTAAATACTTTATAAATACTCCTAAATACAGTACACAGGGTGTTTGCTCTAACGTGTCCAGATATTTTATTTAAAGCGAGCGATAAAAGAGAAACCAGCGCTACTTTTCAGCTACTTGACTAAGAAACACGAGCTACTAGTGCAGTACCTGCTTCTTACTCAAGTAGCAGAAAAGTACCACTTGCTTTTCTTGTATCGCTTGCTTTAAATATAATTTCTGGACACGTTAGAGCAAACACCCTGTATACTGACTCATATCTTAAAGTCGCCTTGCTTTTGACCTTTCGGGAAGAAGGGCATGTTTGGGGCGCAGTTATGCCGTGTTTGCGCTAGCATGCGCATGCGACAAACCATTTTAGATGGCAAGTTTTTCACTGTTGTTGCGGACAGACGGTCGCGGCTACCCAATTACCGTGTTGTACGAAGCATCTTCGTCAAATTTAATTCAAGCATTTTTTCACCGGCACTTGTGGAGATGCTGTTCTCCATTACGAATTTGATTGTACGGCCGAACAGAATATGCCTAAAAGATGCTGTCTTCGAGAAGCTTCTAACATTAAAATCACCATGAAAGTCTAACAAATAAATGCTATTGTTCGTTGCTGATTTGTCGTTATGATCATCGTTATTTCTGTAATTCCAGATGACATTTTCCTCACAGCATTTATGGTAGTAGTTGCGGTATTTAAATACTGTATTTATATTTTGTATTTAAATACTCATGTTGAAAAGTATTTACGAAGAGTATTTAAATACCCCTTTCAACAAAGTATTTTGTATTTATATTTAAATACTAAAAAAATGTATTTATGCCCATCCCTGATAATAAGAATGTATAACTAAGAAAACGACCTGGTGACTGCGGAGCTGGGTCTGTTTCAGATTTATTCAAGCTGTAGTGGAATGTTGAACTGAAAGCCCGCAGAAGCCCCTATGAAAGGTCTGGAGCCACAAATACCGGCAAAAGGCTGCCGGTATCACCTTCCTACCGGCAACCGGCAGAGCGCCCAAATAACCGGCCGTGCCGGTATAATACCGGCCTGGCGGCAACCCTAGCTGGAGTTCACCAATTCGTACACCTACCTAGGAGTAATGATCGAAAACAGGAAGGACTACTTGCGCCAATATGAGCTAAACAGCGTCCGCAAAATGAACCAAAAGAAAGGCCAAATTTGGCATCTATCACGTCACGCCTATCAGCCATACGTGGTCGGCAAACCACTATGGAAGATCATTGCCGTTCCGGCGGCCACGTTTGCCAACGATGCCATCTGCTTAATCTCCGATACAATGAAACAACGACGAGATATTTCATGACTCCGTCCAGGGAGAATTAGGTTGGTCAACGCATGTGTTCCGGCAAGCGAAGACCTTCGGTAGGCTAGTCCACAGGCCTAATGACACACTTGTAACACGAGTATTTCGCTCCCTCCGGTATGCGAACGTCCGCACTAATTGGATAAAAAGAATCAATCACAATGACCGCATCTACAGCAAAGACACCAGCAGGTAACTGGCCAAAAACGAGTACGAATGGAACAGGAAAATAAGAAAGGAGATGAACCTCATAGAAGAAGATATCTGGCACTCAACTGTAACGAAAAAGAAGAGTATGAGCAATTACGCGGCAGACAAGTCGTCTCCGGCCCCCGAGAAATTCTACAAAGGAGATAGGACCTCTTATTTCAGGCCCCGACACGATCACTGCTAACGAGGAAGAAGTTCTCCGAACTTTTCGGTAAAGTGGACGTCCAGGAAGTTATGCACGTCCAAGTAAAGTTAACTGACGGGGTATTAACTACGGACCTGTTCCTACGTGCCAGTACCTAGCTTTCAATAGTTGCCACCCGCGGAGCACTAAACTTGCTATCCCCTACAGCCAGGCACTTCGTTACAGACGCATCTGTTCCAGCGACAGTGATCTGATCAGAAATTTGAACCAACTTAAGCAAACACTCATCAGTCGTCAGTTCCCACCGAATTTAGTTGAGGACGCAATAAGGAAGGCTCGCAGGGCAGATCGCAAAGCTCTGTTCCAAAACCGCAACCACAAATCACCTCAAAACCCGCAAAACCGTTAACCTTATTTTAACATTCAGTAATAATGTTTCAAACATCAACAATATACTTAATCGCCATCATAGTATTCTTCTTCAGTCAGAGCGCATGGGGCAAATCTTCCCGGAACCCCAACGTGTGACCTACAGGCGCCCGCAAAACCTCCATGATAATCTAGTCAGCTCGAAGGTCAGCCGACCAGCAAGTCCGACCGCAGGCTGCCATTCGTGCAATGGCCGCAGATGCCAAATATGTAGACTAATGCAAAGTGCCCACGTGCTTAAGAACACAAATTCTAGTTTCCTCGTCAAAATTCATGGTGACTTTGATTGTAATTCATCCAACGTCATTTATGCCATTCAATGCAACGCGTGTCAAGCACAATACGTACGTCAAACCAAAACATCTTTTCGGATCATATTCACCAACCACCGGTCGGACGTTAACAAAAAGCCAAATCTTCCTGTTTCTCGTCATTTCATACAGCCTGGTCATTCAATAAATGACGTCGCTTTTTTTCTTCAATCAAACTTTAGTCCAGATAGCCGCAGGGAACAACGCGAGTCTTACCTCATTTACGAATTCCAATCAATCATTAACGAAGATCCCGGTGTACTTTCAATAGTGAATCTGGTCGCCTAGATGGGATGTACTTTCCTTTTTTTCTTTCCTTTTTCCGCTCCTTTTTTTTTCTTTTCAGCTACGGCCTAAGCACATCTCACCCTGAGCTGGCTCCCAAGAAGAATGACATCACCACCGGGACTTGACCTTGTGGAATGTTCCAGAATGTGACTCACCGAAGACCGCCACGTGGCGTACTTGCACCGATTGTGACGTCACTTACCGAACCTATTTAAGCAACGTGCAACCCCTGGATCCCTTTTGTCCTGACGAAGACATTCTTTTAAACATTTCATAGTATATTATAATCTTTGTGTTAGATTACCCAGTAAATAAACTAGTTTTTGTTAACTTTCCTGTAATCTGTCGCATAGGTCTTATTATTTTACTTAGATGTATATATACATCTATGGAGAACAATAAAAGTTCAGAAGGCCACGAAGTAAATACAGTTATGAAGGAATGAAAGGCAAACAACGAAGGGTAGGTGAAGTAAAAAATGGGGAGATTTATTCCAATTTAAACTAATAGAAAGATATATATATAGGGGTATGAAAGCTCCGCCTTCTTCAGGACTAAGAGATTAGGAGGGTGTCTTGAAGCTTTTGTACAAGTGTAGCATGACGTCATAGTCGGGGTTCGCGCCACCTGGCGGTCGTTAGGGTCAAGCTCGATAATGTTGTTGTGTCAAGTCCAGGCGTGAGGTCATCGTCCTATGGGTCGGAAGGGTGTCAGGAGTCCGGCTAAAAAGAAAAGCATCTATCTTATCTAAGCAGTTAGAGTTCTTATTGCTGACAATATACCAGGGTCTTCGTTAATGGCGAACTGGAATTTGTAGATAAGGTAAGATTCCCGTTGTTCTCATGATCGATCGGACCTGCTATCTAATGGTAGTGGGGAGCACCAAATTATTAGTAACCTAGGTACGCCTTCACTAAATCCACAATGCAAAACGCACCATCGCAGAGATGCTAATTCGCCCATTAGCAGCAACACCACCGTAGCCGAACCCACAATGTTGTCAATTTTTTCATCACGCACACTTACGGATTCGGAACTCTCGCTCCTTAACCGCGGTCTCTCCTTCTGCCCTAACAATAATACGGTAAACGAATATTAACTGCATCTCGACTTAGATAACTTTGCAAGGCGAATGCGTCTTAAAGAGTTTATCCATGACAAGCCTGGCCATGACCCTCACCCCTTTAAGCTACGCTCTGATTTTACACCGGAACCTAACCGCGAGAAAGCCTTGGACATGTATATAAAAGCCGTACAAAATGACATCATTGCCCCGTACAAGAATACTTCTTATCGCAAAACGGAACCAACCCAAGCAGCACAATGTACTAAAAGTCGAGTGCAATAGGGGTGAACGGGTAGGTGAAGGCCTTGAAGAGACTCTTGAAACTATGAAACATCGATAAGACACATACCGCTCACCCCTGTAGCAGCAGCGTCATAATCATCACCAGCACCGCCATCGGTTACGCGCAGCACCGCGCGTGACCCGAGCTTTCGTTTTCGGTTCATCGCCATTAACCGTCATTAAACCCATCAACCTCAGTAGAGCCTGGTCGCCTCATTTCTCGCTCTACAACTGGTGACCCGGACGTGATGTTTTAGCGTTCCACCATCATGAACGGTGACCAGCACTCCACCAGCTCTTCGCCTCCCAGCCGGCCACCGCCACTTCCACCGCTCGAGGCTTCTGTGGCACCGCTCCGCCTGCCGCCTTTCTCCATCTCCGATCCTCAGCTGTGGTTCGCGCAGGCGGAGGTTCTCTTCGACGGACGCCGCGTCACTTCTCAAGCCTCAAGGTTTGGCTACGCCATCGCAAACCTTCCTCCCGAAGCTGCGGCGGAAGTCCGCGACCTAATCATCCACCCTCACCCCGAATTACCCTACGACACCTTAAGGGACGAGTTAATCCGCCGCACCTCCCCTCCACCGGTGGACGTTGCAATCAATGCCATCAGCACGTCGCTCCAGCAACTCCAGACTACGGTGGCGGCCCTGGTGAACCGGGTGGACGCCATTCCCCCGCAGCGACCACGTTCCCCTCGGCGCCCGTTTTGCCGTCGCTGCTCGCCATCCCGTCAACGGTCTCCTTCGCCCTCTCAGCACCACTTCTGCTGGTATCATCGAAAATTCGGCGATGCCGCAAGGAACTGCCAGGCCCCTTGCTCGTGGCCGGGAAACGCTCCCCCCAACCATTAACGGCTGGCATGGCTGGGGGCGACAACAGCCGGCTCTTCCGGATCACGGACCGCGTGTCCGGCTGTCGCTTCCTGGTGGACACCGGGGCTGACGTGAGCGTCGTTCCACCAACCCCCGCAGAAAAACGACACCGACAACCAGACTTGGCTTTGCAGGCAGTCAACAAGTCCACCATCTCAACTTACGGTCAACGCTCCGTCACCCTTGACCTCGGCCTGCGCAGAGTATTTCGTTGGGTTTTTACCATCGCCGACCTCCCCTTCGCAATCCTTGGCGCCGACTTCCTCCACCATTTCGACCTTCTTGTGGATATTAGACGCCAGCGCCTCGTCGACAACACTACTTCTTTGCACGTTTATGGAGCTCCAGCGCATATAGCCGCCATTAGTCCCACCATACGGCTACCGTTGCCCACTGCTTTCGCCGACATTGTCACGGAGTTCCCCGCTGTCCTGCGCCAATCGCACGCCTCTTGCCCACCTCGCCACAGCGTCACTCACCACATCGTGACACGGGGCCCCCCTGTCTTCGCTCGCCCCAGACGGCTGGCTCCGGAGCGCCTCGTCATTGCCAAGAGGGAATTTGAGCACATGCTCGAACTGGGGATCATTCGGCCTTCCTCCAGCCCGTGGTCTTCCGCTCTCCACATGGTGCCCAAAGCAACACCTGGTGATTGGCGCCCATGTGGGGACTACCGTGCACTCAACATCGTCACGGTACCGGACAGATACCCGCTTCCCCATATTCAGGACTTCACCGCGAATCTTGACGGAGCGACCATCTTCTCCAAGATAGACCTCATCAAAGCCTATCACCAAATTCCCGTCCATCCCCCTGACATCCCGAAGACTGCTATAACCACCCCTTTTGGCCTCTTTGAATACGTGCGGATGCCCTTTGGCCTGCGTAATGCTGCGCAGACATTCCAACGATTCATCAACGAAGTGCTCCGCGGCCTGGACTTCGCATTCGCATACATGGATGACATCCTCGTCGCAAGTCCATCTCCGGAGGCTCATCGCGCCCATCTGCGCGCCCTGTTCTCGCGCCTGGAGGACTACGGAGTCTCCATCAATGCCGCGAAGTGCGAGTTTGGCGTTACCACCCTTACCTTCCTGGGACACACCATCACCCCGCAAGGCATCCGGCCACTCGCATCCAAGGTCCAGGCCATCCGAGACTTTCCTGCCCCCACTTCTCGCAAAGGACTTCGTTCATTCCTCGGCCTCGTGACTTTCTACCGACGTTTTGTGCCTCGCTGTGCTGCCTTGCTCCAGCCTCTCTACGCAGCTCTCGGCGCTGACCATCCGAAAGAGGCCCGTGCTGCCACTCTGGAGTGGACACCGGCAGCAGAAGACGCGTTCGAAGAGGTCAAGCAGACCCTGGCAGATGCTGTGCTGCTCCACCATCCTCGTCCTGACGCCGAGACAGCGTTGTTCGTCGACGCCTCCACCGCTGCTGTCGGCGCAGTCTTGCAGCAGCGTCAGGATGGCCACTGGAAACCTCTCGGTTTCTTTTCCCAACGCCTCTCGCCAGCCGAAACACGCTACAGCACCTTCGGGCGTGAGCTCCTCGCCGCCTACCTGGCATGCAGACACTACCGCCATTTTCTCGAGGGCCGTCCGTTTGTGCTGTACACCGACCACAAGCCTCTCATGTTCGCCCTGCGATCGGCCTCCCTCAACCACTCGCCTCGTGAAACCCGCCACATGTGCTACCTCTTGGAGTTCACGACCGATGTGCGACACGTCGCAGGCGAAGACAATGCCGCTGCCGACGCACTCTCGCGGCCGGACGTCAATGCTCTCCATCCGCCCCCCGCGGTCGATTTGGACGGCATCGCCCAGGCGCAACAGGCAGATGAAGAACTCGCCGCCCTTCGTTCATCCTCCGCCTCATCCACTACTTTTCGGGAGATCTCGCTCCCCGGTTCGACGGCAAGTCTATGGTGCGACACCTCTACTGGTACCCCGCGCCCTTTCGTTCCCCTGGCCTTCCGCCGGCATGTTTTCAACGCCCTCCACTCGCTGTCCCACCCTGGCGTGCGCGGCACGCAAAAGATCGTCGCAGAGCGCTACATATGGCCTCGCATGAATGCCGATGTCCGTGACTGGGCGCGGGCCTGCCTAGCCTGCCAGCGGTCCAAAATCTACCGCCACACCATCTCGCCTCCATCGCGGTTCCTTCCGCCAGATGCACGTTTCGACCAGGTCCACATCGACTTGGTCGGCCCGCTTCCTCTGGCCAAAGGCTACCGCTACCTGCTCTCGTGCATCGACCGCTTTACCCGCTGGCCGGAGGTAACGCCGATTCCTGACATCACGGCAGAGACGGTGGCCCACGCATTCCTCTTCTCCTGGGTTTCCCGATTCGGCGTCCCGTCCACTGTAACCACGGACAGAGGACGCCAGTTTGAATCGGCCCTCTTCGGTCACCTGTGCAGCGCCCTCGGAACCCATCACATCCGAACCACGGCCTACCATCCGGCTGCCAACGGCCTGGTCGAGCGCCTTCATCGGCAGCTCAAGGCTTCCCTCCGCGCCACTGACCACGGCGACACAACCTGGCCCGAGCGTCTACCCTTCGTCCTGCTTGGCCTTCGCGCCGCGATCCGCCAGGATGACTGCAGCGCGGCCCACATGGTCTACGGCTGCCCGCTCCGCCTTCCCGGAGCATTCTTCACCCCATCGGCCCCGCTCGTGCACGACCCTTCCTCCTACATCGACCGTCTCCGCCAGCTCTTCCGGGACCTCAAGCCCACGCCTACCCGCTCCGCTCCCGCAACCCGCGTGTTCGTGAGCCCCGACCTTAATCAAGCCACCCACGTCTTCGTCCGCCGGGACGCTGTGCGCTCCAGCTTGCAGCCTCCCTATGACGGCCCCTACAGGGTCATCTCGCGAGCCGGGAAGTTTTTCCGCCTCGATCTTCCGCGGGGACCTGACACTGTGGCCATCGACAGGCTCAAGCCCGCATTCCTGGAGTCGGCACCTCTGGTATCGCCCGACCAGCCCTCCCTACGTCCGTGCTCAGCTCCTGTCTCCAGCATTCCTCCCCCTCCACGTCGAGTGCATTGGGCGCCGCAGCTCGCACACTACGAGCCGCCCGCCGCCTCGGGTCCGCCTCCTGCACTCCTTGGCCTCGGCGCCCGACCTTTCCGCCAACCTCGGCCCTCCTCGCCAGCCTTGTCATCCGCCACGGGGGGGAGCCCTGTAGCAGCAGCGTCATAATCATCACCAGCACCGCCATCGGTTACGCGCAGCACCGCGCGTGACCCGAGCTTTCGTTTTCGGTTCATCGCCATTAACCGTCATTAAACCCATCAACCTCAGTAGAGCCTGGTCGCCTCATTTCTCGCTCTACACCCCTATTGCACTCGACTTTCAGTACATTGTGCTGCTTGGGAAATCTTACAATGCTGAGCAACGCAGCCTTTCTATCCCCATTTTTTTTTCTTTCTTTCAATCAATCAATCATCAACGCAGCCTTTCTAATCTGAAAGCCTCTAAAGACTTAGTCATAAAAAGTGCAGATAAAGGTGGTGCAATTGTTGTAATGGATAAACAGAAATACATCGATGAGGGACTCGGACAATTAGCATGTACTACATTCTACAAGGCTCTTGACGCCGATCCCACAGAAGAAATTGTCGTGGACATCACTAAAAATCTTAAATCCCTAAAATCTCCGAAAAAGATAGATGTGACACTGTACGAATACCTTCTCTCGTGGAATCCGACAACCGGCAGGTTCTATATGCTTCCGAAGATTCATAAGCCAGGAAACCCTGGGCGCCCAATCGTTTCATGTAATGGAACTGCAATCGAAAATATTTCTAGCTTTGTAGACTATCTACTTAAGGACATACCCTTCCATACAGCTTCCAGCGGACATACAGCTTCCGTCGTACATCAAAGACACTAATCATTTTTTCCAAGTGCTAAGCCAATGCCAGCCGTCTCCTTCAAGCCTTTTAGTTATATTAGACGTTTCCTCCCTCTATACTAATATCCCGCACGAGGACGGCATTTCCGCAGCACAGGCTGCCTTTTCAAAATACTCGGAAACCCCATATGATCTATGTGTCCTGTCCACGCTATTAAAATTGATCCTGAAAAACAACAACTTCGTTCTTCGACGGCAAACAATACTTACAAATCCACGGCTCGGCTATGGGCACCAAAATGGCACCTAATTATGAAAATTTATTCCTGAGCGCTTTAGAAGAAAAGTTCTTGAACGAACGCGAACTAAAGCCCTCTCTTTACAAGCGCTATGTTGATGACATATTTATGATCTGGCCACACTCTGAAAACGATCTGCTAGAATTTATACGCGATTTCAACTTGCCCCATCCCTCTATAGAGTTCACCCATTCCTACTCAGCAACCACAGTTAACTTCCTGGATGTGCAAGTTAAAATAACTGATGGTGTTCTAACTACTGATCTTTATCGTAAGCCTACGGATTCCCACCAGTATTTGTCATTCAACAGTTGCCACCCACGACACACAAAATTGGCTATCCTCTACAGCCAGACTCTGCGATACGGGGAAATTCGCTCAAACGATGATGACCTGGGAAGGAAGGAAGGAACTAAAAGAAACATTTGTAGACCGTCAATATCCGGCCAGCCTAGTCCAAGACGCCTTGAACAAGTCTCGGAAAGTCGATCGCCAAAGCTTATTCCACAAACGAAAAAACAACTCAAAAAAATGATACCGTAAACTTAACTGTAACATTCGCTGGTACCATCCCAAATATTAACCATATACTGAATCGCCATCATAGCATCCTAATCCAGTCCGCACGCACTAAGGAAATTTTCCCCGACCCACCACGTATCACCTACAGACGTACACACAACTTACAAGATAGCTTAGTTCGCTCTAGAGTAAGAGAACCAGATAATTCACCAACTGGCTGCCATTCGTGCAACGGTCGTAGATGTCAGATTTGCAAACTAATGCAAACGGCTCAATCCGTTAAGAGCACACACTCCAACTTTTCCGTCGAAATCAACGCAGATCTAGATTGCAACTCCTCTAACGTTGTCTACTTAATTCAGTGTAACGCCTGCCAAGCACAGTACGTAGGCCAGACGAAAACGTCTTTTCGAATTAGGTTCAATAACCACCAATCAGACGTGACAAAAAATACAAATCTTCCAGTTTCGCGCCATTTCAGCCAACCGGGCCATTCAGTTAACGAAGTTTCAAGTTTTCTTCTTCAATCAAACTTTGCTTCCGATCGATCACGAGAACAACGGGAATCTTACCTTATCTACAAATTCCAGTCCGTCATTAACGAAGACCCTGGTATATTGTCAACACTAAGAACTCTAACTGCTTAGATAAGGTACTGCTTCCTTTTCTTTTCTTTTCAGCCGCACTCTTGACACCCTTCCGACCCCTAGGACGACGTCCTCACGCCTGGACTTGGCACAACAACAGTACCGAGCTTGACCCTAACGACCGCCAGGTGGCGCGAACCCCGACTGTGACGTCATGCTACACTTGTACAAAAGCTTCCCCAAGCAGCACAATGTACTGAAAGTCGAGTGCAATAGGGGTGGAGGGGTAGGTGGAAGGCCTTGAACAGACTCCTGAAACTAAGGAACATTGCTAAGACACACACCGTCCACCCCTATTGCACTCGACTTTCAGTACATTGTGCTGCTTGGGTCAAGACACCCTTCTAATCTCTTAGCCCTGAAGAAGGCGGAGCTTCCGCCGCAACGTTGACCATACTCCTAGATATCTTTCTATTAGTTTAAATTGTAATAAATCGACCCGCTTTTTACTTCCCCTACCCCCCTTCGTTGTTTGCCTTTCATTCCTTCATAAGGGGGCCACAGGGGCTAACCAAGTTATGGGGCGCGTGCATCCACGATATTTGCACACTGAACGAAGTGTGTTTAGTGTAAGTGAAACTTACGTGGCAAGATGTAATCTTCATCATGAAAGTGTTTAGAGCAGCGTCGTTCTGGTGACGGTTTTCCGGATGCGAAGGCGATGTATCCATTCTATGCGGCGATTTGTTCGACGCTGTGGCTGGTTGGGGTGATTTTCGTTACCGTGTGGGAAGTGATGGAAATATACTGATTTATCTTTCCATCTGGCAGATAATAGACACTGCGGTATGCTACAGAATTCCTTCGACACACGTTTTCTGTTATGTCGACACATGCCGCATGCAAAACACGCGCAATGTCTCTTCCGTACCATCGAACTACCCCTACTCCCTACTACTACTACTGTCTCCTACGTCGGGACCTGTTTTCACAAGTTCTAAACTTGCGCGCTAGGTGGCGTCCGTCTTGCTGGATTACCTTAGGTAAAACTTGAAGGTAAAACTTGAAAAAAAACTTGAGTAAAAAGTATCGAAATACCGATATCGATACTTCTTTTTTAAAGTAACAAAGTGCCGCTACCGTTACTAAAAAAAAGTAACGCGATACTTTGGGCGATACTTTTGTTTGAAATACGGAGATGACGCAACATAGAAATAACGTCTACGTGAACAGTTTTGCAGTCAAAAGACAGCATATTTCATATGTAGCTCGGAAACGTTATGCTTGACTTTTATCAATAGCGGGTTCATGGAATCGTCTTCTGCCATCCTTGCAAGCCGTGGTCTCTCCGGCAGCTGACAGAGGCCAGTGTAAAATTTACCTTAGTGTCAGGCCCACACATACCATGGAGTCCAATGACCAAGGAATCCTATCTGAAGTTAACAATGCCACAGTATATGTGAGCGTGACTCAGTGCGACATGGCAGTGGAATCCAGAGCGCACTGTCAAAGTCTTGACCTCTGTTCGTTGACCTCAACTCTTTTGTTGAACACAGCGTGGTTATTTCCTTCAGTTTCAAAGAAAAACGGTGAACACCTGTTTGATATAATTCCATAATTCCGGTTACGGAGCACGTAGGCGTGTCCACAAGCTTCTTGTCGCGTGCTATAGGCGGACCATTGACAATTAATAAGAGCGAGAAATATGGTCGGGGGAAAAAGGGTGGGGCACTAACAAGTATCGGTATCGGTAACGATACAGAGATCGCGTTACCATAAATTTGTAACGGAAATACTTTTCCGATGCCGACTTAAGAAAGTATCGCGATACGCACTCCGATACCGAAAAAGTATCGATTACTGTAACGGCGTTACTTGTAACGGCGATACGTACAACACTGCTTTCTAGTCGCCATGGGCGCACCGGTGCAGTATATCGAAGATGCTATAACATGAAGTCTACAAAGATGAAAAATTATTGTTACTGTTCTCACCCTGCACTGGCAACAGCCTGCTATTTTACTAGGAGTGCAGGTGCCGACATGCCATAGGCCTATACGTTTATCTGGATTGGTATATGCTGCCAGTTCATTGCGTGCGTAACCAAGATATGGTAAGATGGAAATCTGCGGACAGCGGCTTTAGGAGACCATGGGATACAAATCCCAACACCACGTGACGTTAGGTGTTCGTTGTATTACTGGAACCTTATAACTGTCAAAACAGCACGAACCAGTAGTCCTTGTGCCCTCCACTAACACGCGCTTCTTGACGTCTAATTCTAATATTGCAGGCCTCTTTTGCGTCAGCGACGTAGTTCAGCGCCTTCCCTGTTTCTCCACGTTCATGTTAACTTTCTCACCCGAAAAAAAAAAAAAAAAAGATAAGAAAATCTCGTATGCTTACTTCTCCCGCAGTGTAAAGGGGCTCCATGACGCAGATAACATTGCAGACGTTACAGAGACCAAAATGACCTTTGAATGATCGTTCCTCGGATACATGTTTCAGAACACGTCAGGTGGCCGCATAATTCACGGAGCGCCTTGCTCATGGTCGTGGTTGTCACGTCACCTCGAATTATTACCAGTAATATATTGAATCGTTATCATTAAAAAAAACAAGGGAGTCAGGCCGAAAAGAAAGTTATCTTGTCGAAAAGAGACGAAGAGAACCACAGAGCTAGAGCACTGAGGCATTGCAAAAAAATAGGACACCCTTAGTAGAGATCACGCGTTCCGTCTGTCTTGTGTCCTCTTTGCTTTTTCTCTCGTTTTTAACACACTTCCGACTTTACCGACACGTTTGCTCGGCCTGAGCTTGATTTATACTTCCGATTTGACCGCCCGTAAGCACTCTTTCTTTCGATCGAATGGGTAGGGCTCTCTAGAGGCCCTTTATTTTTTTGTCCCACTTGAAAATTGTTCGTCGCCCGAAATAGGTGCTCTAAAGCTCCGGGCACGGCGGCAGATGGGCGCTTTATTTTTAAGGCCCGACCGCAAAGTAGTGGCCCTGGAATAGAGAATCGGTTCTCGTCGTTTTCCTCTTTCTACAGGATGATGTGTCAGCTCATACGTTCTCCTGGTCGTCTCTTCTAGCCGATTTTCTTTGTGTCTTTTCCTTTGCCAGGATGTTCACAACGCTGACTTTCCGACTACGCTCAGCAAATGCGTTCCCCTGTTCGAACGTCTTATACAGCATTAGGTGAAGTCGCCACTTCCATTAAAAAGAGTGGAAGCGCCTTACCAATTCTGGAGAGGTTCCGGAACCTTATCAATGTTGTACAAACTGAAAGCCTTATTTATTTTCCCTACCCTTTAGGCTTTTTGGACTTATAATTATTTCAGTTGCGAGTGAACGTGCCCGTTGGGATGGGACTTTTTCTTTATCTTTTTTTTTTAAGTTCTGGCCACCACTGGTATAAATGATTCAGACCCCTCGGGAGCAAACACGTTACGGCCCAAGGAACATACATTTCATAGCATTCTGCGCTAATGCTCAGCTCCAAGAGAGTAGGCTTATAGTCGGTATACCCCACGTGATAGTTATTTGTGTGCTTTCAGAATATTACATCAAGCACCTTCTTACGGTGCACACACATGTTGAGAATAAGGAAACAAAATTATGTCGGATATCCTACTGTCCTGCAATGCCACGGTCAGTATCCAGTCCTGTGTGTAAGTTGAAGACATAAAAATAATACAAGGAGAAAGTTTTGAAACCTACAGCAATTAAACGCGGCTAATTTATTTCACGAGCTCACGCACGATGCCCAGACAGGTTACATGAGCGTGTATTCGGTATTTGTCATAGGATTTCCAATCACCAGACGGAACTCATGCTGGGCAGCATTGACCCCAGAGGAATCAGCATTATCGTGTGCGGATAACATGAATGCTGAATACTACAAGCTATGATGCTAGTCATTCCACGGCAAATAGTTCAATCCAACTGTTCGACCGTCGATTATATTTTGGTTGTTGAATAGAGGGTCTGTGCAGAAAGTGCACTTCATATTGTCTCTACTTATTCACTCGTGCTCTAACCGATACATAACCTAATGTGTAATTGAAAGGCTTGCTTTACAATGGTAATGGTACTATGATGTTACACATAAGGTTTGTCTGCGCAGTGTGTCAACATGTTGCACGTGCCGCAGGGTAGGACTGCGGATAATTTGGACCACCTGGAGTTCTTTTGACGTGCGCCGGAAATCTCCGGCACACGGTGCTGGAAGCAATGTTTACCTCCCCCACATTGCGTACTTTACAGCGCGTACTCGGAACACATCTCTGCCTGACCGACGGACTGACAAACTTCTACCAAGCTGGTGGCGCTTACGAAAGAGAGCTAGCAGTACCTTAAAGTAGCACAGAAGTCATTTTTAACACCCAGTTTTCTTCTTATAAAACTGATAAGTTTGCCAGAAAGATGCACCATGCGAAGTAATTTACACCACATAGTCATAATTATCGCAGAAACTGAATTTAAAATATGCCGCAAAAAGCGACCGTGCGCAACGGTGGTGAAGAGCAGTACCAGCCTGTGATCTGCCTGGAAACTCGCGCTGACGCTATAAGGAGAACGCTCGCTGATTGGCCTAGAAAAATGTTGTCTGCTACTCCACTGTCGTCTGCTACTCGGCTGTTCAGGGTTCTGATAAAGCCTTTCTCTTTGACCGGTAATGCTTCGGGCGCTCCTTGTATCCCCAATTCTCCGGGAAAACTGGCAAAACAGGTTTACGGCGGCAAAGGAACAATGCGCTGACCCCCACTGATCGGCAAACCAGAACGAGTCTCCTTATGCCGTCATCGGTGACGTGCCATCATACCTCCTCATCCTCGTTATAGCTGGAGTGGCGAGTTAAGGCTACGGTCACTGATCTCTATAGTAATAGGCTGGATAGCGGATTGAGGGTGCAACCGTACGGTCGCCGGCCGCCATCTTGGGAAGCTCAAAACATTGCCGTCCGCCACTCAGCTGCATTATGTGCATGCGCCTTTGCGTAGCACTTTTGTGGTGTCATGCCCGCCTGCTGTGGTTATGGGTGTGCTGACCGTACTGGCAAGGCACCGGGGACGACATTTCACAAGTAAGTGACATGGTTTTACAAATAAATGTGATTTATTAGTCCACGAGCGGAGTGACAAAACGTTGCTGTTGATGCATGTGCGCGGCACTTTGTGAATCGTATCTCAAGATCTAAGCGTTAAACTTTAAGCCGTACGTTATCTGCATAGAGTCATTGTGATAGTCTAGCCTTCCTGCAGTTCACGGGTATGGTCTCGGCACTCAGCAAGCGTTGAAGTGCGCTTGTCAGCTGTGATATCTACGGCTCAGTCTGTTGGTCACGGTATCGACGATTGCTTGCTTGGATTAGCCTTGTCATCCCTTCCGTAATTGATGGCATAAATTGTTCAATGCAGGTTCCCTCACGGCCGCCCAGAACATTTAAACAAAGTGTGCGGTAAATGTCAGGCGAAAGGACTGGACGCCGTCGACGACATCACTGGTCTGCAGCAAACATTTTACAAACAAATGCTTCGACAGAACGTGCCAAACCGTTCGACTGAGGCCTGACGCTGTGCCCAACAAGTTCGACTTCCCAGAACACCTCCAGAAAGTAATAATGCATGCGACATATGTAGAGGCCAGATTTATATCCACTAAAAGCTAGTTGAACACACATGCATGAAAAACTCATTTATCTTGCTCAAAATATGCACCTCTAGGAATTCACTTGCATGCATTTAAAATACGCAACAAACTCACTGGGGCAAAAGTATCTTACTTTATGTAGTGTACAAAAAGCATGCAGAGTTGAAAGCATAGATCGAGAAGTTGCCCGTCAAAAGGAACTCGTTACAAAGTTACCGTGTGAAAAATGCAACTAAGTTATTCAGCCCGAAACGTAGCTTGAAACGTTACAGAGTTACTTAAAAAAAAGAACGAGTTGCTCCCAAGTTACTTCAGACACAAAATAACACTACACAGGTGCAGCTGAGTTCGACCCCGAGTTGCCTGCGTTGAGTTTTCGTTTATGTCCAACAATTCGAACGTGTTACATCTTATTCCCTGTCTGCACACGATGGTTCAGCTTCATTTCAATAGCAGCAGTTCTTACTTCCTGAACAGAATACTGTCATTGACTGGACATCATGTTTTATAACATAAAATGCTGTGGAAGAACCGTAAAGAAAGCAAGGAAATAAGTGGACGTGAGTGAAAAGCGAATTAGTAACTTGGAACGTAGCTTAAGTTACTTTGGCAAAGTTACCTGAAAAAGGAGTTCCCCTGAAAATTAACACGGCGCAAAAGTAGCGAGTTAAGTTATATAGTTACCAAGAAAAGGAACTTAGTTACAGTAACGAGTTACCTCGAACTCTGGTTGAAAGTGTGTATTTGCATGAAAATCTAGCCTCTAGAATCATGTTCCCTAGTTAAGAGTTCCAAGCGATGGTTGATGATTGGAATCAGTACTGCACGAAGAGCACCTTAAAGCTGCAGCTAGTCCAATATATGAAAACACTCCTGAATTATGCATTCATATGCAGTTAAAAGCCACTCCATATTGGATAGGACAATACTAAGACGGGCAAAAGCATATAAAGAAAAAAGTATTGCATGAACATGTTGACTAACGTACAAACTCGTATTAGTGGGACACACAAACACACCAGCCACATGTCTCTTTGGTGTGTTCCAGCATGTTTACTTTACTTAGAGACAATAAATAATTTTTCAACCACGAATGTCTACTCTTTATTCTCGCTGCTTAAGCTTGCGACAACACATGTTTGAATGCAGCCCAAATGAAAACAATGTGATCCGTCTGATCAAAGAAGTTTCCCAGTGCTACAGCAGTATCGGACAGTACCACCTTGCCAAAGAATATACAGAGAAGGTGACAGCCAGGCCTCAGCTGCGAAAGAAATTGTCAAGGTTGATCATATTCAACAACCAGTAATGCACTCTGCCCACTTACCTGCTTGAACAAGAGAGAAACTGACGTTCTGAGGCTGGAACACATAGAAGGGACAGATACAAACAAAGCCTCAAATTGCCTAAGAAATCCCTACACGATCCCTGCACGATCCCTACAGCTGGCTAACCTTTTCAGTGACTTTCATCTTTCATCGTTTACCTGCTTGACTGCTTCAAACTTGCTGTTGCAACTGGACTTGTGATACTTTGATGTTGGAACTTTCACCACAAGACCTTGCTACTTAGCCTTTTTATGACTTATTCACTCTACTTCTAGTCATTTTGAACTGTCTTTACCGGCATTTATTTCCCCAGTGCACATATTTCTAGTCGGTATGTTTTTACCGTCATATAGCCTTTATATCACATATCATTCTAGTCCTTTGGAAGTGCTTTAGTGCCGTTCGGCATTTCGTGTCATAACCAGTCATATCTAAACTTCCTGTGCAAAGCATAATGTTTATACCCAAGCATATTAAGGTAGTTACATAAACAAACGTGCCAAACATTCCCTGGCATTCCGCACCCCCGAGCAGAAAGGAAATGGGAGAAACACGGGAAGCAACACGCTGACGGACGACAAAGGAAACGTAACACAACAAATACAACACCACACAAAACCAGCAAATCACATAATCATAGTTCAAAGTACAAGATTGGAACGACACGCGCTCACACGAGTACAAAATAGACAGGAAATAACATGTATGTGACATGATTTCACACAAAAAACGTAAGGAACTCAATCACGAGGGATTTCTGCAGCGATCCGTGGCAAAATTTTAACGAAGCAGCAAGGGAAGCGCTCACAAACAGCAAAACTTGTCACAGCTTACATGCATTCCTATGGGCTGTAATCGCTCTTTTGAGCACCGCAATATGGCGGCCGGTGGTCGTACCCTTTCCCGCGATACCCTCACCCATCCGCTATCCAGCCTTTATACATAGAGATCAGTGGCTACGGTCTCACGGTAGCCATCTTGAATTTACTTACGGACTTGCTACGGCGGGGCGCCACTGTCGCGGTTTCCGTGGATGACCCCGTTAGGGAGAACCGCGAGCGATTCTCCCGACTGGACCCTTTGACCTTGAGTCTCTTCTGTATGCCACCGTACCCGATGTTTATACGTGTGTAGAAGGGAGCATTGTCTCGTAAAAGCCTTCTGAAACTGTCGTGCAAGACGGCGAGTTGATTTTTGGTGCTTTCGTGGTTTGAGTAGCACGGGGGTAGCTGCCGCGCGCGTAGCGTGAGACGAAGACTGTGCAAAATATAATATATTTGAGATATAAAAAAATATATATCTCAACAGCAAAATGGTCAAACAACCGTCATTAAAAATTGACGCAAATACTAAATAATTGCAGTCAGCTGTGAAGAGTCTGTTCACGTGCCGATCGGTAGCAGTTTTATCTCAATACAGCTTACAGAAACAGGATTTCTTGAAATGAATTATGAAATTACCACTTCTGTTGAAACTAGAAGTTCAACTCACAGTACGCACACAAAATGATAAGAATCAAAGGAATGGCATAACCGAAGTAAAATAGGGAAGTCGACAATTATACGCCTGTCCGTATTCCGCATAGTAGCGGCCGTGACTAGTAGGTGAAGATAACTTTTTTTTTTTTCTATTTGGCTGCGATTCGTGTTATCGTGTTGTGAGATGACGAGAGGTGTGATGTGTAAAGAGGGAAATAAAATGCGGGGGGAAAGTAACAAAATTGACATGCAAAAATATATTTCAATATATCTAGCGGTATCACATCTCGGGAGGCCCATGACTGTACAGTTTGTCAATTTAGTAGACGCATCAATTCGATTTGGAATTCGAACATTGAATTCCATATTTGATTAGGAAATGGAATAGGATATACGATTACTCGCTTCGGTGCTCAAAAACCCAAACATTCACACCGTCCTATGTATGGTGCTGCCTGCAGCGTCCATGCCATGTGACGTACAGTGTGCAAAAAATGAATTCCTCTCAAATGCAAGATGACGAAACAATCATAATAAAAAAGACATTGTAGTCAACAGTTTTTTGCTGTGAAGTTGCTTGTTTATGTGTTTTCACCTTTATTTCTATTATTTCAGCTTGAAATTATTTATAAAATTACCCTATGGAACCGAGCAGTCACGGAAATGGCATACTGGCATACACTGCGCACGGAAACTGACCAGCATCAATGCCCGTAATACGGAAATGGCATAAACGAAGCAAAAATAGGGAAATTGCGCGTTTTACTCTTAGACCTGTCTGTATTCCCCACGGCAGCCGCGGTGACAGTACCACAATGGGCAGTGCTGTAGTCGCTAATCGCTATACATGATTTTCATTAGCTGAGGAGCGGATGTGCTACGTTTCTAACCACTAGCGGAAAAGTAATTTCCGCCACAAAGCTTGGCAGCGGATTCGATGCTGCTACAGCTACTTTGTCGCTATTTCAGTGGGAAAAATGGAAAGAAGTATACCGTATCTCAGGGCGTTCCACTTGGACAAGGCGGAGCCGTGTCTTTAGCCCCACAATCCAACATGATCGGGCGATATGGTGACATTTTTCAATTTCTGCGCCAACCTATTCTGTCTAGAATCCTGGTTTCAGGGCTGGTATCGACGATTTATTATCCTGATTATAGCAACATGTAGTCAAAATGGGTACGTGTTCGCCACAACGCGAATACATAATAAGTAATTAGGAAGAGTGATATATCACACTATCGTTTAGAAATGAGTAGCGCCGCTTGTAATTGTGCTACTTTTTAGAGGAGTAGCGGGTAGCAGTAGTCCGCCACCTAAATTTGGTACTGGGCGCAGTTATTGCTTTATGTTATGGTAAGACGTGTGTCCTTTCTCAGAGTCAAGTCGCTGATTTCGCTACTTTAGTTCAGTCTTTTCCGCCGCGTTAGTTTGCAGTGAAGTGATTGAAGTGATCGTCCTTCTTGCGAGCGAACAGAGGATCCCTCATGTAAACTTCAGAGTTCAGTTCAAGAAATTGGTTTCCATAAACTGATTTCAAATAAAACAGCATCGCGTGGCGAAGGTTCCTCACAGCAAAATGCCTTCAACACCATGCCGTCCCCTTGTCTACAAAATGAATTTTATCCTGGTTCTTGAAGCACCCGATGCTTGAATTTGAACTTGTTCTTGGCGAGGAACGGCGCAATCGTGAATGACAGGGGGACGGCTCTTTCTCTTTCTTTTCTCTGGAAGGATGGGGAGGGGTAGAAGGGAGCATGGTACCTTGCAATTGCAAACAAGGAAACAGAGAGAAAGCAAACTGAACCCAACAGAGAAGTGTGTTTGAAAGAAAAAAGAAGCGAAGAAGCTGACCCACAGCTACCTGTCGTGATGATGTGCCCTGGCTCCATACTCCAAGGGCGAGATTTTGCACGCACCCCTGAACGCGGTGTCTGCCGCACTTCTCATGTCGCTTCTCGAATTGGAACGCTGGCGAAATTTGTCTCGAACGGTATCTTTATTTTCGAAAGTAGCATGAGGTAGACATGTTTCAGATGGAATTATGCCTCTGTGAAAGCTGCAACGTTTACCTCAGTGGAGCGGACAACGTCACGACCGAGTTGTACGTAACACGTGAAGATCGATTACTCGTTTAGTGAATTTGACTTCAATGAGTCTTCTGCGAGCAAGTAATTTTTCTAGGTAAAATGAATATAATTTTGAGTGATCAGTTCCACGACGAAGCGATTACTCCGTTTTGCATAGTCTAAAGTTCCGCCAAGAGCCTCTCTCCCGCCATTCCAGTGCGAATATATTTGCTTTGAGTGTATTTCTCGATGCTGTTTGATCATCCTTGCTCCGGCGTGACCTGGTTATATCGTACACAACGACGTCGCGATGGGCACTGTTCTGATCACGTGGGCGGTAACGACGAAAGTAACGCGTTCCATCTTTATCTGGTAACGTACCACATTTCGAGTCCAGTTATTCGTAAAGGTAGAAAATTTCTCACACAGTACAGGAATAATTTCAACAGAAAAGTAAGGGGGCCTAAAATAGGACTGAGAAAATACCTATCAAACCTGCACCCCGCGGGGGACGTAATTGTCAGGGTAGAACAACAACAACACACACCAAAAATAATAATAGTAAACGCTCTTCTTTGCTATCTAAATTTAGCTCGAACAGTAATCCGGAAGCACGAACAGAAACACGAAATATGCAGGAAAGATGGCAGCAACGAAATATGTTGCTTTTGCGAGAGAGTGATTTTCTAGGTAGTCTGATTACAATCCTGGGTGATCGAATACACGACGAAATGGTGCGCATAACGTGACAAAGGCCGAACTTCGACCAAGAGCATCTGCTCCACCATTCCAGTGTGAATGCTCAGTGGTGTTTGCTTGCAGTGTGTGGGTAACTGGCTGATCTAAGCCAAACTGGCTCCATGCGGTTGCTCCGGTGCTCTTAACTCCTGACTTCAACACATATGAATAAAGAAATCACATGAGGACAACGTGCCCACACGTGCCAATGTGCAGCCCTGCAGTACTACAAAAGGACGATTGGCGACCAGCATAATGGAGAATAATGCAACTCCTCAGCACGAAATTCAGCCAAACGGACACAATATAACCGTACGATCAACAAAAATACACGCGACAGGAACCTGCGTATACGGAATCACGCACGGGGCCAACGTTTCGTAAGTCAGGGAGGTCAGAGAACAGAGAACCGCTAAGTGATCACGTGATCAGCACATAGGAACCCGTGCCATCTCTCGGCAACCTCTTGCAACGCGAAGCTGCCGCTGGTTTCAAACGCGTACGGCAGGTGGCGCTTGTCACCATATTTGCTGCATTTCTGTGTACGATTTTGAACCACGCTAGTTTATTTATTATTCTTTCATTTGCGATAAAACTCTGGACATCACTCCTGCTGATAATTACCTGCCCGCTGATCATATTTTCAGCCGGGAATAAGTACAGAATAGCTTTTTATGGCAAGTGTAAAAGTAGCGTTTTTTTCTTAAATTTGATAGGCAATAATCAATTAATGACGCTTTACACGAGAAAAAAAAGTTCTTGACTATCCTTTGTATACTGTGCAACGTCACTTCGAAAAAAGATTGACAGCGCTATCTCTTTTCGTGTTCGCATCATCCTTGATTGAAAAACACCAAAAATGGAAGATATGGTCGTCCTTCTCGCTTTATAACGCCACAGCTGATCATCACATAAAAAAACGAGTTCTTGGCTTAGCTTGCCCAAAGAACAAGCTTTCCAACGGTACCAACATATTTCACGTAAGTTGCCGAGAAGCCGTGTAACCTTTGAGTGAAAATGACACTTTTCGGGTGATGAGTGGGACCGTAGCCTTAAGGGTGAAGGCGCGGAGCTATGTTTATGTGAGTTTTTTTTCTGGGAAACAAATTGCACACATCAAAACCTTTTGCGCTATTCGGTATAATGACACACACACTTTCATCAGATGTCTTAATCTGAAAACTTTTTTTGATGGCCCTCTGTACCCCTTTAAGATTATTCGTGGATCCCGTAGAGATAAAGTGAAAGTGTCGTAGCCAGGGGAGGGGGGGGGCTCTATCAGCATCCGATAAAAGCTGTCGTTCACAGCTTTCGCGTCTGACACGCAGTTTCCGAATGGTCAGCATGCTCAGCACACAATTATTCACAGTCTTTGGTGGAGGTATAGAGCCGAGGCCTCAGTTGTCTCGCGACGTAAACCCCCAATTATTAGTTAGAGCCGAGGCGTTGTACGTCCATGCCTACTATCAGGCCAGGCTATCACTTGCTTTTTAATGATCATTCAGTGTCATCGTGCGAAATATTTCAATTAAATTCGCAAATGTGTAGTTGGATTTTATAGCTAGCGGTTCGATTCTTAATTACGTTATGTTTTGTATTCCGAAACTTAGACCGTCACTGCAGTGCAGAAGCTCGGGATTGTGCTACAGCACATTTCACAGCCAATATTTCAATAAGATGCGATGTCAGTTTAACAACAACAATGCATAATCCCCCATGCTGCGTTCTGGACAAAAATTATTCCAGAAAGAACGGTCCCAGAAAAGATATACTATGGTAGAAAGAAATCGCCCCGTATAGAATCACAGCCGTTGTTTTAGACAGGCGTCTGCGTTTAGTATGATTTATATCAAGCATCGCCGCAGAAAGGGTCTTTTAGTGAACGACAGTGGTGTCTTCGATGTAAGGCCTCGCAAATATGGACACACCGAAGCAGCCCAAACAATTACTCCACGCAATTAGATCACGCTTAGGCCACTTAATCTAGGTACTGACGTAAACTTAATCAGGTTACTTAGTAAGTGGTAACACCTCCTTGAGACACAAGACTTATCTCCTTTTGAAGTACCGCACTTATTTTTTTGTTTGTTTCTTCCTTCATTTGCTCTGATTATTTGCAGGTGAAATTGAATGTCCTTCTCGCGTACTCACATGCTTTTGCTGAATAGAACTGCAGCGTGAAAAAAGCTCCGTAGGGACGGGGGCCAGCCATCCACTGCTGACTTTGTCATGTTTGTTATGTGGAGCACATTGCAAAAAATGCAGTTGCACATCTGAAATTCCAATCATTATCATCGTCATCTAAAAGGGAGCGTCGTAGCACTGCCGTGAAACCAGGCACGATTTCTGAAGATCTTCTATGACACTTTCCGCAGTTAGCACACTTTTCTTCAGCGTCAGAGTCTCTCATAGGAGTCACTTTGCATTAACAATGACTCCCATCTTACATTTTAATGTGCGAGGGCTCTCTTGCACTACACATGTACTGTTTGCAAACTGCAACATGACGATTTGGAGCTTGAAACAGTTGTGATTATGGCCCTGGTGTACCCTGTCTATGAAATGATACCAACTGAATCATGTCAAACGTGATGTTTAGTGGAAGATGGCTTTCTTGGTTGTGCATTCTGCGTGACAAAGATGTAACACGATATGCTTTTTTAAAGAAGATAAGTAATGTTATGCTCTATGAATATAGAGAATATACATTTTTAAAGTTCAACATTTATTCTTGCATATATGCATTTCAAGATACAATGAATGTGCAGGGAGGTGACAAAACAATACGTTTATTGTTTTGTGACCTCCCTGCAATGACTATCTCAGGAATGACAATGTACAGGTACACTATGTAAATTTGTTGCACACAATTTTAGGTTGGAATGAGCAATTAATAGGAACTGCCCTCCTTTTATTTTTTCATTCATGCTGAATTTTAAAGTTTTGTTTTGCTGCCTATGTGTTCAGTGTATTACAAAGTGCTGAATGCAAACAACACTTTGTTAATTTCAAGCTTTTTGCTCCCATCTAAGCTATTCCTATCCTGAAGGAACCGCCACTTCGATGCCACTTCGACACCATAAAATATTCAGTACGTTTCACTCTGGCAGGCTCTGCCACTGCAAATTTCCTGAATTGAAATCCTTCAAACTGTGTCATATTCTTAAATACGTCACTATTTTTGCAATAGTTGACATGCTGGAGGGCACTCCTCCTGCAGCTAAGGCAACTACAGAGAGTTCACAGGGGCCGAAAGTAAACCTACAGCTGCATGAATGTGATCGACAGTAGTGCATTCTCAAGAAATAATTTTCTTCTTATAGCACATATGTGCATGCCTATTAACTGAAACAATGATCACAGTTCCCCAACAAGTTTTAATTCCTGAGGGTGTATACTGTAGAGGTGGGTTAGATCTACAACAAAAAATCTCATGTGACACATTTGCTTTTACTTTTTGGAGGTGCTGCGGTGATCGAAGTTTGTGGGCACTGCTCAGGTTCTGCACCCATTTCTTGAGTAAGTCGAGGCAGCTGTGAAGGAGAGAACATTGGTCAGGATGCAGCTAGTTCAAAGTAAATATGTTTTTAGTAAAAGCATTGCATAAATGTTTAAAACATAAGTTTAAAACAGGGTTTACAATCCCGACAACTTTTAGAAATTTAAACGTTTAAACGCTGTTCTAAAAAGAATTATAGCTTCATCACCAAGCAACAATGCTGGGTGAAGGGGCCTAAGGTGTATATAAAACTCTCTGAAGTGATGTGTTTCATGACGTGAACATGTAAAGAGAATGTGCAAAATTAAGAGAGACTCACCACAGTGCGTGCACTCCTCCCCGTAAAGTAGGAACCCGTGGATGAGGAACATGATACTTATCTAAGCTCGATCGCAGCTGGGGTAGCTCTGAATAGCCCCCATGAGGAAACCAGTATTGAGAGACCACTTATGCCTTAAACACTGCTACAAATAACACGACAAGCTACAAATTATTATTATCGCAACAAGCTGACAACACAGCTCAGACACAAAGACGGTATCCAAGTCATACCACACCACCGTTACGTAGGATTCTTTGTCACAGATCAAACCAAGGCACAAAACAATACAAATACATGAAAAAGATTAACTCTCTTGGTCTCATTACGACGTAATACTGAACTTGTGCGCGAAAGTGATTCAAAGAAATGACTGTGCACTTGCTTCCGTAGAGAACGCCGTGTACCGCGCTAGAAATGCATCCAGAAAAGCCTTCGAGTGCTCGCACATATTGTTGACAACATTATCAGTGTAGTGTAGCATGTTGTCTCCAGCATATTATGCACTCAAACTGTATTTGCCGCCGGGTAAAATGCAAGTGTGTTCGATTGAACCTCGGAAGAGTGATCAAACAACTTGCACCCAGTGCTGGTTTTGGGCAAAAAAAGTTTCATAATTGTCAAATAAATGTACAGAATGGACGCCTATTTATTCCTTGATAAAGAATTGCTCACTTGTAGAAATTTAGGCCGTGCATCCTTGCCGGTTCGGTTGGTATGACCGTAATTGCAAGAAGTTGTCATGATCGCTGCGGCGACAGCTTTGAGTATACAGTAAGATGGCGGCCGGTTGCCGCACGCTCCCACTCCCTATCCGCGATCCAGCCTTTTACAATCGAGAACAGTGGTTGACTGTCAGCATGGTTACCGGAGCACGTTTTCCTCTTAGAACTTCTTCGTGAGAACATACCTCCATCGGTGACATTTTACGAGCTGCTGAGTACCGAACGATCTATAGACGCTGTGTGTGTAGCATAATCTCTTCCTCCATTGCTGACAATTTGCCTTTCGCCATATTTCAAGTGATTTCGACGGCAGATATACGACGTCGTTGTTGTCCAAACCGAAACCATGCACCCACATGGTCCCGCGGGGTGTGTCCACCTCGTCGTTCACAGTTGGCTGAGAGAATTGGATGACGATGACGTAAGCCCCCTTAGAAGGCATATATCCAGTGGTCACGCCCTGCTATTTTTGTCTGATAACTGCGCCCCCGTTGTACTGAATACAGTTAAAAGTCGATGTGTGTACGATAGTTAGGGATCATGAGAACGGTTTGCTGCAGAGTACTCTGAATTGGCGAAAATCATTTCATGGTCCCTTTAATGCTGCTTCGTCTGATATATCTGTCGTGCGAATACCTCCTACAGGTATCAGCTGAAACAGGCAAATGTTTAGGCATATTTCGAAAAAACAAGGATTTTGCGCTTCCGTTTCTCGAAAAGGTTCCTTTTGGTTTAATTTATATTTTGGCAGGACATGTCCCCATGTTAGACCTTTCATCTGACGTAAAAAAAATCGCTTCAAAAGGCGTACGCTGGCGATGAGCGTCTTAAAACACGGCCTTACTCTGCGTGCGTACGTGTCGGAGCCCGGCTGGCGGTACCGCGGGATGGCGGATCTCTGTCAATGTCGGAAGAAAAGGGACAACTTTGTGTAATCAAAAGTGGTAGTTTACGTCGATAAATTTACAAGACTGCGAAAGCGGAAGCAGTGTTGTGCAATGTCAGCGGCAAATGATTTCACTCAGTTTCTATGAAAACGTCACTTTTCTGCATTCACCGTCCATGGTACGAGCTATATGAATGTTTATCGGCCTCCATTTTCCGATGTCTTCCTTTCCCACGCATGCGAACCTTGTATGCCCCTTTGATGCGGTTACCCATTCCTTTTCTTTTGTATTCTAAGAGAAGCCACGTTCTCGGCGCGTAGATGGAGTAAATGGACGCGGTTTAGGTGTTTTGGCAACCACGTTATCATATCTTGTGACCCTAGGATGACATCTTGCTCAGGTGAACGCAAGTTATGTGTCGTGGCATGGTAATTGATTATTTCACCGATCCTGTCACACGCACTTTTGTCGTGGCCTGTTCCTGTGAACAGCCATGTCGCGCTTGCAAAAGTAGATCTCGAGAGCTGATAGAGCCTATGCCGATTTCTAAAACGGCTCGCCGCTTCGTCTGACACGTAAATCATTAGCTGCAAGAGGAACATTCTCGTCAAGTCACTCTCAAGTAGCTATGGAAGCTAACAGTGATTGTGCTGAATCGTGACACACGTCTTCGCTCACCACACCAAAACTGTGCGTTTCCGTGCCAGCTGTTATCGCACATGTGAATATGAAAATCTGTTTTTTTTTTCACCCAGTGGCATGCTTTTATTTTCGCTAGGCATAGCTACTGTTTAGTTTTCAGCAAGATCGAAGTGCATTATGTGCGTCTTCGAAGGTGGATTAGTATCCCGTATAGCTCTGAATGCCTCTAATGTAATTATGACAAATGTGAGAACCCACCCACTTCCTTAGCTCTGAGAAGAAACGTACTGCTGCAATTTCTGCACAGTACACGCGTTTTGTGTTGAATGCCCTCTGCATAACTTAAAAATATCGTAAAATGATGTGATGTGATATGATAGAAAAAGAAAAAAAAAGGAATCTAAAAAGCAAAGTAAAACGAAGTAAAGCAAGCTTCGTAGGAACTTGCGGGAACCCTGGAAAAAGCAACTCCGAACTCGATATTCATTTGTAAAGTATGCGTATCACCGTGTACGCAGCTTGCAAGAGGGATGTTTAACCTTCGCTGACCATCTAGTCGTTGAAATACGGCTTCACGGCAACGTAGGATTTCATTCAGATACTTTGTGGGAAATAACGAACTCCCAGGCGTGGATTCTTTCTTCAGCAGGACGTCAAAAGTTTGCCGACAAATAGCTCAGGTAAGACTAAGGCCAGACAGCCTTGCCCAAACAAAGGACGCGTCGACAGGAGGTCCGCCATCCCACGGTACCGCCAGCCGGGCTCCGACACGTATACGCATGCAGAGTAGGGTCGCGTTTTAACGCGCTCATCGCCAGTGTATGTTTTTTGAAGCAGATATTTTTTAGGTCTGATGAAAGGTCTAACATCGGGCCATGTCCTTGCAAAATATAAAATAAATCAAAAGGGGCCTTCTCGAGAAACGGACGGGCAAAATCCTTGTTTTGCGAAACTTGGCGAAGTAGCGCCGGCGTAAGTACAGGTCATGACAAAGGTTGTGGAACACACGTGCGCCGTACATTTCTTCAACGCGACACACTAGCGGCGAGCCGAAGCGGATTCGTTCACTCGTTCAGACTCGTTCAGAAATGTGCTGGTCCCATGGGTCCCATTCACGAGCAGCGATACCGAAACTACCGTGGTGTGTCGCTACCAGCGCATTTTAATAACGGCGTAGTAACCTTATAACTTATTAGGTTTAGACTGTGCATACATTATTATTTATTGATACTACTAGCCTCCTCCTGGGGGCCCAAGTAGGAGTAGCGGTACATCGATACAAGAAAAATATATACAAACATGAAACAATGCAGATATAGTGGTGTAGTGGTATAGGCTCGCCGTTGTCGATCTCGCAGGTGTGGGCAACGTCACGACTGACGCAGCACGTGACACAGTATACCTACAAATGACGAGATTGCAGTAATTATTTGCAATGATGAAAATGGACACAATGCACACGTGTGGCAAGCAAGATAATAATGATATATACAATATACACAATATATATAACGACTTACAATGATGCTATAGGTGGCCCTGCACCCTCGAAACAAATGTATCAAAGCTTTTAGCCGACACGACATTGTCCGGTAGGCTATTCCAATCCCTGATTGTAGTGGAAAAAAAAAGAAAAACTAAACGACTCTACCCTGCACCTGTAGGGCATAACAAAGTATACAATTTATTAATACAACGTGTGGACATCTGTCACACGTACAAATGTAACGGCTTTTGTCTATGTTGAATTCGCCATTTAACATCTTGTACAACGTTTGTAATCTTGTTACTCGGCGCCTTTTCCCCAATGTTTCAACTCCTCATTTTTTTATAACGATCAGAGACAGAACTAAGACGCGTATGCCTAATATAAAAAAAACGGAGAGACTTTTTCTGAGCGAATTCAAGTTTATCTATGTTCCTGGAGGAACATATCCCAAACTACATTCGCATATTCTAATACTGGTCTCATATACGTCTTAAAAGCTGCGAGTTTAGTTTGCCAAGTAGCATGCTTCAAATTTCGCTTTAAAAGCCACATATTGTTTGAAGCCTTACAGACAATGCTGTCAACATGCGGATTCCAACTGAGAGGTTTTGCAATAGTAACGCCAACGTACTTATAACTATCTACCTTCCTCAGAACTTAGCGCCGACGTGATAGTCATAATGAAGAACTTGTTTTTTTTTTTTTGGAAATGTTCATATACATATACACTTTATTTAGGATTCAGCACACGAATCACACCATGTAACGATCTTGTTTAGACACTCAATCAACAAATTTTGGTCATCAACAGATTTAATTTGTGAATAAATTATGCAATCATCCGCAAAAAAGCGACAATTAACCGGAATACCTGTAGTAATGTCATTTAGAAAGACAAGAAAAAGAAGTGGACCTAAAATTGAGCCCTGTGGTACACCTGATTTTACATGCGCATTCGTGGAATGTGACTGTACGATTTGGACGAACTGCATCCATACCGTAAAGGTAGTTCGCTAACCATTTCAATAGCCATGAGTTGAGCAATATCTTACCAAGTTTCAGTAAAAATTTATTATGCGGTACCTTGTCGAAAGCTCTGGTCAGATCAAAAACATGACATCTGTTTGTCCATTATCATTCAGTGCTGAAGAAAAATCATGAATAGTTTCGATTAACTGCGTTAGATACTCCAGCGCGAAAACCGTGCTGCATAGGACAGGAAAAACTTTTCATGTTCCAGAAATGTTATCAAGTGCTTGTTAACGGTCCAAGCAAACGGTTAAAGCTCCAGAACTTTTGCGTACAGTTTTGCAAGTTTAGACATGGTAGCGATGTGTTAGCAAACGCAACAGAGTATCGCGCAGCGCCTATCCATGGTTCGGGACTTTCACCCAACGCAATACATGAAATAAATGTTGTGATGTGATGTGATGTGATGTGAATAAAGAAAAAAATGGGGATGTAAGTTTCGACGAAGTCAAACTGGCTACCCCAGTACACTTAATACAGAAAGTTCAATCTGATGATGAGATGATGAAAACGCAAAAGGATGATGTCCAGAGACGAACAGAGATGATAATTGAGTTCAACATGTAGGTCAAAAGTTCAAGAGCTGCGCCCAAGTTAGAGTAAAGTGGCGGAATCACCGGGGGCACACACAGGACACATCACACATTCACCGTGTCATAGGATGTCCATAAGCACGGTTGCATGCAAAAAGTCTTCAAGTGCCCTTAGCGCCTTGTCGGACGAAGGAGGACCTAATAGTTTCGTGATGTCGAAGGCTCGGGAGTCCAAACGAGAGAGGCTTGTCTCTAATGCCCTTCGAGCATCGACGTACTTCTGACACCTGAGAAGGATGTGTTCTACATCCTCTACAACGCCACACTCACTACAGTTCGGAGAGTCTCGCTTTCCGATTTTGAAGAGACGTGCGCTGTACGGTACACTGAGCCGTAGCCTATGTAGTACAGTTGTCGTTTGTCGCGTAAAGGAAGGTGGTACTCGAAAGCGTAACCCTGGGTCGACCTTATACAGAAGCGAATCCCGAGCCGATCCTGTTAACCAGGAGGTATTGCACATTCTTTGTTTTAACTCGTTCAGCATTCGCCCCGCGTCACCCTTGGTGAAATAAATGGGCAACACCTGGGCGCGCCTTAATTGAAGAGCCCGGCGTGCAGCAGCGTCCACAGCCTCGTTACCTGCAATGCCACAGTGGCTAGGGATCCACTGCATTTGGATGTCATGACCTTTTAAAACTGCTGCATGGTGTGCGTGTAAGACATCTTGTGCTGGTGTCGCCAGAGATCCCGTAGTAAACATGGTAGCTAGGGTCTGTAACGCACATTTTGAGTCGCTATGGATGGTCCAGCGAGCAGCTGAAGATTGTGAGTTGATGAAACTTATTGCCAAGAGGACTCCATAAAGTTCAGCGGCCGTTGCAGAGGTGACGTGAGACAGCCGCACCGCTCTCTCAATATTCGCCTCCGGAATAACAAATGCACACGAGGAGCCGGATGATGTCGTCCAATAAATGTTTGTCCATGTCATTCCATAGTTCTTTCAGTTATTTCCTAATCACGGAATAACGGTCAAGTCGAAACGGAAGGCTCCTGAACGGACGGTTGAAGGCAGGGGCGTCGGAAGGTGGGGGCAGGGGGCAGTTTTGGATCTTGGGGCTCTGCGCCCCCCCCCCCCCTGAACTTTCGCTCTGAGGGTCTCGCTACCTCATCTTTCATTCGCAAGTGTCGCCTGAGTTAGATTGAACACCGGTTTAAACAGTAGAACATGAAATTCACCTGAATACGTAGTATCCCCCTCAGTCATCCAACGTCATACTGTGTGTGCGGACCTGCTCCGCGAAGAGAGACCATCGGTACATGAAAACGCAGATTTGCTCTTCGGCAAATTACGTCGCGTTGTTTCACAGCGACAGCTGTTAAGGGGCGCGTTGCTGGCATCGCCTGGGGTTCGCAGCATCGTAACGCCGCTCATTGTACGAGCACGAACGGCGTTGCGACGCTGCGATCTCCTCTTTACAAACATCATCCCTGGATGTTGCTTTCATCTCTGTCTTCGCTGATGAGTATCTAAACTTGTGCTTGCGCCTGGTTTTCTCTTGATTAATATTACTCGCACACTCCCACAAAATTTCAGAGCAAACCCTACATGGCCGATTTGTAATATTCTTATCTTCAATGCCACCAGAAACGGACCGGTTCACCCGCCGGCTTGGTGATCTCCCGAGTGAATTCGAGCAAACATTATTCGGATGCAGAGACTTGAAACGAAGCTTTTTGGCTCGCCGTTTTCCGCAGTCGTTGACAACGTTCCTGGTTATTAACAAATGGAACTGATTTTGTTGATGTTGTCTCAACTTTGTAGTTTCAGTTCTTTATAACTTGAAGTATATGTATTCTTTGTAGGGACTGTTTTACAGGGTACGCCCTAACTGTCCCGCTCTTTACTTTGCTTTGTACACATATGAAAATGAAAGTCCTTGAAATCCTTGAAATCATAACCACATCTCACCGGCACCTCAAGGCCTCTCTGATGGCATACGCACTGGCTGGACCAGCTTCCGCATGTACTTCTCGGCATCCGCTGCGCCATGAAGACTGACTTATATATTGTTCCGCTGCCGAGATGGTCTACGGGTCCACTCTCCGTGTCCCCGGTCAGCTCTTCGTGCCTCAGCCTGACATTTCCAACAGCTACCACGATTTTCTCGCTCGCCTACACTCCACCCTCTCCCAGCTCCGGCCCTACCCGCCCAGGCCTACCAGTTCTAGCCTTTCTTCGTCTCCAAGGGCTTGTCGCAGGCTTCCCATGTCTTCCTGCGCACCGATTCTACGCTGCGAGCATTGCAAGCCTCCTATACCGGACCGTACCACGTGCTTCATCGTGCCCAGAAGCACTTCACGATTCTTGCTAACAACGCTGAACAGATTGTCAGTGTAGACGGACTAAAGCCTGCGTGCGTAGAGGACACCTGGCTCCCTTTTTTTTTTTTTTTTATTTGAGACGGGTGGGCTACACCTGGAGGTAGTGCAATACCAGGGCAACCCTTGACAGTGCCGAGGCGAGCTGGCTCCCTGCTACCCCACTCCACTCCCTCACCTCACCCTACACGGCGCGTTACCTGGGCCCCCTCCTTTTTCTTGGGGAGGGGGAGCAACTGTAGCGCGCATATGACGATTGGCTCATGCCACGCCCCTTCCTCGGCCATCTTTCTGGCTTACAAAAAGCATTCGTTCAGCGCAGTGTTTGAGTAAGGTCGCATTTCTTGCTGCTCTCTCCTACATCATCAAAGAGTTGCCACAGCAATGGCCGCGGTGTCTAAATGCGTACGGTGAATACTTCGCAAAACTGACGTAGTTTGCTGCTTCCCGGATTTTCCGTCGTATTTAAAGAAATAAAAGTCCCGGTCAACCTTGAACGACCCTTGTACACATCCGACAATCATCTGCAAATGAGGGTGTGAAACAGACCCAAAAAATCACTGGACGATTACGATAGTCTGGAATGCGAAATCTGAACGCAGCTGCTGAGGTTGAGTGTGGCTGAGTGAGCTGAGGTTGAGTGGAAAATAAAAACACACCAGTGTTTTTATTTTCCACACATAGTACATTCTCCACGTAGCACTCCTATCCCGGTTCTTGAAGTCGCTGTGAAGTCGTTGCGAAGTCGTTCACGTTGGTGAGGTACAGCCCCGTTATGTCTGTAGCGCAGCTCCGTGCCACGTGCACCTACTTTTACGGATGACTCTTGGCATAGGAGTACAAGACTTTTTCATGCGTGCCTGGGCTGCGATTTGTGAATGGTGATGTCACTCGTCTGCACAACGGGCATGAATAAGTATTCGTGTTAGTGCTCTTGAAAACTTTTGACAAGTTTTACACATGTTAATGCGAATTAAATGATGAAAAATAAGTCTGGTGTGGCCAAAAATCAAAGTTTGATTGTGGGTTTCTCTGCAACAACAACAACAACATAGATGAATCCCGCGGTTTCTCCGCGAGTAATACATTCATTCCCATTTTGAGGATACGTATAGAACTAGGTTATGAATGCTCACGCAACTATACAATAAAAGGCTTGTCGGTTGATGCTATCATAAACGTTTCGTCAATTTTCTTAATATGGTGCAAAATGAAACTAATGAGGAACAACGGCTCAGAAATGAAGGACTGCTGTGGACAGAGCAGGACGTGGATATGCGTCCAAGAGCACAAGATGCGAGCACACAGCGACGAAGCCTCCGTCCAAGATTTAGCCAATGCAAAAACCTCTCTTCCAGAAGTTGATGGGTCCCCTGTTGCGATTCGGCACATCAAAACTTGCGTTCCTTATGTATATTTTATGTGCCGTCCGTATGCGCTTCATCAGTGTGCACGGTCAGCAATCTGCATTTCATGATAGCAGCCGCTGTGGCACCATTACAGCCTCATTTGGCAACGAGCGTTCACAGTCCCCTTTCAGAATTATTATTTTATTTTATCTATACACGCCGAACCGCCTTATTGAAATACTGAGTGCCATTTCGGGTTCCGAGCTATAGTATTTCGCTTATGTGCAGAACTGGAACTGCAAAAGATGCGCGTTCTGCTAGAGTTTGAAGGAAGTACGTGCGCTATATGTAGAATTCCGCAATCTGTTTCTCATCTGTCGGAAGGAAGAATCGTTGCAAAACCCAAAGTGACAAAGCTTTGTTGTGATCAGCATTATTCAGTTCTTCCTGGTTCACCTATGGGACGGGTCTGGCAGATGGAGAGCTTATTTTTGTCTTATCCTCGGTTCGCATTAGGAAACTTGTTCGCCAACTGTTGATACTTTGAATAAAATGTGTGATATGGACGTTGCAGCATGCTCAGCAAAGACTATCTCTCCGCGATATAAACAGTACAATCATGGAACATACAGTCAATTTATTAGTTATTATTATTATTATTATTATTACTGCCAAAGGTTACGACTCATTAGAACTAGTGTTCGGGGATTTCGGACCTATAAAAAACATTCCGGTAAAGTAGGAAGGGAGTTGCCTCAGGACAGAAGCCGCCGATATTTCGAACAGAGACTGTTCTCCTTCTGGGCACCGTCCTCGTCATTGGCATGGTATTTAAAGGGTTAGGTGTGACGTGTTTAAAGGTTCATGCACCCAAGGTTCATGCGCATGAACCTTTAAACACGTCACACCTAACCCTTTAAATACCATGCCAATTATGAGGACGGTGCCCAGAAGAAGAACAGTCTCTGTTCGAAATATCGGCGGCTTCTGTCCTGAGACAACTCCCTTCCTACATCTCTACCGGTTCGCTGGATTTCTACCCATCTATATTCCGGTAAAGTAGAACGCTGTCCGGAAAACTCCGCTTTCGGGATTCCGAGGACATAGCAAGAAATGTGATGCCATGATGGCTGGTTGACGGAGCTGATTTGTCTTTGTTTCGCATCGCTGGTCAGCAGGCCCTACGACAAGGACGGGTGCCTTTCGTGTCCATAGTGCAACAGTCGTTCACTTCACAAACCACAATGCGCGCACGAGGCATCTGCGTAACGCGGCTAAATTCCATCCTTGCCTAGAACCCGGAACCCTAGTTATAACATACCGCGCCGTGAGTGTGACATATCATCAATGGTGCTACCTTGCTACTTCTATTAGTAGTAAACGCTTCGCTACGTCTTTTGTGCTCTATCGAGTGCTTTTAGTCTATACGCCGCCGGTGCGCTGCTCGGGCCTAAGCGTTCGGAGCTGAGGGTGCCTCATACAACAGTCACCTGCAATCAATCGACCCCGCAGTGGACTTCTTTATTACGTGTCGCTGCACTCGTCACGAGGAATCGCTCCTGCACCGTCTCCGTCTAAACGTCGCCCGCACACCGCTGCAACTGTTCAAAATGGGTCACTCTATGGGTCACTCTTAATCAGTACACACCTCGCTCAGTTGAGGAAAACTGGGCTTTGTTCAGAGATACACTTCGTCACCTCGAGGAGTTATACGTGCCTAAAGTACGCATTAAGTGTTTCTCTCATGCACCTTGGTTCACAAAACGTCTCGGCAAACTGCTAAACAAGAAAAAGCTCCTATTTAGAACGGCTAGACAAAATAAAACTACTCAAGCTTGGTCTAAGAACCGTGAATATACATCAGAATTAAAGTTTGCAAAGCATAAATACTTTAACATTGATTTGCCTTCTTTACTAGTAAACAACCCTAGGAAATTTTGGAATTGTTTGAAACCTCCCAAAGAAAGCTCAATTAGCCTTAAAAACCAATCAGGTGCTTTCATTCCACCCGAGCATTGTGCCTCCGCTTTTGCTAGCTTCTTCTCGTCAATTTTCTCCACACGTTGCTCAGCTATCCATCCCAGCATGTCGCCGAAGAACTATGCTCCTATGACCAGCATAACCATCACGCCCAACGGAACTACTGAGGTCATTGACGCTTTAAAACTCTCCACGACCGGTGGGGCAGACTCCATTAATGCTAAAATACTCTCTGGTACAAAGAACATCTCGAGCATCATTTTGTCCTGCATATTTACTCAATCATTAAACGAAGGGACCCTGCCTGCGGACTGGGAGCTAGCAAAGGTCATTCCTATCCACAAGTCCGGTGACCGGTCATCCCCAAGTAACTATCGTCCTATATCCTTAACTAGCATTCCATGTAAGATCCTCGAGCACATACTTTACTCACATATAAGTAACTTCCTTGAGAGCAACAACTTCTTTTTCCCCTATCAGCACGGCTTTCGCAAGCATCTGCCATGTGAAACCCAACTAGCAGGCTTCATACATGACATAACGTCTAACTCAGACAGTGGATGTCGTACCGATGCGCTATTTCTTGATTTTTACAAAGCTTTCGATAGGGTACCACACGACACACTCCTTCTTAAGCTTTCTGCTCTGAATCTCGACAGCAATGTAATTCACTGGCTACGTAATTTTCTTTCGCAACGTCTTCTCTTCGTCAGTTGCAATGGTCACGATTCATCATCCACACCCGTCAGCTCCGGCATACCCCAAGGATCTGTACTGGGCCCCATTCTGTTTTCCGTATACATCAATGATCTTCCCGATAACATATGTTCGCAAATCCGCCTCTTCGCCGATGACTGTGTGCTATACCGTAAGATTTGTTCCTCTGATGATGAAATAACATTACAGAATGACTTATCCTCAATCCAATCCTGGTGCGACACTTGGCAGATGCCACTGAACCTAAGCAAATGATCACTTGTAAGTTTTCAACGCCGTAAAACCTCGCATCACTTCCAGTATACCCTTAACAACACCCCCATAACGCCCTCTAGTACTTACAAGTACCTCGGCGTACATCTTTCAGCGGATTTCACATGGAATAACCACATTGATGAAATAATTTCAAATGCTAATCACACCATGGAGACTTGTGCGTAACGCGTTACTAGTAATTGCGTTACTTGTAATCAATTACTTTTTTGTGTAATTTTTCGAGTAATCAGTTACTTTTTTGAGTAATCGATTGCTCAGTAATTGATTACTTTCCCGGCAGAGACTAACTCATCTTCTAGATGTTCTACCCCAAGTCAAGATCTTCGTGCCGTCAGCCTTTGTTTTGGAATTTCAGGGTCTCTCCCCCTAATCTGTTCCTACACCAGTGTGGTGGTACATATGTGGTAGCTTTGGAGGTTTAGTGAGTCATGGGGAAGTTCCACGCATGATCTTCCACAATCGCGTCAACGTCTTCCCGGGCGATAACTACAGTAAACGTAGATATTTTTGGGTTATTTCAGCTGTTCCACTGTTGAACTTTTTTTTTTTCTTCTTTCTTTTTTTTTCTTTTTGCTGAGGCACACAAAGACGGGTATAATTTGCGTGAATGCAGAGTAACGACCGGAGTAACGCGTTACTTTTCTACTCGTTACTCAATTACATTTGAAGTCCTGTAATTGGTAACGGTAATCAATTACTTTTTCCGTACAAGTAACGGTAACGGCAATCAATTACTTTTTTTCGAGTAACGGGCACAAGTCTGCACCATAGCCTTACTCCGACGTAATCTTAAATCAGCCCCACCTAACTTAAAACGACTCACGTACGTAACATTAGTTCGTCCTAAACTAGAATATACATAATCAATATGGGATCCTCACCAGAAGTACTTAATATGTAACATAGAATCCATTCAAAACAGAACAGCACGATTCATCTGTAACAATTTTTCTCCTAATACATCAGTCACTGCTTTGAAACGCGAACTTAACCTGTCGTCGTTAGAACTGCGCCATCTTCTCTCACGTCTATCTCTCTTTCATAAATTCTTGCATAACATTCCCTCACAACAGTGTCCGATTCGCCAATCCACTGCAATATTTCCCCGCCTTGATCACTCAAATAAAGTCGACCGCTTTTTATGTCATTCTAATGTTGTTGTTTTTTCAAAATCATTCTTTTGTCGCACCGTCCTAGAATGGAATAACCTTCCGAGCAACATCACTACAATAACACAAGCTCGAGAATTTCGTAATGCCATCACTGTTCTGTTCTCATAGTTATTTTTCGGTTACCTTTCTACGTGTTTTGCTTGCGTACAGTACCTCTTAACATACTATTAACGTACATCACCTGATCCATTTTTAATTGTAGCTTATGATGTTGTTGTGTCTTCATGCATAAACTTCGTTGTATGTCATATTATTATCTCACATTATCACGGCGTTGTAGTTTCACTATTTTTCTGTAATAAATGTGATTTACATATACTCGTGATGCTGTTTATTATTGTAACGCATTCCCCCATGTATTGTCCCCAAGGGACCTTTGGAGGTATTCTGAAATAAATAAATAAATAAATTTCAAGCTTACATCTATGCTCGATGATTTGTGTCGATGTTGTTATCTGTCAGCATAAGCACTGCCAAAAGCCGTTGTATTGCCAACTGTAGGATGGGACAAATGCAAAAGCCGTTATATGCCATTCAATAGTAAGCAATCCAAAAACATAATTCGATGGCAGCGTGTCATATTTCTACTTCTTTCGTTCGTTTCTTCTCAAGTCTCTTGAGGTAATACGCTATGCATAGGTCAGCCTTTCGCGCAGCCCCTCAACTTTTCCCTTTCCCCTCATGCACGTAGAACGGTCTTACTGGATCGCTCTCGTCTCAACTAAGGTACAACAACAACTGCACGTGAGGTCCACGTCGCTTCATCTTTTTCACCATATAGTGTTGCGGTATGGTTCACCATAGTTGTGGTCCGTCTGCGAATGCCCCTTTATTGGCCTATGACAGTGGCTACCTTACTGGGTCCCGTTCCTTAGTCGACCCAGTGGGCAGTCACCACTGGGCTCCTCCGCTTTCTCCACGCCTTGTGATTGTGTGACCGTGTGTGTGACTTTTCAGTTTTAGTTTTGTGTTCTTTCTTTGCCTTTCTTTGCCTTTTCTTTTCTTCTCTTCTTTGTCTTCTTTTTCTTTTCTTCCCGCATTTTTTTGGAATAGCAAGCCGAGCTCCGTCTGGCTGACCTTTCCTTTCTTTTTTCTTAATAAACATACCCCCCCCCCCCCCCTTATTGGCAGGGTGATGTCCGACAGAGTTGGTGATTGGTTGGTTGGTTTGGACAGAGTTTTACGTTCTCCTGATGATTCGTTTTCAGTAAGTTGCTGACTCGCAACCTCGCATACCCAAGGTCTTTTTGCAGGTCCCATTTCCATGACAACGGCGACGTACCCGCAGGCCGACGTCATGCGTGCTGTTGCATGAGAGTGACGCGCAGGTTCCGTCGTCTGCTATTATGGCACGTTTCGACAAATTCCTCGTAAACGACTTGGTTATTCTGAATGAAACTTTCACGGTTGTATGTGTACAGTACTCATGAGGATAGTTTTGGCTAAGTCTCTGAATCGCCCCGGCTGTACGTGAGCGTCCCTTTAAGTCGATGTGTCCTCTGCATGTAAACCGGTCTAAGGCTACGGTCCCACTTTCCCCCTTCCCTATCGCGTCGAAAAAGCTGTCACTACGGTGCGCCACCACCCCTTGGTGTCCAGCGGCAGCTCGGCTTTCTCTAAACAGGTTCCCAACAAAATCCGTACTCCCAAACTAGCCCTTCGGACTTGGGTTATCCCACGAGCCTATTATCCCTTCACAAAGGCAAAAGTCAATGGCGTTGGTAGGTGTTTTACGGAAGGTTTTCGAGATCGTGGAACGCGAAGGACCAGAATACTACACACTGAGGCAGTATCACAGCATATGCCTCATGTAATTTTATCAATTTCTAAAAGAAGTCAATTTGATCACGATTTTCTATCTCGCGACGGTATCTTAAAAAAAAAAAAGAGAGAGAGAGTTAGAGAAAGAAATGCGTAATACGTCGAAGCTCGAAAATATATAATAACCTTGGTTGGTGATCCTCTAACCTCCTGGTGACCTTGATATTCCCAGTCGCCAAATTCACGTTCTCGAAACGAGGAAAATGAAGGAGAATGCTGGATTGCTTCGTAAGATGATGACGTGTCACCATTTAACTACACAAATTGTTTTTCTTACCTTGTTTTCGATGCCTGTCTAAATCGTAGTAGCGAACGAAAGCCACATTTTAGCAGCCGTTAGGCTTAGCTGGGAGGACACGACAGAGCGGTGGTTAGTTAATTATTAGGTTAGTCCAAGCTCGGTGTTTGCATTTTTGTGTTCTGGTTAGACCCAGTTCGCCGTTGGAAGTTTCTCGCGCGTATCTATGCATTTTATAGCCGGATAACCTTTATTTTGCAACAGGGATTTCATGTCCACGACCCACCACCACCTACATGTAGGGTAAGTGTGATAGAATAGCCAATCTTCAAGTAATAATAATAATAAAGGATGCTGTATACTAGCGTAATGTTTGCACCTCGGGCCGCGCACGTAGTCAAATGACACCGGGTTCACTTGTCATCTGCTCTAAACAACCCCTAAATATTCGGAGACAGGGAAACGTATTTTTGTGCGCAAGATACTTGGAGGAAGGACGTGACTTCTTTCCAAGCTCACGTGCCCTCACACTGACTCTACAACTTTTAATCAACCGAACGATTAATTAATCTAACTAATTTCGTAAATGCTAGCTAACGTTGGCTGCCTAAATAATGTTACGTCTCAGTAAGCCACATCCCTGCACTGAGTCAGTGTCACGAGTGACATATGTGACAACTGAGCAGACTTGATTGCGGTATATACGTAATTGTCGGCATGTTCGTTTGGCTGTACCACCGCATTTTCTTCATTCCTTGCCTTGAGGCGCAATAAGCCAGTTTACAGACTGGATACTGTGTAAGCGCCCCTGTCCCACATTTTACCCTGGCTGTCCCGGTGTCGGTGTCGGTGCCTTTCCTTTCCGTCCTTTTGTTCTAAGTAATATATCCCCTCCCCCTCGGTGTCTGTCTGCATCTTTCTTTTTCATTTTCTCAAACATGTCAAAGGTCTGGAAAGTCATTGAACTCAGCTGGACAATGTGCGCGGAACTACTTTCCAGGGAGCTCGATCTCCATCGAGGTTACCAGGAGTTGAGCCAACAGGATGAACCATTTCGGGAAAGTCCCAAAGTCCAGACCACCGGGAAAGTCCCAATGCTACAAAAGCCCATTTCGGTTGGTTGGAAATTTATATGACGTTTTCACGTCAGAAATTTGCATGGTTACTGAAACACTGTGTTTATGTTTTTCACACCCGTTTCATAAAAAATGAACGCCCAAAAGGATTGGCCGGTCATAGGCGCGTATATAGATGCTGGCTCAAACACACACACACACACATTTTTCTGTCACTGCTTGAAATGGCTTGCGTTACTTTACTGTAATAACCTTTGTTATTGCAATAAAATGTGTGGAAGGTACAAGAGCATGCGCATACCTGTTCAGACAAGACTGTGTGTTGCTATATGCGCACGAACTGATACCTGCAACAATACACGTAGTGTAATATAACGATATATTATGTGAAATATAATACATTCTTAGCCAGGCGTTTGCTGTCGAGGTCCAACCAAGAAGGGAATTTGTAATCTCTGAATGAATACACCATAGAATTGTGCCGTATGGGTCAGTAGCGTAGCCAGAAAAAAAAAAAAAAAATCGTGCATGACCAGAATTCAGGGACACCTCCTCTGATGCAGGTTCTGCCTGACAGCAGAAGAACGTGTAAGAAAGCCAACTTGAAAGAAAATTATGAGGTGAGGAGCAAGGAAGAAGGAAAGAGGCGTGGGCAGACGAGAAAGGGAATTTGTACATCAGATATCGCGTGTGGAGCCTGGCTATCAGCAGCAATTGCCCAACGCAGCACGAAAACGTAATGAATGAGCTCTGATAACTTTTGCCTAGCTTTTCTTTGCTGTACTCATGCTCAGAATTTTGGGTCGCTACTCGTAGCGTGTGGAACGGCATGACTGGCACTCGTACGGCTTGCCAATATCTATTTTTGTTCTCTCTGTCTGGGGATGCTGTCGACGATGAGAAATGTGCGTCCTGGGGCGACTTCTAAAGGAACCGTGCTGGCGTATGTGTGACAGCGTCAGAGGAACACCTCAGAAAGTACCCTACATTATGATGAAAAACAAAAACATAGGCTACGAAAACGAATTCAGTAACTGCACTTCACTTTGTTACTTGCACCTTGTTATTCCGTTATCACTACCCCCGGGTGGAACAGCTCCGAGCTCTCCGGCGACGTGCAGAGCGCAAAGCTAGGCGGACCGGCGACATTCATGACATCCCGGAAGCACGACGCGCCAGCAAACAGGTACAGAAGGCACTCCGGGATATTGACCGTCAGCGTTGGCGGCAATTTTGCATGACGCTGTCCCCATTTGCAAGCCCTGCCCGAATCTGGAGAATTGCACGTAGCCTGAAGGAAACTCATCCAGTTAGAAATCCTTTAAGGTCCTTGGCCCTATCCACGTCCTCTTCGGAGAAGCTGGTTCCCTCGGAATTGTGTCGTCTCATTAGTCATTACGAGAGCTGCGGACGTGTGTCGTTGTGCCGAGTACCGGGCAGGCACAGCTTGCTTGAAGTCTACCCTTGAACATGCGATTATGCCATCAATACCCCCTCTCGACATGGATTTCACCATGGAGGAATTCCTCACGGCGATATCATCTTCGAGTAGAAAGTCATCTCCCGGCCCGGACGGTATCACCTACGCTGCTGTTAGGAACCTGCATACTCTGTCCCTCAAGGCTGTGTTAGCCATGTACAACCATTCGTGGAGAAGCGGACAGGTACCTTTGGAGTGGAAAGTAGGTCAGGTGGTGCCGCTCTTGAAACCAGGAAAGCACCTGTCTCAGCTGTCCTCATTTCGCCCGGTTACCCTCACCAGTTGTTTGGGCAAAGTCATGGAACGAATGGTCCTACGGAGGCTTGAGTGGTGGCTTGAGAGCCATGGATTCTTTCCCCAGGAGCAGAGCGGCTTTCACCGTTACCGTAACTCAATGGACTCTGTAGTTGATCTCGTCACAGCTGTGCAAGTTGGTAAACAGCGGAGGAAGATTTCCGTCGCCGTTTTTCTTGATGTCAAAGGGGCGTATGACACTGTCAGTCACGTATCCATCTTGCATGATCTGTACCAAGCCGGTCTCTCGCATCGTACACTATGTTGGCTTCAGGACTTTCTCCAACAACGGTCCGTTTTCGTCTGCACATCACAAGGCGACACCGACTTGTTCCCGGTCCTCAGGGTGTTCCACAAGGAAGCGTCCTGAGCCCGCTCTTATTTAATGTTGTAATGGCGGGCATTAAGAGTTGCATTCGAAGGAAGGTCAACTTGTCCCTTTACGCCGACGACATATGCATCTGGTCCACTGGTACATCTCGCCCTGCCATTCGACAACGCCTCCAGGCTACATTGGACGACATTCACACTTACCTGCTCCGAGCAGGGATAGAAATATCAGCGGAGAAAAGTGCGGCACTCGCCTTCTCCCACAAATCCATGCAGCGATGCCGTCTGCACATTGGGGACAGGCCACTTATAAATGTCCAGCACCACAAATTCCTCGGTGTAACTCTAATCACTAGCCTCTCTTGGAAACGTCACATCGATGGCATGGAGAAGAAAGTTCAGCGCTGGACCGCTGTCATCCGTCACTTCGCTGGAATGAGGTGGGGACGCGATGAGAAGGACCTCCTGATGCTGCATAACGCCTTGATTCGTGCCACAGTCGCCTACAGTCTGGCTGTGCTTCACGATCTCCCCAGCACCTTAGCACAGAGGATCCGCGCTATGCTGGCATGGAGCCTACGGGTCTGCCTCGGTGTCCCCCGCGGGGCCGAGACAAGGCTAGTGGTTGCGGAAGCCGGCGACATCCCTTTTCAAGTTCTCCGAAACACAGAAACTGTGCGCCAGTATCTCCGCCTGATTGCACACCATCGCCACCACCCGCTCATCCGGAAACTTCGGGCAAGGCGCAGCGCGCCGATCCACGGATGTATAATGTCATTCAAATCCCGCGTTCCGAAATTCGTGATCAGCTCCGCCGCTGAAAGCACAGCCCCGTGGACACTTCCGTCGCCAAGCATCACCGCCTCTGTCCCAGGGATCACGGACAACAAAAGGAGCTACCCCGACCTCGTACTACAGCAACTGACTATGGATTTCATCGGCACGGCATATGACGGGTTCTGCACGGTCTTCACGGATGGCTCCTCAACGAAAACTTCGTCATCCTCATCTTTTGTGGTACCCTCGATACCGCTCACCCGGGGTTGCCGGTTGTCCCATCGCACCTCTTCGACCTCAGCCGAGCTGTACGTAATCCTGCTGTTTTTACAATATGCGGCCACCTGCGATCCACGGCGATGGGTAGTCTGTACGGACTCCAAGTCAGCTCTTCGATGCCTGAAAACCTCAGGTCTCCGCGGCTCACTGGCCACACTTGTGATAAACATTCTACGCCTACTGAAGTCCATAACTGCCCACGGCCACACCATCGCTTTTCAATGGATTCCGGGTCATTGCGGAATCTCCGGCAACCACGTTGCCGACGCTGCCGCGGCGGCCGCTCACCACCAGGGCAAGTGTGTTCCGATTGTTCTCCCAAGGGGCGACAGACGGTCCCTTCTTCGTGACTGGGCTGCCTCCTCATCCGTCGAACAGTGGCGTCGGGATGTCCCGGCCAGTACCATACTGGGAATTGTCGACCCAACATTCTCGTGTCGCTTACCGACATCTTTACCGCGCGTCATTAAGTCCCTCCTACATCGCTTACGGCTGAATGTTGCCTTTTCGCCGTACTACCGTTACCAGATAGGCTGTGCCAGTAGTCCCTTGTGCCCGGAGTGTGGTGTGCCAGCGACCGCGGACCATGTGATCATCGCATGTCCCACTTATCGGAGGGAGCGTCACTTGTTGGCAAACGACTTTGCGCGGATTGACAGCCGACCCCTTGACCTCAGACTCATTTTGGGACCATGGGACACACGAAAGCAGATGTCCGTCTTGCGACCCTTCATCAAATTTCTGCAAACTACCGGCCTGATCGGCTCTCTCTAAAACCCTGTCAGCATCGTCAGCATCATCCTCATCACCATCCTCTCATTTTTCCCCAATAGCAATGGGGTAGCATTCTGCTCAATGAGCGGAAGTCATCCCCATATCATCGTCATCATGTATTCCCCCCCCCCGTTATCACAGTATCTTTTTTATTATTGTTTATTGGTCCATCAAGGGGCCTTTAGGCCATTACATGAGGGAGTGAGCACGTATGCATTGCAACACACTGGCACTGTACAGCTCCGTCCAAACTTAACTTGAACACGGCGCCGGCCTGCGGAGCAAGAGGGACGACACCCTGGCGGCTCTAACTGGAATTATCGGGAGAGAGCGTTGAGGGCTGTCCTACTCGCATCACGGGGGTGGCCATCTGCAGAGCCGTATATAGAGAGAGTTTGGCCATCTTTTGATCTTTTGCCGCTTCACGGGCGGAGCCTGCTTTGACGTCAGAGTCGGTGTTGCACCGCCCAAAAAGCCTGAATCCAAGCGAAATCCGCTTATCAGCCAGCAGGTAGGCGCCATCTTGATGCAGTTCACCGGCTGGTCGGCATGTACTTTTGTCTCGCTCAATGTAATCTACCGGAGTCGCCGGCTTATGGCCCACAGGCGCCTGTGAAATGGGGGCTTTGTTACCAAACTGAAAGGATTCAAGGACGAAGGGGTCTCGAAGGACGCGGTACGCACGTGTCTTCCCCCTTGCATCGTGACCAACGCTTTGCATCAACATGGCGTCGGCGACCGGTTGACGACTGGACAACAATTGAGCGCGGCGAGGGAGGTCGTTCAGCCGTGACGTCGCATGACGCGGTTCAAGTTAGGCTCCTCCTAATGGCCAAACTCTCTCTATAAACGGCTCTGGCCATCTGAGAAGTGGTGCTCCGCTTCGAATGGGCAATGATAGGAGACGCAAAGCTTCAGCTTGTTTGTAGTGATTACGTGACCTTGTGCCACCTGATATCACTGATCGCTGTGAAGCATCAGTTGCCTCAAAACTGCCGTTTCCTTGCTACTAACTGCGCGGGAGAAGCTCTGTGCGTAGGGCAAGATAATTTCACTTTCATAACAAACCCGAGTTATTCTTGAAGCAGCATGGAAGTGGTAATGGACAGTGACTATGTGAATAATGCGAGCGAGTAACCACATTGTGATGTCACATGGAAAATTCAATTCTTACGACGTTCTACAAGGTGTTCTTAACCGTAAATTATTTCGACGCATAGCAAGCTGCTCATTCTCATTGTTGTTCGAAGAAATAAAGGGTAGAAGGGAAGAAAAATAAAGGGTAGCACTCATAAGAGCGCCGACTACTCCACATTATTTAACATGTTTAACTTCTTCGTTAGCACACTGCGACACAAGGAGAATCACTGGGAGAATGGAACAAGCTCGTCAACTGGCTGGCCATCGCGAACATATGATACAACGTTGCGCGGAATGCGGTGCTTTAAGCAACGATCTTTTCCAGCGTAATGCATTTACGTGTATTATTATTACATTGCTTTCATTCTATTGCTTAATTCCAATCATTGTGACGCCACTACAGCAATATGACGCATACCAATGACATGGCTGCTAACGGCGCGGACAATCACTGATCAGATGGCGAAGATTTCAATCGCCCGCAGCAATTTCCAGAACAGACTGGAACGATGCGCAGATAACAAATATCCACGTAAACGTCAGCGCCCGTTCGAAGCGGAGCACCAGTTCTCAGACGGGCACCACCGTGATGCGAGTAGGACAGCCCTCAACGCTCTCTCCCGATAATTCCAGTTAGAGCCGCTAGGGTTGTGTCCCTCTTGCTCCGCAGGCCGGCGCCGTGTTCAAGTTAAGTTTGGACGGAGCTGTACATCAAACAATAAACATAGACTTAAAAAAAAAGACAGCAGACAGAAAAAGATTATAACAAGATGAAAAGCAAAGAATATATCTACATTAGAGAGCAATGATGTGCGTGTACATGGAGCGACAATGGTCAAGTGAACTCGGCGATTAATGCGTTGGTAAATTGGATATGATCCGCGAGTTCTGCAATATGCCGTGGGAGTTTGTTCCAATCTGATGATGTTCGTTGAAAGAAGGATGCCTCGAATGATGTTGTATGTGACCGAGTTAGTAGTACCTTATGTTGATGGTCAACGCGGGAGGAAAGGTAAGAAGGGGAGCGGATGTAACTACTGCGGAGCGCGGGAGAGCGATAGAACTTGTGAAATAATGACAGCCGTTGAATCATGCGAGGTGTTTTAAGGTCGATCAGCTCAGCTCGGACCTTGAGTGAGGTTACGCTGGTGTAAGGTGAATATTGTTTGAAAAAGAACCGGGCAGCCCGATTCTGCAAGGCTTCGATATTATTCGAAAGATAAGTTTGGTGGGGATCCCATATGGCACTGGCATATTCGATCTTCGGGCGGACAAACGTGAGGTATGCCAGCCGTTTGAGGTGTGGAGGTGCGTGAGTAATGTGTCGCCGAAGATACCCAAGACTACGATTTGCATTGGAAAGAATGTTCGAGATGTGTGTGTTCCTTGTTGATCAGATGAGAAATGCACTCCAAGGTATTTGTAGTTAGTAACGGTTTCTACAGGTGATCCACTTATGATATATGTAGTGGGACATGATCGTTGTTTTCGTGAAAACATCACATGTTTACATTTTGTGGGGTTAAGCGACATCTGCCAGGTTTCGCACCATTCGCCTATTTTATCCAAGTCTCTCTGTAAGGCTATATGGTCAGCTGTGGAATGGACTGTGCGATAGACGCAGTCATCTGCAAATAGGCGAATGTGCGATGAAACTGACTGTGGGAGATCATTAATATATATTAGAAACAACAAAGGTGCTAATACCGTACCCTGTGGGACACCAGAAGTGACATGCGCACATGAAGAGTAGTGGTTGTTTGCGTATACGGTCTGTGAGCGATCTGTTAAGAAGTTCTTAATCCATTGAAGTATAAGTGGGTGGAAGTGGAGCGCTGATAATTTTTAAACAGCAATGAGTGTGATATCCTATCAAAGGCTTTTGATAGGTCGAGGAAGATAGCATCGCATTCAGTGTTGTTATCTAAAGCAAGGCTGATGTGATGCGTGAACGATGCAAGTTGGGTTTCGCAGGAAAAACCCTTTCGGAATCCGTGCTGATTGTGGAAGAAGAACTCGTTGTTTTCCAAGGACTGGATCACGTGTTTGTAGACGACAGGCTCTATGAGTTTCGACGGGACGCTTGTTAGTGAAACTGGTCTATAATTCGATGGAGTGTGTGGGTCGCCTGCCTTAAAGATGGGAATGATTGTGCCTGTCTTCCAGTCACGGGGAATGTCACCTGTCTCTAACGATTCCTGAAAGATAAATGACAGGAAGAGTGAGGATATGTCTCTGGTCTGTTTTAAGACTTTGATGTTTATACTATCAAGACCGCATGATGAGGTTTTCTTAAGAGAGTCGATGAGTCTAGCGATACCATGCGGGCTGACGGATATACTTTCCATGGTGGGATATGGGGGCGTAGAGAGTTCTGTGGGCGCAGTCCTAGTGCAGTCACGCGTGAAGACGGAACAGAAGAAGTTGTAAATACATTCGCAGAGTCGCCTTCTGGCACTGGGTGTCCCTCAGAGTCAACCTATTGGAGTTGTGAATTAGAACGTGGGTTTATCATTTTCCAGAACTTTCTAGGGTTATTTGACATAATCTTGGGGAGTTCAATATTGTAGAACTTTTCCCTTGCATTACGTAAGGAACGTCTGTATTTCTGAGCGATCAGCCTGTAGCTGTTCCACAGGACGGGATTACCCAGAAAGCGAGCCTGACGAAAAAGGCGTTGTTTTTTCTTTCGCAGCAAGTGTAACGTGCGAGTGAACCAAGGAGCATCTGCTCGATTACGTATAGTCATGGTAGGTATATGGGTTTCCACTAAAGAGAGCAACTTTGTTTTGAAGGCAAACCAGTTATCTTCTACAGTGCGACTGACGCATTCCACCGAGAATCTATCATAAAAGTGGCGTAGTTCGTTCCGCATCGCATCAAAGTCACCTCTGGAATATAGGAGGATGCGTTTAACAGAGGTTGACCTACTGGTTCTCGGTATGGTCATCCTAGCGGTGATGATGCAGTGATCGCTAAGGCCATCGTCTATCGACAGGTTATCAAGAATTTCGGGTTGTGACGTCAGCAGAAGGTCTAGAGTGTGTGGCGCAAAAGGTGGATTCCTTGTTGGGGAAAGATCATCTGTGTTAAGTTCAGGGTAAGGCACAGTTCGATGAAATTCTTATCATCGATGCTAGTACCGTGTGGTTCACTTGACGACCAGTCAGTGTTAGGACAGTTGAAATCCCCGAGTATGAGAAGGGGGTGACGTGGGAAACGATTAATGAGCGAAGCGGTTTCGTTGTGAAAGATGGTGGCAAATTCACGGTTACCTTGTGGGGGTCGGTAACACACACCAACAAGAACAGGTGGATGAGTGCATTCTAGAGATACCCAGCACGTCTCTAAGTTACTGTCGACATGAATCATATGCGAGAGCAGATTAGACTTCACGACCAGAAGTACGCCGCCTCCACTCCCTGACACACGATCAGTACGATAAATAGTATATGCGGAAGATTGACGGAATATTTCGTGATCTCTAATATTCTGTGACAGCCACGTTTCTGTGATGGCAATGAGGTCAGGGCTGTGGTCGTCGATAGCAGAGGATAGAGCATCTACTTTTGACATCACACTACGTATGTTTGTGTAGAAAAGCGAGAGACCAATGTCTTCTAGCCGTGAAGTCAGGACTGGACAGCTCGAAACTAGTTATGGAGCACGTTTCCGAGCGTTTATTTCTTTGACAGAATTCGTGGAACAATCGTACTCGTACCGCTTGTTGTCGACATGCAGTGTGTTGAGACGCAACTTATATGGTGATGACAAAGACTAAGTGAGGAGGTGTTTTCTAGCCGTACGTATGGCTGCTGGATAGTCGTTGCTGACTGCCATTCCTGTACTTTCACAAGCAGCACAATGTACTGAAAGTCGAGTGCAATAGGGGTGGACGGTATATTGTTCTTTAGTTTCAAGAGTCTGTTCAAGGCCTTCCACATACTCGTCCACCCCTGTTGCACTCGACTTTCAGTACATTGTGCTGCTTGGGTTTGAGATTAGGTGCAGCAGATATGATACATTCCTTCTTTTTAAAATGAAGAAATTTGACAATGATTGGTCGTGTTTTATTCGGCTGATAACGACCCAATCTGTGTGCACGTTCAATATCATTGTCTGTGACAGGGATGTTGAGCTTATCAAAGCATACTTTAACAATGTTCTGCTCTGACTCGGCCCATGACTCCGTTTCGTTATCAGGGATTCCAAAAAAGAGAAGGTTGGAGCGTCGCTGCCTTGATTCCATGTCGACTATGCGAGAGCGTAGTCGAGTGTTTTCGCTCACTAGGTTTGTTATCGTGCTTCTCATTTCGCTAATTTCTTTCAATGCCGCTGCTACGGAGGCTACATCAGTCTCGATTTTGTCTATGCGGCTGGTTATGTCAAGCAAAGCAGTCTCAGTTGTTTCCTGCTTTGTTTTAATGACTGCAATGTCATTCAAGAGTTTGGCTTGACCGGCTCTCAGGGCGGGCAAAATGGACACCGCTTCTAGTAATTGCTGAAGTTTGGCGTCAGTCGAGGGGCCTGGATTGAGCTCAACATCACCGGCCCTCACAAGCAGGACTGCAAGTACATTGTAACATTCGGATACAATCGTGACTAACGCCTGTGGGCTCGGCAGCACGAAAAGACAAAGGTTGTTGTTTTTCTTAGAAAACATACAAGATGTGCTACCAACCTGTATAACGAAAACAGGAGGTCTGTAAGATGCCATTGTCCTCGTGCCGCGGAGCCCACAGACGATCCCGTGTTCACAGCCGGCTTTTGTAGGTGTTGAGGCTATCCATGACGTTCCCGAACGATGGTGCAGTTCGTTATCACCGAGGGAAAAACGGGTTGATGCCGTACAACGTTCATGTAGACGATCAGTGTTCAAGGGCAGCAGGCAGCCGTCGTTTCCGTTCCTGAGAAAGTGGATGCCTGCGTCTCCTGCCGCTGATGCACACGCGAACAGCTGTATAACGAAAACAAGAGGTCTGTAAGATGCCCTTGTCCTCGTGCCGCGGAGCCCACCCATCTATCTCTATATCATACACTTCAGTTTGCTCTTGTACTGATCATGAGGACATTTCAATACTTCAATCAGAATTTTGCGTGTTACAGTCTCTTCCCGCCACCAGGTTTGTCGGTTAGCAACGCCGTCCCCCCCCCCCCCCCCCCAAAATAAAAATAAGCACTCTTCCGCTTTTTGTTTGTTTATTTTCAGAACATCTTTAGGTGGCAGCAGAGTCACGTTCGACACAAAAAGTGATTGGTAAACCAACACCTCCTCGATAGCGTCGGGCCTGCGCGCTTACGTGACCTATGGAGTCCTGTCCAGCTATGCTATCTGCTTCAAGCTTTCTTCTCGTTCGCTCTTTCATTTACTTCATAGCGGCATCCGCAACAGCAACAGCGGACCTTGCTGTGTGACGCAGGGCGCGGGCCTTCTTCTTATCTTGGAGGTGTTGAGTAAACTCTGCTCAAATATGTCCGAGAAACCGAGAAAAAAGAAGGTGTAATCGCAAACTGTGGTGATAAGATGGTAGGGAGCAACAGATGTCATATCAAAGTTTCGTTTCAACGCCACCAAGAGTAGAGTCGCGCAAACGTCAGTGATGTTTCCCGCAGATAATCGCCATTCATCTGGAATTTTTGCGGGCGTCTAATTCTATTTATTGTGAAATGGGGTGAACATGTTAGAAAATTTAAGCAAACCGTTCATAACGTGGCTTGCCTGAACCAATCAGTGGATAAGATTCTGAGTCTCACATAACTGCAAATTGGCGCCGACAAGCATGATAACCTTACAAACGGTCTGCTAAAACTGCTTTTATGCGCTTCAACTAGCAAGCAACGACAGTCCTCGCAGTCCCATATGAAGACCCTTTGTAATATACCAGAAGCAGTAAAGAAAAACACCAATGCGAGTACAAGTTTTCTCACCCGTCGGAAGCACTGTAATGCTTAATCCGCGCAGTCTCCGACAGGACGTGCATGACTTAATATGACAGTTTCATTAAAATGCATGGGAAGCCTTGTGAGTGCGAACAAGAGCACATTGTTAAAGATGAAAAAAAAAAACAGAACAGAAAAACATAAAATGATGATGATGAAATACAATTTAAAAAGAGAAACAAGAATTTCGACCCAACGCGCCTTGCTGTTGTAAAGACAGCGGTTGAAGATATTTTGTCTGCTGTTGTTCTGCAATGTTAACACCTTGACATTCTGTAAAGCGGGGACTTCCTATAACGATGTAGTATGTTCGAATGCAATGAAAGGTGGTCTACCTTTCACATACTAGTCACGTTATGTCATAGTGCCCATTAATAAGCCATTCAGGAAGAAAATTGTGACGCTCTTGCCCTGCCGTGATCTCAAAACTCTCTTGATAAAAAGAAGAAAGGCGTAACCCTGAGATCGAACCAGGGAACATGAAAGCTAGAATCCACATCTGCATCACGGAACCGCCAGCCCAGAATGTTGTCATCGTGAAGGACCAAGGCGCAACCGCTTTGGAACGCACACTCAGCAGCCGTTACTTCTTTCGTCGTGATCTCAGTTATCTCGCGACGTAAACACCCAATTATTATTATTATTCTTTCGCCGTATATAAAAAAGAAGAGGACGGAGAAAAACAAATAAAGAAAAGCTGGGGCATACTACAGTTCCACGTAAAGAACCGTAGAATACAGGTTCGCCTTTCATGCCTGACATGAACACTTTCGAAGAGGACGACACTTTCTGTGGAACAAATTTCTCGAAATACAAGCACAAAGGTACGCCAATGCATTTGAAACGGCCAAAAATGAGTACCACAGGAAAAAAAAGGTGTGGGACCTCTGATAGAAGTACCTTAGTGGTGACACGTCTTTCTAAAGCTCAGGGCCAACGAATATTTAAGGCGAGCTTCAATGAAGGGCAGCGTGTACGGCGGTCAAGTCAACTTGAGGAGGGTGTGTCGTGCAATTCTGGAAATGATTGAAATATCAGAATCACGTAAAAATCAGTTTATATATCGAGTGTAATCCGCAGCGCTTCCAATTGAAAATGACGACCTGTATTGCGACGTCTGAAACTAGAGTGAGTGATATACTATAGTATGTAGTGATATAGTATAGACGCCCCCAGTACATATATACTATAGTATATATGTACTGGGGGCGTCATTTGAGACTGACCAGAATTTTATTTAATTCTCGGTTTATTTTTCTTTCCAAAAAGTCTGAAACTAGAGTGAGTGATATATATAGTATGTAGTGATATAGTTGTATAGACGCCCCCAGTACATATATACTATAGTATATATGTCCCTCATATATACTATAGTATATATGTACTGGAGGCGTCATTTGAGACTGACCAGAATTTTATCAAATTCTCGGTTTATTTTTCTTTCCAAAAAGTCGTTGAATATATCTATTCCAGACTGGGCGTACTCAATGGCGGTGGGGTATCACTAATTAGTGCAACCGTTGATTACTTTTATAATGAATTTTCACAATTCCCGAAAACAATTTGAACGCGCAATTCGAGATTTGTAGAGCACAACCCTGATAAGTCTAGTGAGCGAGAATCGAAACAGTAGCACTTTTCTGTGCCCTTAAAAAATATGCGAAAATGCACTATCGTCGAGCGTTGCACGAGTTCGGCGGCCGCCTTTTCCTGTCGCTCTCTCACTGTCAACCTATGACAACACTGACATCACCCTGTTCCTCAAAGCATGGGGCACCCCCACTTCCTAGCGGTCGTTGTTTTTCTTCTGTTAAAATCTCGTAGAACGTACACACTTATCGAGCAGCAGAATCGGTGATTTTATTTTTATCTCCGAGGTAATACATTGGTGGTTTTATTGTGTGACATTTATCACATCAAATCGCGAACTGCCTTGGGAGGTGTTGAGCAGATCAAACGAGATAATGACGGAATGAGAATCAAAGACGGCATGAGAGAAGTGATGTTCTGAGGCTGGAACAACATAGAAGGGACAAATACATACAAAGCCTCAAATTGCCTAAGAAATTAACGATGAAACATGAAAGTCACTGAAAAGGTTAGCCAGCTGTAGGACTCGAACCCACGTCCTCTGGATTACCGGTCCAGGGCTCTACCAATTGAGCTAAGCGAACACGCCTCCACAGTGACTTCCAAGGGTGCGTCATCTGAAGGGACAAACCAGCCGCTCTCTCACTCATCCTCCTTTCACTCTTACATTTTTGCTCACTCATACACACATTCATACGACGGGATTGACGCAAGCGGCAACTGTTGAACATGAGAGAAGTGATGTTCTGAGGCTGGAACAACACAGAAGATCAGATCCCGCATCGAGCTCATCATCAGATCATCGGGATCAGATCCCGAACAGATCCCGCACAGTGCTTAATTATTTTGTATTTTCGCACATTACTAGAGCACAAAAAGGTCGAACCGAACCCGAAACGAAATTTTCGTGACACTGCTGAACCCGAACGGGAGCAGAACCGGAAAAAATAGTAGCGGTAACCGGTTCGCAACAAAACGGTTCGGACATCAAAGAAGTCAGCATAAGAGTTCAACTGCCTCTCAATCCCCGAACGAGGACATATTGGTCTCCAGATCATGGATTTCGAAAATTTTCACGTAGCAGTCAAAGGAGGACGTATAGTAAGCATGCTTTCAGCGTCTTTTTTAACACGTTGAAGCGCTGTTGTCCTTGTGAAGTGAACGCCGCGGCTGGCGCCCCACGCACGCGCTGCGGCGTCTGCTCTTCAGAGAGGAGGAGCCACGCAGACGCCGGCAAACGCTAGGTTTCGAAGCAAATGTCGCGTCCGTCTTCTGCTAGCAACTGCTGTATTTTCTGAAAGGTGAGTGGCCTGCCATCGTCCACCAAATGAAGCAGGAATGGGGCCAGTTGTGTAGCCCTATAGGAAGAATATGTGATTAACCAAGCGTCCAACATTTCTCTTTACACGTGAGTAGTAAAAATTAAACAAATGAGAAACATGAGAAGTGGAGGAGCATACGCAGAACAGTGCCTGTATGATTGGTGGGGGTTTGAAAAATAAATGTGGTCCTGCTTACTGTTAGTGCAGTTGTGTCGTGACACATTGCCTGTGTGTTGTAGATTAACTGGTACACTGGTGTGAGCTCGGAGAGTGCAAGGCTGGCAGACTTATTTCGACATGCTTCAGTACGGTTTCAGATCGATCCACACTGCGAAAGCAGTGTGACGGCTCAGTACCGTCGTCATTGTAAAACGTTGTCCATCTCATTTGACTTCCTTTAAGTGTATCTTGCTGGCACTATGCGTGTGAAGCGATTTTGGGAACAGAAAGTAGCAAACTATACCGCTTCATCAGCCTGGACGCTATCTGCAAGTGTTCGTCCATTTCTCCTTTCCCTTGTTAAAGGGAGTACCTGGCCACTAAAAGCGTCAATGCTGACAACACCTGTAAGCTATTAGCCACGCATTTCCTGATAAAAGCAATTTTACCGGAGATATAAAACGGAGGCGTTGTACCGGTTCGTGAACCGGTTCGATTTTTTGGCGCGGCGAACCAGAACTGATCCGGAACGAAATCCAAGCAACGCGAACCCGAACCGAACCCGTATTTTTTTGCGGTTCGACACCCTGCTTAGAATAGAATAGTGGATGACGCCTAGAGCTGGAGGAGGAAGAAGAAAAAGAATAGATGGCGGCGCATATTTCCACGCAACACGTCCAAAAGAATACAAGTGACGGCTGCCTGATTATGAACAGAATGTGCCGAAAAGCTGCAAAGGTATTTTTGAAGTTAAAGAATTGACGCGATGACGAAATTGTGTGTAATGTTTCTAAATTTTAGGGTTACGATTCAAAGATGAGGGTGGTGCTTCAGTCGAGGATCAGCGGACTGAATCCTGCAGGAGTCCCTGGTGCCTTAGTCGGCAGTTATGTAAACCGTCGCCAGTCGACCTTAACGATCAGTCGACTGGCATATCTGTCCATATAAGCGCACTGAGCCCCATCCGATGAATTAATGATGAATGATGATCAATTTCTTGCAAGCAATGATGCGGAAAGAATGTATTAAATGCGTGTATTAAAAGGGCCACTAGGAGGAGCCTAAAATTGAGACCTGTCAATCAAACTTCAGCGCATTTCATTGGTTTCCATAGGGGCCACCGTGACACCAAAATTTCTCCAAAACGGAGGATGGCGCTTGGAGCGGATATTTCGTGTCAATATTTTTTCTCATAAACTACTCCAATTTTACTCTGTAAGTATACATCCTGTTATAACTAGCTGCAAAATCGGCTTCAACTTTCGCTCCGCCATCATTATTTACGCGAAAATGGCATGTTTCGTCGCTATAGCTTTCGGCCTAGTGAAGACCGCGATCTCAACAAAATAGCATGGAAGACGCCACTGATGCGTAAGAATTCATTGGATTTTATTTATACATAAATCTTTGGGTATTTTTGATTCCATCTACATACGTTACGTGATTAAGAGTTCATACCAGCAGCCGTCTGTTACGAAGAAGCGGTTCTGCCGCTCTCCTGGCCAATCAGTTCTGCCAGCAACCATTTCTGCAGTTCTGATGCTTCCCAACATGCCTCTCTCCATGCAGATGGCGTTGATAAAAGTGGGCGCAAAATGCGTCGTTTTGGTCTGTCACCAGTGATGTCCGTTTCAATCCAAATCAATCTCGTTTCTCCAAAATGGTGGCACCCAGTAAATACGGGTGAGGTATAAGTACTGGATGGATGTAATAATAGACAACTGCATTTCGACCTGTGATTGGCTAGATACCTAAAAAAATGGGTTGAGCCTCAGGTATAGGCAGGTCCCAGCAATGGACAGACTCCCTTTTAATACACGGCACTGTTGGCGGGAAGCTGGGGTGACATTAAGCGTCGAAGAATGGAACGACGGTCACCTCTCGGCACTGTGTCCGTCTACGTTAACTTCCACTTCTGCTTTGCTCAAAGTAGCGAGTATTTGGGTTAGATGTGGAATGTGCACCTTTTATGACAGGCGTACAGTATACTGTGTTGTCAATATGTTCACTGCATTCGTTCCCTCTATAAGGGCTTTCGGATGCCGACCATCATTCTCCACGTTCTGGAAACATACTCCTGAATTCCCCCAGCTGGGTAGTGCTTGTATTCGTCCACAGTCGGGGTATGCCAATAATCATGTGTCGGACCAACGCACGAAAATAGCGGAAAAGGAGGAAGTCTGTCTGTTGGAAATTCGCTTGAGATTTCTTGCGCATGTCCGTGTTCTTCCGCTTGCGCAAAGAGCTGCTTTCAACCTGCTTTCGTCTGCTATACATTTCCGTGATAGACCTTCGCTTTCTACGTACTCGTAGTCGTTACTCGTTACTCGTAACTCGTTACTTTTTTTGGTAACGAAGTAACGATTCAGTTTCTTTTTAAAACATAGTAATAGTAACGGAATCAGTTACAACAATTGGTAACTCGTTACTGACGTTACTCGTTCCGTTTCTTCAGCGCGGGGAAGCACACTTCGGCGTTCCGTGTGGCGCAATGCGTGACCCACGACCACGTGTGACTCAAAGTATTATTGCAGTCCTCGCAGGATATGTTGCTGTCGTGCTGAATCGTCCCTTGTCTTTTCTCTTGTTTCCGTAATCTCCGACCACCCCTCCCTCACAGGAATGGGCACCAATTATGCTATGGCTACAAAAAGACGCGTTTCAACTTCTAGCCTTTTCTTGTCTTTGCTAAGCTTCTGAGCGCCCTAAATTATGACGCAGCCCCTCGTCTGTTTTCAGGAATCGTTGGTGATCGGTGGCACGAAAATCGGTCTCTCTTCGTGTGTTTTCATAATCTTCGATCACCCCCACTTCGGAAAGAAGGGAGAAGGTCCAGGCAAGCTGATATAGACTCATGGTAAGGGGCCGAGAGACACGGAACACGAAGGACGGACGACAATTCTCAGACTCAGCAAAAGGTTTATTACAATTATGCAGACTATATACCCAAGACGCGACGAAGAGGGGAACAAGACAAAACAAAGGGTCACTAGTCACGTTACTACGTGCGGCAATCAGCTGCTTCTGAAGTGCAATTCCTCGTTAATAAAGAGTTGAAGGCAAGTGACGGCATGTTTGCTGGCCCCTTTAACTATGCGGCGGTAACGTAAAAGTAAATCGTTACCTGTGAATAACGGGAACTCGTTACTTTTGTATGTTGGTAATGAGTAACGTATTTAGTTACTTTTTTCTGAAGTAACGGGTAACGGTATTTAGTTCCTTTTTTTTTTTGGTAACGGGCACAAGTCTGGTTATTTGCATCGATATGGCGATGTGGTGCTGCTATGTCCTCTCTTGCATCTAATATCGACGGATATAGAAGACGCGTGCTAGCGTGAATATTCGGGACATGGAACGCAATTTGCGCGGCATAATCAGTGACGTACTGAGCCTATCCTATGACGTCATGCAGTCTGGTTAGACGTTGTCCATATTATTATTTTTTTTTACCTGTGTTTACTCGAGGTGGGGGCGGGGGACATGCGCAGACAGGGTGATCGCAGCTATGTGGAAGCCGCATTCGTGTGTTGTAGAAGGCAAAAGCTGTAGAGCATATGTGTCGCTGTTAGGAGCGCGCTATCCACAGAAGTGTACCTTAGCCAACAGCATCGCTAAGGCGTTCAGACATGTATGTCATGAACAATATTTAAAATACGATACTATGCACTGAACCAGAAGGTATTTTAAGGGGCCATGGAATGATTTTCGCGAATTCCGAGTACTCTGCCGGAAACGGTTCTCATGATCCCTCACTGTTATACACACATCGACCTTTAATCGTATTCAGTGCAGCGGGGGCGCAGTTACCACGGAAAAATAGCGGGGCGTGACCGCCAGATACTTCCCTTAGAAGCGGGCTTACCTCATCAACGTCCAGTGCTCTCAGCCAATTGTGGCCGGCCGGGAGCACACACCCCGCGGGACCACGTGGGCGCATAGTTTCGGTTTGAGCAACAACGACGTCGTATATCTGCCGTCGAAATCGGCAGAAATATAGCCAAACGGAAATTGTCACCGATGGAGGAAGAGATTATGCGACTCACACAGCGTCTAGGAATCGTTCCGTACGCAGCAGCTCCCAAAAGGCCACCGACAGACACATTTTCTGACGAAGAAGCAGCTCAGAGAGGAAAACATGCTCCGGTATGCTGACAATCAACGGCTACATTACACATTTTGTGTTAGGATTTTGTGTCAACGATTAGATACGATCTTAGCTCCAGGTCTAATTAAAACATATTTCATGGCGAAGTTTGCGAGCTTGCTTGCAAATTTTGCAATTTGCTCGCAAAAGACCGTCCACGAATGGGCAACATCCGCTGTGTGTATGATGTCACGACCAGTTCGCCTCGCAGGCGGGCCGTAGCAGCCACGGCCGTGGTTGATATAGAAAATTTCCGCTAGTTGAACGATTTTCAACTTGATATATTTCACAGGGTGAATGCTTTGCAGTGGAACAACTTGAAAATGATCTTGTATGATCTCTTGATCAAAATAGGCTTGTCAAATATCCTTTCAAGGTCCCTTTAAGATACAAAAAAAAAAAAAGACACGGGAAATCAAAGTTCTGGAGTTGCTCCAAAATTAATGTCTCTTAATTTATTTTACGACGTCAAACGTGTGACGTTTAAGCCTTCTCAACATTACTTCATAAATGTGGTCCCATCATTTCTTTCTTCGTTTTGCATCGCAGCGCGTTCTTGCACTCTCGGTTGAATGACACTTATTGAGACACTTTCGAAAATCTGTCCAAATCATGTCACTGTTGTGTCGCAGCGTTGCTGTTCTTGCAGTCTTTGCAATCTTTGGTTTTCGTTTTCGTCCCGTATTTTGAGTGGCATGTAGGGAAGGGACACTGTATGTGTCCGATTTTAAGGTAAAGTTTTAATTACTCTGTTTTTTTATTGGGGGAGGGGCGTTTTGGAACCGAATGTATTCTAAAAATAGGAGGCTGTGGCGCTACCTTCTTCCCTCCCACAAAGCACATGCGATCCCATGGCACGGGTGGTGTTCCCGTTCTCAGTTCCCTCTCCAATTTCTCTCTTGATCCTAACAGTCGCTGTCGGTACACTCTTAATCTGGTAACCTTTAGTAAAAAGTGACTCACGAAAAATAAATAAATAAATAAATAAATAAAAGGCCGGAAGCAAAGCTTTTTGCAGAGCAAATTTTGAGAGCAATAGTTATTGTATGCACGGTGACAATTTGCCTACCCGATATAACGCAACAGCATAGAGACTGTGTAATGTAGCTGTTTTACTTTACAGCATCCAAGAGGCGACGATTTACTTTCGCGTAGTCGTACCGCTCTTAGCGGGTCATTGTAAAGTTAAATTTGCGTGGAACTGACATTCCCAGCCAATACGTTACGGCAGTACGTCTCTGCGCATGAGAAAAAGAAAATGTTGGAGAAAGCACGTCTGTCCACTGAGAAAGCAGCAATAATGAAGACATTCGCAGACGGGCGACAACTAGGGTTCGGAATCCCGAGCCGCTTTTACAATCCCGGAATTTCGGGATTTCTAAATGGGGATCCCGGGACGGGATTGGGATTTTTTTTTCAACTATCCCCAGGATGCCGTAGAGGACTGTATCCACCTGCACATCCATCCTATCACAAATTGCGATGCAGCGCGCGTTTACTGTCATCCCCACGGAACATTCTAGTGGAATAAAACGAAAAAAAAAAGGGGATTCTCCCGGTATTATATTGAGCACTCGCATCGTGTAGGAATATCGACTTTCCGTTGGAATGCGTCTCTTCTTGTCGTATGCTGCAAATGTGGCGTCGTTGCGAAGATTGAGCACGTCCAAACAGAATGTGAGCTCTACGAAAAGGAGAGGCGGCAACTCTGTGCTTAGTTGGGTACTGCTAGCAGACAGACATTCAACCTGGCTGCAGTTCTTGGCCCATGTCCGAGCCACGTGCAACACCGTCGATGTCTTGTGATGTTCTTGTTCTCTTGTTGTACTGGTTTGCTCCAGACGCACAGGGGTGCAGAACTCATTCGTGTCCGCATTGAGCCATGGAGGACCTAGGCGGGCCGCATACCACGGCTTAGGGGTAGCCTGTTTTGATATGACACAGCACAGAACTTAAAACGACATAAATCGTATATATTTAGGTTACTTAGCGTTGCTCAGTCACAGGGTCAGCAACCTTGTTTATTTGCTGTATCATGAGGAAACCTGGCACATCTTGTTTTTAACTATGCCAATGAAGAAATGGCTAGGAAGCAAGCGAGCTGGTGCAGGTGATGCATAATGTAAAAACCCCGAAACTAGGGAACACGAAGGGACAGACACAAACACGAAGTCTTCGTGAGACTTCGTGTTTGTGTCTGCCCTTCGTGTTCCCTAGTCTCGGAGTTTTTACATTATGCATCATTTGACTATGCGTCAACATTGTGTGAAAGTGATTCCGCAATTGCAATCTTAAGGACTGCGTTGAGGTGTTCGTTTGTTAGTTGTGAGCGTAACTTTGACTTATTCAGGTTCATCACAGAAAACGCCTGCTCCCAGACGTTTGTTGACACAGTATAGTCTCACGATGTAAAGCCACGAATTATTATCAGACGTGTGTAGCACCGAACATGGACAGGTTTGTCCGCGACAACATACTTATCTTCAGATACTTTCGTCTAACGTAAGAGTAAAACCAAGCCGCACACACTTCAGCGAACCTGTTCTTATCGGTGCATCGCACTGCAGGTCAATCTGTGTCATTTGTTAATAACAGACTTGTGCCCGTTACCAAAAAAAAAGGAACTAACTACCGTGACCCGTTACGTCAGAAAAGAGTAACTAAATACGTTACTCGTTATACCAACATACAAAAGTAACGAGTTCTCGTTACTCTCAGGTAACGAGTTACTTTTACGTTATCGCCGCATAGTTAAAGGAGCCATCAAACACGCCATCACTTGCATTCAATTCTTTATTAATGAGGAATTGCACTTCAGAAGAAGTTGATACACGAAATTTACATTTCTCAAGTGGGGGTGATGGAAACGCAAAGAAAGACACTGGTTTTCGTGCCACCGACCACCAACGGTTCCCAAAAATACACAAGGGGCTGCGTCATAATTTAGGGCGCTCAGAAGCTTAGCAAACACAAGGAATGTCTAGAAGTCGAAACGCGTTTCTTGTAGTTGTAGCCATAGCACAATTGGTGTCCATTCTTGGGAAGGAGTGATGGTCTGAGATTACGGAGGGACTGCAATAATACTTTGAGTGACACATGGTCGTGGGTGACCTCGTCGGTGAAATCTGCACGCATTGCGCCACACGGAGTGCCGAAATGTGCTCCCCCGTGCTGAAGAAAAGGAACGAGTAACGTCAGTAACGAGTTACCAATTTTTGTAACTGATTCCGTTACTATTACCATTTTTTTAAAAAGTAACTGAATCGTTACTTCGTTAACAAAAAAAGTAACGAGTTACTTGTAACGCGTTAGGCACAACTCTGGTTAATAATCAGGAACGTTGTCAAGGGCTGCGGAAGACGGCGAGCCAAAGCTCCATTTCAAGTCTCCTGCACTCGAATAATCTTTGCTCGAATTCACCTGGGAGGCTGCGACTGAATCGGTCCGTTTCTTTTGGCATTGAAGATACCAATATTACAAATCGGCTATGTGGGGGTTGGCTCAGAAATTTTCGTAGGAATGTACTAGTAATATTAATCAATAAAAAAATCAGACGCAGGGGCAGGTTTAGAGACTCATCAGCGAAGACAATGAAAGCAACATAGAGACAGACAGGTAACGTTGAGCTTTCAACCTTTTGTCATATGATTAAAGGTTGAAAGTTCGACGTTCCCTGGCTGGCTTTGTGTTACTTTTGTCGTCTTCGCTGTTGTCATGTGCAAGCCGTCCCCGCTTGTCTCTTACTTAGAGAGTCACCGGCTGTTACAGGTCAGTGGCAACAGTTTTCTATTACTAATTAACGCAAGATAAACTGCACGAGTGCAGAGCCCAATGATAACGCCACGACCGTTCGTGAAGCTTTGGCATAATATTTTTTATTTTTTTTTTTTTGCTCGGGGACTACGCGGGCCGCATACGGCCTGCCACTTCGACACCCCTGCTATAGAGTCATACTCTGTATCTCAATGACCATTGGTGCTCCTTTCATGTGTGTGTGTGTGCGTTTTTTTTTCTTCATCTTCCTTTTTGCGGCGTAGCGCAGCCAGTGGAGGACAGCTCAATTGTTGTGCTTGTACTATGGTGTACATAACTTCTCATATCTCACATCTAATGTTTCGCGTGTAATGGGGTAGTGTACTGCTCTCCAGCGGTGAATCACCCCATGTCATATAGTCACGATTTATTTGTTGTTGTCGTAGCTGTTACGGAATGTCGTGTGGCTGCGCCCCAGGATACTTCTCGCCGTTAGCAGCGCACGAGAAGACACGACTTTCGGCACTTGAACTTACGCTGCAACTAAAATCAATGCTGTTTTTCGCGTCTTCCGCTTTAGTATTCTGTGGAATGTCGCTTGCGAGAATACATAGAATGGTGCGTTTTGCATTTCTCCCCTTTTATTCGAGCATTCGAGCATATTTTATTCGAGCACCACAGTAACTGTGGTGCTCTCGTCTGAAGCAGCAGAGTCTAGTTTCCTGAAGGATGTCTCTCATTTTCTCTTTTCACGTTCAAACATATTCGTGAGAATCAAAACATAAAAAGAGAGATACTGCAGAGAGAGAATCTGCCAGTATTGTGTGTAGCTTTATGGATCGGAAGAATCCTTCTGATTTCGGAGGAGTTTGAACGCTACTTGAGGGCTGTTCTCGGCTACGGCTTGCGCGGTTCACATGAGTCGGCAGCTAAAGTCTTTGTCACGTGGTTCGGTTTCGGATTGCAAATGATATTTTTCCGAAGGCTTTCCAGACGAATGTCAGCACAGTTCCCCCTGAAGTCGGCCCAGGACGCATACTAACCCCCTGTGTCCCACTCCCCTGCTGTCCTCTCTCCATCTGTCCACGTCTGTACGCCGCTCATAGCCACAGTTGCTTCGCGGCGCTAACACGGCATTTAAAAAAAAATATATGTTTAGGTGAAGGGGGTACTTGAATCCAAAAGTAACTCCATAACGCTTAGTATTCACTGTCAAGAAAGCCAAAATTTATTATCCCGAATTCTCCGGATTTGCCTCGCAAAATCCCGGGACTTCGGGATCCGAATTGTAGCCTATGATAAAAAAAATGAAGCAATGTGGACGTCACGTGCAGTTGCTTTGGTGCCTTATTTGAGAGCGATTCAATGCAATGCAATGTTCTATGTGCACGAGGGGAAAGGGAAAAGCCGAGGCGCTGCGCGAAAGGGGGGGATATGTTTATTAAAGATAAAGAAAGGAGGAAAGATCAGACAGGCCAAGGCCGACTTGCTATTCCCAAAAGAGAAAAAAGAGAAAGAGAAAGAGAGGAAGAGAAAAAGAGAAAAAAGAGACAGAAAAGAAAAAGAGAAAGTGGCAGGGGACGATGGGGGGTGGCTGATGGGGTGGCTCAAGGATCAAAGGCTGCTGAGCATCCCAGTGTCCTTCAGGTAACGCAGGAGGGCTCGGGTGACTGCCCACTGTCTGGAGTGCCGGTCAGGTCCCAGCAGCGTCGGCAGGCTGACCTACTTGCATAGCGTATAGTGCAAATGAGTTCGCGGTTTACATGTGTTGGACTGGTAGCACCAAAATACGGGCATACGTCACTCATATGTGCAACGACGTGCAATAACGGTGTTATTTGGGAAACGGCTGTTCCTGATTGCTTCTCTTCAAGTATGCACCATTTCGCTTATGGAAACGCATTTGAATATAGCGCAGTACCGCCGCGATTGAACACAGCCGAGAACGGAAAATGGACCGTGCTTGCGCCGGCGCCTTAGACCTCAGCGTAGCCTTCCTTCTTCGATGGCGTTTCGTTGCGATTCCGGACTGCGTTTCTTCATCTTTTTTGACGTCTGTAGTACGCCTGTTACACGGGCACGACCGTTGAAACCAACTGATATGAAAGACGGGCCAGCAGGCGTGTAACGTGTCAGCAAGGTCATTAAATCCAATGCTGCTTGACATGTTCACATGATCTTTCATGCCAGTTGGTTTCAACGGTCGTCGAAGACTGCCCGTGTAACGAGGGTATTAGCCAGGTCAAAATTTACGATGCAATGAAATTATGCTGAATTCCATGACCATAATGCATGCATGCATAATTCCATAAGTCGGCGAGTAATAAATCGATAGCAACCAGCAGACTAAATCCAAATAGCTTACACGTGTAAGATTCTAGCCAACAAGGTCATTGCGGCGGCTGACGCAATCTCTGGGTGTGGCTGCGCATGCGAAAGAGACGGAAAATATAGGGGCAGTCTTGCGGGCAGTCTATCTCACGAACGCGTGTAGCTAAGACGCCGGACGAGGTGTCGTTGGAAAGCGCTTGAGAGGGAGGGAGGGAGGGGGGGCATGTTTATTAAGAAAAAAAGAAAGGACAGGTCAGACAGGCGGAGGTCGGCTTGCTTTTAAAAAATGGGAAAGGGGAAGAAAAAGAAGAAAAGAAAAAGAAGAAAATGAAAGGAAATGGAAATAAAAAGAAGAAAAGGAAAGGGAAGGAAAAGAAGAAAAGGAAAGGAAAGGAAAAGAAAAAGAAAATGAAGGGAAAAGAAAAAGGAAGAACACAAAACTAAAACTGAAAAATCACACACGGTGACACAATCACAAGGCGTTGACAAGGTTCGAAGCGTGGAGAAAGCGGAGGAGCGCAGTGGTGACTGCCCACGGAGTCGACTGACGAACGGGACCCAGTAAGGTAGCCAGTGTCATAGTGTCGTAGCCAAGCTGGGATAGACGACGACAGAGGGCGTCACGGTGCAGAAGGTGTTGCCGGCAGTGTAGGATGCAGTGGGGAATATCACCCACCATGCCAGAGCTAATGCAGAGGGGGGGGGGGGGGGTTCTAGAGTGACCCATTTTGAACAGTTGCAGCGGTGTGCGGGCGACGTTTAGACGGAGGCGGTGAAGGAGCTGTTCCTCGTGACGAGTCCAGCGACACGTAATAAAGAAGTCCACTGAGGGGTCGATTGATTGCAGGTGTCTGTTGTATGAGGCAGCCTCTGCTCTGAATGCTTGGGCACGAACAGCGCTCCGGCGGCGTATAGACATACGGCAGGCAGAAACAGTAAGGGGCAGATGTACAGTGGCATGAGTCACAACTTGTGCAGCACGTCGTGCAGCCGCATCTGCGCTTGAGAGGCTTTACCTGCACCTTAAGCGATATCGGCTTCAACAACAATATCATTTTTTCTTAAAAAATGCAAAATTGAAATATCAAAATTTTGCCAGAATGTCGGCATATATTAAACTAAAATATGATCAGAGTCGAAGGAAACGGCGATTAGAAGAAAGGGCGGCTCGAGAGTTACCCAAAAAGCCCCCAAAGTCGAGCACCGAGCGATCCAGAGAGATACGGGAGCGCCGAAGAAGATTAGCGGCGGAGGCAAATTCGCACAGCGAGCCCTTACCCTCTACCAACGGGGCAACTTCGACTTGTGTGAAAGTGACATGCAAAGGCGATGGAGTGAATCCAGAGGAAGGGCTCGACACCGTGGAGGAGCCAGAGCCGAGCAAAGAAATCGGAGATCGTGACGTTTTCATGTAAAGCACTACGGCTGGACACGACTTGACCCGCCCCAGTTTTCTATTTTTCGAGCGGCCATCGTGGGCGAATTTTGTAGCATATCTTTTCTCTCTCTATTACTATGCACTCTCCAATGAATATTGAATGATTCGATCAATATTGCATATTAAATTTGCTGGACTTCTTCTCTTTTTTTTCTCTTTTTTTCGAACGTGCGCCCGGCATGAGACGCTTTTTTTCCCCCATACTCGTCCGAGACAACATCATTGCTTCGCATTAAATTGGTATATTCTGAGCTCGTATCCTGCCGTCAATAAACAATGAATTTTATGCGTCTACTCCCATAGCCTCGCTCTAGTGTGGTATCTGGAAATTATGCTTAATTATCTAGCCCAGGAACTTGTGCGAATTCACATTTTGTAAAACCGCGAAATGTGCACTACAAGCAAAGCGTCGTGAACTCGCTCTTCCAACTCGCCTGGATAGTATCACGCGATATGGTGTGCTCATGTCAGGCTTGTACAAGTTGCTAAAAAAAGGTATTAAGTTAAGTTATTAAATACTGAGCAAAAAGTAACTGAGTGCAATACTAGATACTCAAGTTTGAAAAGTATTTAAGATATAATAATAAATACTCTCAAAAGTAACTAGATACTTCCAAGATACTGTCAAGTCAAAACTGTTTTTTTACTATAAAACACAGGGCAAAGTCGAAAACAGCGTCACCAAAAAGCTTTACTTGCGCGCAGAAACAGCTTTATGTTCGAAATTAGTATCCTACAGCTTTACTCTTTCTTGTTGAACACATTACCGCCGATACTGAAAAGGCGTTCCACAGATGCACTGGAAGGCACTGCGACGTTGTGTCCCAGGAAAAGCTCCCGAAGTATGGGGTACTCCTTATAGCGATCACCTCGTCGGACTACAGACTTGTAGGACAATAATTTTCGAGCACCCGAGAGATCGTCTGCGGGCACCGATTCATCGAAAGCGAAAAAAATCGTTGACATCCGATGCTTGTCGCTGTTGCGGTGCCGTCACTGTGGACGGCAGTGGCAAGCCGGCGATTTCTTCCTTCATGAAGTCTTCCATACCATCTTGCACTGGCTTGTGGATACCCAATGGAGCTTGAACCGAGGCATGAGAGCCGCGCTCACTATCATATATCGTTGTTTCATCATGTCCCCAAACCTGACAAAAATAAATGGAATGCAGCAAGATAATTCTGGCTAGAGCACTGCACGGACCTGAATTTCCCGGCCCGTACCTGACGTGACGGAGACTTACCCGACCCTAGCCCGACCCGGCTTCCGAAAACGCGGCACGGCCCGACCCGTATTCGGTGCAACGGAGGCTTACCCTTGGCCATAACAAACAAACAAACTCACACCGCCGAGGCCCGCGCCACAGCGACATAGGCATATTTGTGATGCGATCCGCCCAACAGGTTCAATCCATACGGTAGAGGACCATCATAACACAGCATAAATCACACATACCTGGAACGCGTTTGAACAACAACAACTTATCGTGAGATAATGAATGGGAAGCTTCATCGCCAGGGGCGATACTCTATACCCCATTGCTGCTGGTGATGATGCGGGGAATGAAATTTCACAATAAGGATCGAAGTCCTATGGTATCCAGAAAGGTCAAGAGAGCTTTGAGGGCAGACCGTTGGTGGGCTGGATGTGGCCAGGGACCAAGCAATTTTGTGAGAGAGAGGGGACGAGAGTCGAGCTCGTTAAGGGATCCGGAGAGTACGGTTCGGGAAGGTTGCTAGTGTGGGCAATGGAGAAGAATGTGCCCTAGATCTCCTACAGCACCACAATCACAGCATTGGGGAGAGTTAATTTGTCTCAAGCGGTAACGCCACTGCGCTGTAAAAGCCACATCGAGGCGCATTCGATGAACTGATGCGGCATCTTCACGAGAGGTATGTCGAGCATAGGTCGGCGAATTCAATCATGATGGCCATCACCGACATCATTCACCATCACATCACTCAGAATGATGTGATGTTGAGTGATGGGCAATGATGTTATGTGTTGTTGAGTGATGTTGAATGATGGGCAATGATGTGATGTGATGTTGAGTTTGATGTTGAATGATGGGCAATGATGTGATGTGATGTTGAGTTTGATGTTGAATGATAGGCTATGATGTGATGTGATGTTGAGTTTGATGTTGAATGATGGGTAATGATATGATGTGAATTTGAATTTTATGTTGAATTATGAGCAATGATGTGATGGTGACATTAATGTTGAGTGACGGGCAATGATTTCATGCTGAGTTTGATGTCGACTTATGTGTAGATGTTGAATTTGAAGACCCTGCGATGGGTTTCTCAAGTTGAAATCGGCGTTTTAGGGTGTGGGGTTGACATTAGTCGTGGGTGGGGAGGGGGCGGCGTGCATACAACTGCCTATAGAAGTATGCGTTGACTAGACAGGAATATGGTGCCCCATCTTCAGTGTACCTGTTCTCGTGTACTGTGATAATATGAGCTTACCGGTAGTGGCGGGAAGGCTCCAATTATATGCGTGACCTTGCTTCTGGAGGGTGGGAGGGGGAGGGATGTTTGCAGTTCAGCGTTGTGTTAAGGCTTTGGAGTCTGGATCTCGGTAGTTTGGGCGGAGCTGCACTTGGATGAATGACAAGGAGCAGTGGGGTGGGCTGACCTTGGCGCGCTCGCGCTATAAGTTTTGCGTCGCCTCGCCTCAGAGCAGGTGTGGTGTTGTGAGGATGGCTCGGTAGGCTGTTATATCGGATATATCAGGGGGTGGGAGGGGAAGGGCTTGCCGTTCAGCGTTGTATTTGGAGTTGGGACTCTGTGGCGCTGCACATGGATGGCATCCGTAAGGGACAGAAAATGAGGGTTAACCTTGGCGCTCTCGCGCTGTTTGATTTGCATCGCTTCAGAACAGGTGCGTTGTGGGGGTTGGCTCCAGAGCATAAAGAAGCGGCGCGGGTATTATGGGACAGGTATCGTGGAGTATGAACTCTGGGTAAGTCACTGTCACGTGAACAAAATGACAGCATCGATTGCCCGACGTTGTTTTGGTCAACGGCAGAATAATGCACTTCCGCGTTATGATGTTTCGTTCACACTGCCCAAAAATTACGCTTCCAAATAGCATGACAGTTTTATATTACTTTTTGCAAAAGCAGAATGCAAGCATAAATGAAAAAACTGTCCAGGGTAATGTGGCATGAAACTGAGATGCATAATTTTGGTTTATAATCACGCGTACACTGCATCGGTACAGCCGGCAACCCAATATATAATGCTAAACAGCTTCGGGACGCAGCCCCGATTTTTCATTGCACACAGTTTTGTTTTTGTCTTTTTGTTATCCGAACTTGTGTGTTGTTTCTGAGTACGACGTTCAGCATTGCCTTCTGTCAGTAACAGCGTTACAGATTTATTACAAAATAGGAGACAAAGTGACGACTGTGATGGTCCCCACGTATATGGTCGGTGAACTGTATTCGGCACTTCAAGGAAGACACTGCAAGAGAGACGAGTCACATAAAAGAACATACCTGTAGAATGATTCAGCCTCACGTACAGTGTGCTCTCACGCCTGGACATTTATACACTTAATCGTGGCAATGGAATGGGTATATAGACGGTTCGAACTCCCGAAACCGTTGTCCGGCTCCGGCCTGACCTTTCGAGCGCCGTCGAGTTCTTGATACACTCCGGTTCTGGATTAGGATCACTGATTACTACGACGATCCCAAAGGAATTGCGTATGAGTGCGCGGGTTTCTTCCAGGTTTGACATAGAGCGTGACAAACTTGATATTGATGTTGTCCGGCCCACGTCGTATAGGCGATATCAAGCCAAACCAAAACGGGAAAGCGGTTTATCTGGCATGCTGAGCGACACCTATTCCAATCATCTCTACCGCTCCAAATCACGTTGCCTTCTGACGACTGACGTGGGGTGAGCACTGTACTCCACGCGTTCCCGGTCATCGCGGTTTGGGTTCATTTGCATACTAAAATTCGGGGATGAATATTTTTGCGCACGTGCGTGTTTCACGATTTGTTAAACGTGAAATGGCTTGCAACTAGGATAGTCCTTCAATCTGCCATCTCGCTTTTGCCCGAAATCCCCTAATTAAAAGGTTAATAAATGAATTTTAGGTAACTTGGAGTTGCACGCTTTCGTCCAGAGGATGTCCGCCTGGCTGTAGAACTCCGCTGGGAAAACGACATCTTTGCTGCCCTCCCAGTTTTTTCTGTATAGGCTAAAATAAACATCCTGTATAACCACCTGATTATTACGCAAGCCCTGATTATTATACCCTGTGATTATACGAGCGCAATGTGCAAGAGAGAGCGAAAACAAAACATGCATTTGCATGAAAATCCACACTCTTATTAGATATTTGCACTGCACTAATTTAGAAGCCGCAGTTCAAACAGCAGCACATCAAAACCACACGACTAGGAAAATAAAAATAAAATAAAAATGGAGATCTCAACGCACGCAGAAAAACAGGGGACCACCGAGTACCGACGAGCAGTTTCATCCCCTCCCCCTCCTCCTCCCACACACAACCACCAGCTTCCACGTACGTAGCAGAAGACGGAAATGCTCTATGCCCCAGTTCAGCGGAAATGCCCCAGCTCTATGAGCAGCAGCGCAGCGCGAAGAAAGTTCTACCATAAAGCCACCGGAGGCCTAGGCCAAGACCTGGCATACCACCGCCACGCCGCCCGCCAATCCTCACCCTACGCATTTGCACCCTACCTGGTATTTGCATTCACGCTTTCAGTACAGCCCTATCATCGCCACCCCGCCCCGCGAAGGCTCGCTCCGTGCAGTGGGCGGGCGCCCCGCCAAGCCCCGCCCGCGACACCACAAACAACACAACACCTGTTTAATTTACGAACGTCACTGTAAACGGCCGCTACCGAAAAGATGACATCTGCCCTTGAGCCGCCGGGACGCACAGTCGCCGAAACCAAGTCGTCGCCCCGAAACGCAAGCATGCGCAGCATACAAGGCCCTCAGTCTCATAACCGGTCCCTGGAGTTCAGATTCAAAGTCCATCATACACAATGAAGCTGAACTCGAAGTCAGAATGAGTTCTGATGTTGAATTCTGACCTATGATATGATGTGCTGTGGTGTAAAATGATGAGTAACGATGTTATGGGCTGTGATGTCAAATGATGAGTAATGACGTGATGGGCTGTGATGTTGAATGATGGGTAATGATGTGATGAGTTGTGATGTTGATGTTGAATGATGGGTAATGATGTGATGAGCTGTGATGTTGATGTTGAATGATGGGTAATGATGTGATGAGTTGTGATGTTGATGTTGAATGATGGGTAATGATGTGATGAGCTGTGATGTTGATGTTGAATGATGGGTAATGATGTGATGAGCTGTGATGTTGATGTTGAATGATGGGTTATGATGTGATGGGCTGTGATGGTGATGTGATGTTATGGGCTGTGGGCAAGACCGGACATGATGTGATGTTGAATGAATATTTCGAAAAATGCCGACCTATGATGTCGAGGCATGCGGAAAGCGAGCGCTGGATCACCTCTGCTCAGCATAGCTGGGGGAAGAATGTCAGCGGTCCATTGGCGGGAAGCCAGGGGAGTCACGAGGCGTCGAAGTACGGAACGACGATCTCTCAGCAGCGCAATATGCGTCCCTCTCCGAGACGAGAGAGCTGCTTCTGCAGCGCTGTCGGCCTGTTCAGTACCTTCGACACCGCAATGGGCTGGAACCCATTGGAGAACGAGCCTGTGCCCTGCTGCGTAGACAGGTTGTAAGCCATTAACATGTCCATCACCAACGGTGCGGATGAGCCTCGGACGCCAGAATTTTCAATTGCTTGCAGCGCAGATTTAGAGTCAATGAGCACGACCCATTCCCGCGGGCTAAAATCAACGATGTGCTGCAGAAAGAAAAGTATGGCATAGAGTTCCGCAGCTGTGGATGAGGTTTAGTGCGAAAGGCGACGTCCTTCCACTACGCCTTCGGATGGGATGACGAATGCCGAGGCGGACTTGCCATATCGAGATGCGCCATGTATGTATGCTGCGGCAGAGGTAGAAAACTTCGCGTCTATCAGAGCTTAAAAATGGGTTCGAAGGACTTGAGGGGGAACCTGATCTCTTCGTTCCAGGAGGTCCGGATAACGTACGAAGGTGGGTGGCACAGGCAGAGAACAGGGGGCGTCCGGCGGTGTGACGTCCTTAGCTATGAAGCCAGTGAGAGCCTGGCGTGTCCTCTGCGCTACTCGATGGAACTTTCAGGACGGTATCGAATTTTCCTGAGGAGTGGGTGACGGGGAATGTGCTTACGCAAACGTAGGAAGTGCCGAGCCGTTTCACGCTCACGAACCTGTACCGCGGGACGTAGATAGATACTGACGACTGTTAACAGCATGTGCCCAAGGCGGATCTTGCAGATGACATAATCAGAAGAGCGATGACCAGCTGACCCTATGGGTGCGGCAACGAAATCATTACGAACGTATAGCGCTGTTCTGCTCTCAGAGGATTGATGAGATCTATAGATTGTATATCCAGTAACGCAGTGTGCAGCATACATGCCAGGGAAATTGATGTTCTGAGGCTGGAACACAGAAGAAAGGACAAACGCAGAAAGCCTCAAGTGCCTAAGGACAATGAATGAAGAAGGACGAAAGTCACTGAAAAGGTTAGCCAGCTCTAGGACTCGAACCCACATCTTGAGATGTAATGGCCACGAGAGCCGGTAATCCAGAAGATGTGGGTTCAAGTCCTACAGCTGGCTAACCTTTTCAGTGACTTCCTTCCTTCTTCATCCATGCCATGTTCGCATACAGCTATGAAAGGGAACTTGTACTGTTGTAGATGACATTTAAAATCAGGGAGCTTGTTACGTAGGCCGCGAGGATTCCACTGCATCGCTATGGCCTTTCTATACAATTCCATCATGGTGAGGTGAAGATAATGCCTCCTATGCCAGAAGCGCTTGAACCTCGGGCAGTTGCGACGCACCAGTTAATGCAGAGACAATTGCCTTGACTGCCGTGAGTACCGCACAGAAGAGTGTCAGAGAAGGCACAGCTGCGGTAGGCTGATGGTGGTAATTGCCTTCTCATGCTTGCTGGTTCTGTCACACTGGCGTAAGTGCGTGTAATATGCCTTGATGGACCAGGGGGTGTTTGATGACTGCTTCTGATGGGTTTGGCATCGATTGTGCTCTGCAACCTTCGTTCGCCTTGTGCAGACCGAGGTGGGAGTGCAGGAAATTCGTGTTCATTTGTACTAGACGTGACGGTGGCACTACCACCCCTGGGACCGTCAGACGGAAGTCGTAATATCCGATCTTGGTGTCTTTTTGTGGCGGCGGTCTTCACGGGACATAAAGAGAACGACGCAGGATGACCGGATTTACAGTTAGCACACGTTGGCTCTCTCTTATTGTTACAGTCTGATCTGCGGCGAGCCCAGCGCATAAGGCACACCTAGTGTAGCACCTCGGCAATTTCGAGCAATGTGGCCAAATCGTTGGCAGTTGTGAATTGTGAACTGTGGCCCCACTGCATGGGGCCTTCTGGTATTCGTAGACGATGAAGGTCTGAAATCCGAGGGCAATTCGGTGTCGAAGACGGATTGCGGGTTGAAAAGTTAGGATGACACTGCGTAACGAGGTGAACACATCACAGCCATCTTCTGTCAGGGAATGCCGAACGTGTCGCCTTGCAGACATAACCCCTGCGTCTTTCAGGTAGAGCACGAGATCGTCATTCGAGTACTTTTAGGTACAGCATAAATCTTGCTCATATTTCTGGCGTACGAGTGGCGGCCGTACGATGGCGGCCGGGCCCGGGTGGGTAAATTGAAGGAAGGCCGGGCTCGGGCCGGGCCTAAGAATGGGACACATGCAGTGCTCTGTCAAGAATAACGTGACGCCTATGTTGTAGCGTTTTAGCAGAAAGACGGAGGAAGGGCCCAGGCGCTTTGCTGACTCAGGCCCGAAAACTCTCCGTATGGAGCCGAGCCCGCAGTCAAAACGACTTTGAAGCCCGATTTCGGCCCGTGGTCCGGGCAGGGCTCGGGCTAGCCCGGTCCTTTGTAGTGTCCTAATGTGCATGGTCCGCACTGCTCATTGTGGTCCGCAGCGAGATCTTCCGTACGTACACTCCCTAGGACGGCTCATATTGCCGCTATTCACCTCCGCTCACACACGCAGTACTTACCGTTTCCGCTGCTGCTGCGAGCTACGAGAAGCCGGTACGCGCGCGGCGGAACGCTTCACATGCCCTGACCCTGACCATGTGAAGCGGCAACCGCAGCTGCCACTTTTTCTCTGAGGCACGTGATGTCAACGTCACAGCCAACGTGACTCCGAAAGCACCATTCTGCATCGCTCTCCTTTTTCTCGTTCCTTCGCTTTACTCGCGCTAAGGGAGAGAAGGGTTTCGGCGACGCGACGTACGGGACAGGATCTTCACGAAATGGACCTTTTCCGAGTAAGCATATGCGCATGCTGCAGGTAGCTGTCGTGTCATTTTGGGGTACATGCCCAAGATTCGCGGACAAAAACTTAAAGCGTGCTTCGCCTGCATTACACCCATAGACACAATGCATAAGAAACATATAATTTCATTTTGATAGAGAACGCGGACACTTTTCACTGGTTCGCCACTCGATCCTGTGAGATCTACGAAAATTATCCGTATATCTATAAAGGCTTTTGTTCCCCTGGCGTTTGAAATCTTACACATTGTACTCAATAGGACAGAGGTAGAATTCACGCTCCATCGTGGTTTCACAGTCTTATACATCAAAATATATCCGCTTTAGGCAATTTTCCAATGCAGTTACACGATTAGGGGGACCATGTTTGGAACCTAAAGCGGATGTCTTGGTTTTGCAGCGAGCGAATTTTGTTCCCGAGGGCAACAAAGTGCGACTAAAATGTGAGACATCACACTTAAAGGGACAGTCGCATCGACCACAGATCGATTCCGAAACCACAGTGAAATGAGATTCCCCGTCCTTCACTGACCATGACTCCGAAAGTCCCGTTCCGATCGACGGAATACTTTTTGCATAATTCGTGTGTAAGCGGCGCTACAGCAGACGACGGAAGCGGGCGTCAAGCGGAACTCCCTGCTGAGAATCTTTAGCAACGTCACATGGAATCTGACCAATAAGAACGCGGCGAGCCAGAGGAGTCCCCGCGGCTTGCAGCTTGCATGAGCAAGGTCAGGGAGACGAAGGCGAAGGCACATACGGAGATGGCGGACTCGGAACGCGGAAGTGGCGAATCGTGCTGTTCAAATGCCTTTAGTAATAGCTCCCGTGACGAATATACATGTTTGATGACGGCCCATATTCGACGGATCCGCTTATTCTGCAAGTCGCTGGTGATGTACGTGCCGCAGCTGCGTTAGCGCAACAGAACGAGCCTCAGGACCACTGCTTTAGGTACGTTCATGATCGGAGTGCTCAATACTTAATCCCGTGACATTCACACTACGACGCAGGAAACAATCCAAGTGTTTGTGCGGCGTCTGTGTTCCTCAGGAACTGGATGAGTACCTATATGCTGCAGTGCTGGTGAAGTGGTAGAGTTGTGCAATGACGGCACGCATCACACTTTGTTCCCAGCTCCCTGTCATCGGCCAGAACTTCTAGTGGTGTATCTACCGCAGTATTGCAGCGACGATCACAGTCTTCGCCTACTGTGCCCACGATAGATAGGCACGTCGAGCAATCCTTATTTTCGTAGTTGTCGTCGTTGTTTGCACACACGACGAATGCCCCATGAAAGTTACGAAGGCTCTAACCAACTGTGCAACTCAAGGGCCGGGTCAGAATTAGAATGATTGTCAGGAAATTACTATGCTACGTGTTTAGGAAGTGTCCTTTCTTTTTACAGCTACGTCAGGTTCACTGCTTATTGTGTGTTTACAAGCTGAGTTTGGAGATTCCTTGGACCGAAAAACAGACGACAGATACCTGGGTGTGTCGTCCGCATGATTCGCCAACGTTTTTCCATTCCTATCAGGACTATCATCTTTAGTGTGCCTCATTTCCTGTTCACACCTACACCATAATAGACTTACGTAGTTTCCAATTGAGAAGTGTGAAACAGAATCTGTGTTACCACAGTAATCCCGAGAAGTGCAAAGGAATAGGCAGGAGCAATAAACTACCTGGCCATAAGTGACAGTTATACTTTTAATGATAGTGTAATGCTTCTTATCGTTGGCAGTATTATAGCATGTGAGGGATATAACATGTCAAATAATTTCAGGTAACGTTTCATAACTCACTAATGGTACAGTTACACCTCATTATCATAGTAAGTGATACATCTGTCTGGGAATGTCTAAAATTTGTCATTCCCACGGAAGATTGTTCTGCCTTGATACAGCAAAACAAATTTTGATACCTGCCATTGATCCAATTTTTTAGCACCACTGTCTTGAAAACAGCTTTCAAGACTGTAACTTCAGAGATCCTTGGCAGAGCATTACCTCTTGTCTATGTATTATAATAATTATTATAATGACAGGCAATAAGTTACGCAAATGTGAATAAATCTTTGTGTTGACTGAGTGTTGTCCATTCAAGAGCCATTGCACAAGTCCACATCCAACTCTTCACGCACAGATATTTATTATTTGCTATGCACAGACAGTTATCAGCGTGCACCACACTGGCAATGTCCCTTGGGATCTGAAGCGGGGACTCACAAAAATAAAAAATAAAATAAACAGTTTTGTAAGTACTTCAATTGCAATGAAAACGGGACGATTGGACAGTAAATTGGACGGTTTCATTATAATAATAATAATAATAATTTATTTCACCAATGACACTTGGTGGGGGGTACAGACAAAAAGCTGCAAAAACTGCAGCTTGACGAGGTCTGACCCCCCTTTGTACACTCGACAGATAAAGCAATGACAAAACAGCAAACCAGACAATGCGAAGCGAACAGCAATGATAAATAGCAAACCAGATGAATCACGGAGTTAGACAATGGTAATGAACACAATGCATTAAGATGCATAAAACAAAAAAGCTATGAGAACACACGAAATAATATGACTATCCTAGTGAACATACATGGCCTTTATTGAGCGAATTGAAAGACAGCTGATGTTAATGTTGTTTTGGATATGGGAATTAATATGTCGTGGAAGATTATATGAAACCAACTGTGAGCCATAGTTAGTTCGTGCACACGGTGTGAAGTAGGGCTCATTGTAGCGTAGTGAATAAGAGGTTAATCTCATGGTTAAATTGGCTAGGGCTAGAAAGATGTGATTATTTTGCTTTACTGAACTTGCATATGTAATGGACATACGGTACTTATAGAGATCCATAATTCTGATTATGCTAAATTTCGCGAAGAGGGATCCTGTTGGATGTAAAAAGGGAACGTTTGCTATGTGACGAAGTACCTTCTTCTGACACAAAACTAACCTTTCAAGATTTGTTTGCGTTGTGGTTCCCCAAACTAGGTGACAGTATGTGAGGTGAGGGTAAACCAGTGCGTTATAGGTCATAACTTATAACAGTGGTACACAGGAAAAAAACTCTGGGTGTTGGGGGGGATCTGGATCAATCTCTGGGCATAACCAAGTGTAAAATTTTAGAAGGGTTAGTACATCCTGAAATGGCCCTCATGCCTCAGACCCCACTACTCGATTAATGCACCTCCTTTTTACAGTAAGAGGCCTCTTACTATCTACGGCATATCCTATCAAAGCTCACAGGACAGCAAATTTGGCCAATGCTTATGTGACAGTGCCTCGTAGAACATGCAGGTTTTCTGTTGAATTGACACTACATCTCTGGTAGCCCCTTTAATGTCTGGAGGTAGGTGCATCATTTTACATTTAACCAGCAGTAATGTATAGCATTGCAAAAAAGGAAACAAGGGCTTAATCTCAACGCTGCATCAGCATCATTCATCATCTCACAATAGCGTTGTTGTTGTCGGCTTCTGCACAAAGATTTGGGTGGACCTGAAACGGACTTTTTTTTTTTTTTCAATTCCTGCTGTCAAGTTATTTTGTCTTGGCATGTAGCTGTGAGATGTCAGTAGAAGCCATGAAGTCATTCTCTTTACTTCTTGAACTTGGATGAAGAAAGCACTGTTCTGGAAGATCCTAATTTGTCAGAGGCGTCGTAAAGGCATTAGTGTAAAAACCAGGTCTCTCAGCAAAATTGCCGTGCACACACGTACATTGTTTGATGCCGTTTCATGGATGGATGGGACTTGATCAGCAGCACCTGGTCCTTCTATAACACAGAACGTCAAAAGTGCACCTCAAGTTGGCTACGACAACCGCAAAAACCGCCGCCCTACAGCACACAAACAGTTCACAAACAGAGAGATAAAAGGTAACTGGGAAGTGGGTTATGGCGCTTATGTTACGGACAGAGGTACTGTTTGTATTTTGCCTGTTTCTAACACCAGCACACAAACAGCGTCAGTTCTTCCTTTTAGTGATCGGGGTTCATAGTTTGCGAATTGTTCTGTGTCCAAAACACATTATATACACATTATATAAACACATTATATGTATTTAAGTAATGTACGTACCACTTGCGCTTGACCCTGTCGAACTGCCTGCAGCTGTAATACACATGAAAACCAATCATGTCTACCACATTCCACAAAAGTCACAGGTTCAGTAACAGTGAAAGTTTCATGATAACGCGTCCGACAACGAGAAAAGTCAATGACGTTCATATGAATGACATCACTTGAACTTGTTTATTGTATTTTATTTATCTAGTTATTAATCATAGGTTAGGGGATACCTTACGTTGTACCGATTTCGTCTTTTGCTGCTAAGTTACTCACGCGCAAGAGTGACAGACCCGATTGGGAAACTACATAGACATTGTGACTTACTGTCGAAGTTGCTGGCTCGCTTTGTTCGTGGAACACTGTCGGAACGGCGTCAAGTTTCAATTCGTTCCTTTTTTGTGTCAATCCAAGTTGCACTTCCATGATGTTCTCATCCAGGTACACATTATCGGTGAAATGCGAGGAGCATACACGGACAGCATGAACACTCCTTGCTTCATCTGGATACCCGCTAGTGATGTAGCTGCTTCCAACTTTCGCTTTCTCTGGGGTCTGGCTGTAGCTGTATCCTTGGCGTCCGAAATCAAACATCGAGGTTTTCGAAGGAAGTTTTCCTGGAGTCGGGAACGCTGCGTCGGTTTCCAAACGACATCCCACGCGAAGGATGCAAGCGTAGCGATAGTATCCGAGTCACTAGAAAGTGTCACATGTGAATACGGGCGACGTGCCGGAAAAAAACAAAGCAGCCCCAGACTTGGCGGCAGACGACAGCGTCCTTCACAGCGGATTAGCTAGATTCGACCTTGCGTCACGCGATGTTGTTGGCGCTGGCGCTTTCGAGGATCAAAACGAAACCGGATCTTTTAAATTCGATTCCTCATCACCCGGTCCGTTTTGGAAGGAGAAAATTTGGCAAATAGCTCGTGGTAGTGTACCGAACACATTGGTATTGGATTCGTAACCACGGTTCCGGATGCGACAGTCCCTTTAAAGAGGGCTTAGCCTATCGACACTTCCGCATGTAGGAAAGCCGACTGTACATTTGAGCACGTGTAAATGGAAGGAGGAATGAAACTCGAAAGGGAGGGGAATTATCAGAGTTCAGCGCGCATTCTCCTCTGATAACCAGCACCGCAACACGGATTTGATAAAAACATCTACAAAATAAAGGTGTGCTTTCACGGCCAAAGAGGCTGAAGAACATTTCTGGTGACTTCTCCTTTAACAACAGAAAAGAGAAGGCTGCAGATACAGCGCTCCCCTGAGATTCGCGTTTTGGGAAATCGAACGTTCTCTTCTTCTTAGTATCAGTTTCCCAAGCAGCACAAAGGACCGGGGCGAAGCCGGTCCAGCATCGGGAAAGAACCCTACAAAGTCGGGGGCATGCCACCAGCCGATACCGGTCCTTCCTCCAGTTTGCAACACCGGGATGATTAAGGACCGACATCGGCAGCAAGTATTCGGTCCCAGCAGGTCCCCGACGGATCCCCGATAATGCTGGCAGGGGGCTCCACCCATGCACATTTTAGCATTAATATGCTTATTTTTAATAATTACAATAATTTCGAGTGAAACAGTGTGTGTAGAGCCCAACATTTTATTTTCGGAGAGGGAATAGACTGACACAACACTTGTAGCACCTCAATAGACTAAACTAGGCAGACTGCTTAGTGGTGCACACTAAGCAGTCTGCCTGCATCACCCAATGCATGCCAATTGTGTCTGAAATGAAAAACAAAAAAGAGGGGTATACAGAAATATGCAGCCTGTCCGCATAACTACTGTCATTGGCAATGTAGTCTGAAAAGAAATGGGTGGAAATGGTCTACCGTAATATCCAGCCTGCCTGCGTAACCACTGGCCCTTCAATGGTGTCTCAAAAGGAAGGGGGGGGGGGGGGGTAAACGTACACAGTACGAGGTGGTCTCTGAAAGGAAACAAAAAAGGTATACAGTAGTACGCAGTCTGCCTAACCACTTGCACTTCGGTAGTGGCCCAGAAAGAAACGAACGGCTTGTAGCATTAATATTAGGCGTAACGGTAAAATTGCTTCATGGGGGGAAATGGTATACAGTAATATGCAGCCTGCCTGAGTAACCACTGGCACGTCAACGGTGTCTCAAAAGAAAGAAAAAGTATACAGCAAGAGGCGGTCTGCCTGCACAAGTGGTGGTGTCTCAAAGAAAACGAAGTTATGCAGTAATAGGCAGTCTGCCTATCTGCTCACGCTTCAGTACCCCAGACACAAAAATGAATGGCATGTAACATTAGACGTAACGGAACAATTGCTGCACGTCAGCAAAAAAATAGTCTGTGCACGGTATGTGGAATGAGCTTTATCAAAAATGGTAAAATGCACAGTGTAGGGATTACGAAACTCAAGAGTTACCAAGAGAAAATTTAAATTATGAAAAAATGACAAAGCCAACGACTGGGAGAAATGCAAGTCCAGGAAAGAGAAAAGAGTCCACATCCAGCGCCTTTGGTGCAAATGACTAGCAACTACTACAACGAAAACTGTAAAAAATTACAGCTGACCGGGACTAGAGCTGACAGTCAATGGTGTGCACATATCCAGCGCTCCTTCATAAAAACGTCAATAAGCAAAAAAAAAACATGGTCAAGGAGAAGCATCCCTATTGAAAAAAAAAAGCGACATCAGGTCTGATGTGATTTGGGACACTGTCTTGATGCTAACATCAGAGCTGCTCTGATGCTGATGTTAGCATCAAGAAGTTGTCCCATATCACATCAGATCTGATGTTAACATCACAGCTGCTCTGATGATGATGTTAACATCAGAGCTGCCCTGGCTGATGCTCACATCAGAGCTGTCTTGATGCTGATGTTGACATGAGAGCTGCATTGATGCTGGTTATGGCAATCTTGAAAATGCTGCAGTCTTGGTTCACTGAAATGTTCTGCAAAGAAAGCCCCTCATGCCTGCGGTATATGAGTACCGACAAGAACCCTCACGAAACAGGAGATAGCAGCAACAAATCACTTCACCACAACAATTCACCACTCCGGAGTACGTACCTTTTAACGCATATCCATTTATCATCAACATACCTGAGCGTTGAACTCACGGGGGCACAAAAATTGGTAATGATCGAACGGTGAATAACAACGCAAAAGAGCACACCTAGGTCCTCATTTCCGGTCCAACTTGTCCTTCTTCCGAAAAAGCACTTCTACGCGTTGTTATGTCGAGCAAGAGTCCCCACCGCATTTGAACACTGTGCTTGAGTTTCTCTTGCTGGAGGCCGCTGTGTCATACACGCTGAACCTGCATGAAATGTCGTTCCAGAAAATACGATGGCAGGACACCTATATGTAGAGCAGTGTAGAGACATATGACATACCGTCTGCACAAAGCATACAGTAGACTTCACTTGGCGTTCTATCTCCCTGTCGTTGTGCAGATCCCTGCAAATAGAGTAAAACGGACAATGAAAATGCATGGCGCAGTCGAACATATTACTTCACAGTTATATTAATTACACACCTGAAACGGCAAGAATCCTGAAGGCGAAGAACGATTTGGCTTCACATGCAAGGCAGCGTCTTCACTCTCTGACATGTCAAACGAGACCGACTGGTCTGCTCGCGGTTAGAAGAAACGCTTCCACTTACAGACAGTTGCAATATCAGACGGGTTGCAAGAACGACAGCATCAGGTGAGAACCACAATACAAAGCCTCTTAAACGCTTTAGACTTGCTAGAACGCTCGCAATTACGCGAACTACACGCGGCGACGAGAAACGACCGTTACAACAGCCAAAGCGAACCCAACAAGAACAGCGCATGCGCGACAGGCAGCGCTGGCTGGTGGCATGAAAGCAAAGCGACGACGCGCGAGCGCGGGCGAGTGAGCCTCACTGATCTCTATGTACAAAGGCTGGATCGCGCATGGGAGAGGGGCTCGTGGGGGAGAGGCGTGCCTTCGGGCCGCCATGTTGGTGGGCCCTAAAGTGCTGTGTGCGCCCATAGAAAACAATGGGAGGCAACAGAGATTGTGAGTATTTATTGCGCTGCAAGCATTTGTCGTTGTTTGTCATCACACAATTTTGTAAGGTGCCAGTATACTGATGTATCCTAACAGTGTTTCACAGGTGTCCTGCCGTTCGATTCTTAATTACGTTATGTTTTGCATTCCGAAACTAGACCGTCACTGCAGTGCAGCGCTGGGGATTGTACTACAGCACGTTTCCCAGCCAATATTTCAATAAGAAACGACTTGAGGTTAACAACAACCATGTATATAATATCCCGTACTGCGTTCTGGACAAAAATTGTTCCATAAAGAACGGTCCGGGAAGAGATATACTCGCATGGCAGAAAGAGATCGTTCTGTAGAATCACAGCCGTTGTTTTAGCCGTGTATGCGTTTAGTATGATTTATATCAAGCATCGCCTTAGCACGAGTCTCTTAGTAAACGACAGCGGTGCTTTGCCTCGCAAATATGGACACACCGAAGCAGCCCAAATAATTACTTCACGCAATTAGATCACACTCTTTAGGACAGTTAATCAGGTATAGTGATGTAAGCTTAATCAATTAAGTTACTTAGAAAGTGGTAACACCTCCTTGAGACACAGGACTTATCTCTTTTTGAAGTACAGCCCTTCTATGTTTGTTTGCTTCTTCCTTTATTTGTTCTGATTATTTGCAGGCGCGGTTGTGCCAAACTGAATGTCCTTCTCCAGCGCTCATATGCTTTTGTTGGATACAACTGCAGCGTGAGAAAAGTTTGTCATGCTTGTTATGTGGAGCATGTTCGAAAAAATGCAGCTCTACATATGGTCTTCAAATTGCAACAGGACTATTTGGAGCTTGAAACAGTTGTGATTTTGTCATTTTGGCCCTCGTGTACCCAGTCTGTGAAACGCAAACAAAAAAGTCTAACATGATAAGCTTTTGTAATGAAGATCACTGATGATGAGTAAAGAGAATATACGAGTTCAAGTTTATTCAATATTTTATATTATTCATTATATTATTCAACGTCTTATGTCAAGTTTATACAACATCAAGTTTATTCAAGTTCAAGATTTATTTCTTGCACTTATGCGTTTCAGGATACAATGAACGTGCAGGGAGGTCGCAAAAGGCTACATTTATTGTTTTGTGGCCTTGCTACAATGGCAATATATATTTTAGGAATGACAATGATCAGGTACGCTCTCTAAATTTGTAGCACTCAATTTTAGGTTGGAATGAGCAATGAATAGCAACTTCCATCCTGATATTTTCTCATATATGCTAAATTTTAAATTTAATGTGATCGAATATGTGATAATATAACAATAATATATAAGAATATAATATGTGATAAATGAATGTGATCAACAGTAGATGTAAACAACATGAGTAGCCAGAGAAGCAGGAGGAGCACGTTGCAAAAAATGCAGCTGCACATCTGAAACTCCAATCATTATCATCGTCATCTAAAAGGGAGTGTGGTAGCACTTCCGTGAAACCAGGCACGATTTCTGAAGATCTTCTATGACACTTTCCGCAGTTTGCACACTTTTCTGCAGCGTCAGACTCTCTCATAGGAGTTACTTTTCAGTAACGGTGACTCCCATCTTACATTTTAATGTGCGAGGGCTCTTTTGCACTACACATGTACGGTTTCCAAACTGCAACATGACGATTTGGAGCTTGAAACTCGAGCCCTGGTGTACCCTGTCTATGAAATGATACCAACTGAATCATGTCTGAAACGTGATGTTTAATGGAAGATGGCTTTCTTGGTTGTGCGTTCTGCGTGACAAAGATGTAACACGATATGCTTTTGTAAAGAAGATAAGTGATGTTATGCTCTATGAATGAAGAGAATATACATTTTTCAAGTTCAACATTTATTCTGGCATATACGCATTTCAAGATACAATGAATGTGCAGGGAAGTGACAAAACAATACATTTATTGTTTTGTGACCTCCCTGCAATGACAATATATATCTCAGGAATGACAATGTACACGTACACTATGCAAATTTGTTGCACCCAATTTTCATACATGCTGAATTTTAAATTTTTGTTTTGCTGCCTATGTGTTCAGTGTATTACAAATTGCTTAATGCAAACAACACTTTGTTAATTTCAAGCTTTTTGCTCCCATCTAAGATATTCCTATCCTGGAGGAACTGCCACTTCGACACCATAAAATATTCAGTAGGTTTCACTCTGGCAGGCCCTGCCACTGCAAATTTCCTGAATTGAAACCCTTCAAACTGTGTCATAATCTTAAATACGTCAATATTTCTGCAAGTAGTTGACATGCTCGATGACACTCCTCCTGCAGCTAAGGCAACTAAAAAAAAAGAGTTCCAAGAGGCCGAAGGTAAACCTACAGCTGCACGAGTGTGATCAACAGTAGTGCATTCTCAATAAATAATTTTCTTCTTGTAGCGTACATATGCATGCCTATTAACTGGAACAATTATCACAGTTCCCTGACAAGTTTTAATTTCTGAGAGTGTACTGTAGAGGCTGCTTAGATCAACAACAGTTCATACAAGGTATTATATACTGTGAATGCCTTTAAAAATCCCATGTGACACACATGCCCTTACTTTATGGAGGTGCTGTGGTAGTCAAAGTTTGTGGGCATTACGCAGGTTCTGCACCCATTTCTTGAGTATGTTGAGGCAGCTGTGAAGTAACCTGCATTGATGATGATTATTCCAATTTTTATGGTGCATCGACAAGAAAAGAAATAATACATCAGAACATTGGTTTGGGTGCAACCAGTTAAAAATGAATATGTTGTTTAATAAATGCATTGGACAAATGTTAAAACATCAGTTTAAAACATGGTTTACAATCCCTGTATCTTCTAAAAATTAAAAAGATTAAAAACTATTCTAAGAAGAAGTACAATCTCTAATTATTTTATTGCTGGGTGAAGGAGCCTAAAGTCTAAGGTGTGTTTCTGATGTGAACATGTAAGAAAATATGCAGAACTGAGAGAGGCTAACCACAGTGCGTGCACTGAGGTTGTTCCTTCCTGTAAAGTAGAAACCAGTGGATGAGGAACGTGATACTTACCTGTACACCCAGCCGTATCACACTGCACAGATAATTCACTGGGTAGCCCTCATGACAAAACCTGTATTGAGAGACCACTTTTGCCTTAGAAACTGCTACAAATAGCACGACACGCTACAAATTATTACTATCGTAACAAGCTGACGATACAGCTCAGACACAAAGGCGTTATTCAAGTCGCGCCACACCACCGTTACGTAGGATTCTTTGTCACAAATCAAACCAAGGCACAAAACAATACCAATACATGAAAAAAGGTGCCAATCGTGGTCTCATTATGACGTAATACCGAACTTGTGCGTGAAGGTAATTCAAAGAAATGAATGTGGCACTTGGCCACTTGCTTCCGCAGAGAACACCGTGTACCATGCTAGCAATGCATGCAAAAAAGCGCTCGAGTGCTCGCACATATATTGATGACAACACTACCTGTGTAGTGTAACGTGTTCTTTTAAGCATATTATGCACTCAAACTGTATTTGCCGCCGGGTATAATGCAAGTGTGCTCGATTGAACGTCGGAAGAGCGATCAAGCAACCTGCATCCAGTGCTCGTTTTGGGCAAAAAAACACTTCATAATGGTCAACTAAATATACAGAATGGACGCCTATTTATTCCTCGATAAAGAGTGACTCACCTGTATAAATTTAGGCCCTGTAACCTTGCCAGTACGGTTGGTACGACCGTAATTGCAAGAAGTTGCCATGATCGCTGCGGCGACTGTTGTGGGTACAGTAAGATGGCGGCCGGTTTCTTCACGCTCGCGCTCCCTATCCGCCATCCAGCCTTTTACAATCGAGATCAGTGGTGAGCCTGTGTTGAAATGGGCATGGAGCCAACATCTCCGCGCAATGGCTTGGCGGACGAAATATGACGACGGGTAGAATCATACTACCTCTTGAGATTGTGGCCGTTCCAGGATCTTTCGAGAAATGCTGCTGTTTTCATAAGAATCACTGAATGTTGTGTTTGAAGCAAAATTGCAACATGAGATTGGCCAAAGCTAAGGTTAGTTATGATTGTGAACAGATCAGCAGTGCAATCTGACAGTGAGAGATCGATAGAATCAAAAACAACAACAACAAAACACTCACTGTTTTGCCGACCCTTTCTCTAGTGTTCTTTCTTTCTTTGTTTCTTTTTTGTTATAATGAAGGAAAGCAAGGTTAAATGCTACATTTTTCTTGACTGTGTGCGATGGTGTACATCACAGATTCCTCATGTGCCATGAATCTACTTAAAAGCTGCTGATGGTGTCAGGGCATCACACTTATAACAGTGACCAGAATGCGGCAGGAGTACTTTTCAGGCACTCTGGCCACGTTGACCACAAAACGGCGTTCCATACTCCCTCCGAACCAAACTTTGCAAAACTTGTAGCACAGAAACATTAACAACACACACGCCGGCCATTTGCACCCACCAATGACAACCAAAACAAAGATTATGGCGATATAAGTCGCAGCAGCCCAAATGCAGGGAGCTCCAGCGTAGTCTTTGCGGGTTTCGGTGCAGCGGTTTTCGTCCGATTCAGTTCGACTTGCTAAACCTCTCTTCGTTTCGTTTCACGTGAGTTTTTCGTTTCTGGGGATTCGGTCGTTTCGTTCGGGCGTGGCCGACTCTTCCCGAGTATCTTGTACTTGCCTGCTTTGCAGTGAGGCTCCATTAATACTTCTGTTCAGGGTGCTGCGTGTGCATGTTTTCTGTCATACAACACAACACAACACAACACATGAAGTGAACTGCAGCCCAATGTTTGAAAGAGTTACCTCATACCAGACAGCCAAATTCCTTCCTGAAGGGATGCTTCACTGTCTCGTACAGCTTGGGACAAAAGTTTCTGAAACACGGGTGTTTTGTATTTCACTTCTCCACGCCTCCCCTGCGGCTTAAGGGGAACACTTGTTGAACAGAATCCTTGGGCAGATTTTTTCCAAGGATTCTGTTCAACAAGCATTCCCCAAAGGTGGCTGGGAGAAGTCCAATACAGAATACCTGTGTTTCAGAAACTTTGTCTCAAGCAGTACCATCCGATCACGTGTTACCGAATCTGCATAAACATCGGGAGACGAGCGGGAAGAAATACTTAGCCAGTACACCACAGCAGATCGGGACGTTAACGGGGATCCATCGGGAAAGAATCCTGGCCGGGACGCAAATGGGAATCTATCGGGAAAGAATTCTGACCGGGACACGAACGGGGATCTATCGGGAAATAATTTTATGTAGTTTCCCTCTCTCTCAATTCTTCCCCCTCACATAGTTGGGAAGCAGTAGGGCTCGTGACGGCGATATCGGCCACCTCAAACCCATCATCCCCGTTACGTTCCCAGCCGAATCCCAGTCCTTTGTGCTGCTTGGGTTCTTAAACTCTTTCTGACATCGTACCTATGGCGTTAAAAAGGTGTACAAAAATTCTTATGGCTGTAGCTGTAGTGTACCGTTATTGCATTGTGATCTGACCGCCGATGATTTCCTTTTCAACTTTACCTTATCTGTGACCGTCATGTTTTTTCTATGTATACAATGTATGCTTACTTTTATGTTTCACACTCTTTCTTAATTTTTCCTCGCCACCACGGGGAAGCTTGGTTGCCACCAGTATGAAATTTGATGGGTACCTCAATTGCTGTAAAATCATATATTTTGTCTAACGGCGTTATATACCTGTATTTAGGAGAAGCGAAGGCAAGGCAGTTTTTCTTTTTCTTTTCTTCATGCATACACTTGTCTCGGCGACAGCATGCTTAACCTGTGCATGGCCCAGCCGTTGCGGCTGCGCTGTGCGGGAGCGTCATTCACGAACAAAATGTGTATGGCATCTAAGTAAGGCATATGCCCCTATGTTCAACTCACTAAAATGCGTCGAATACAACTGGGACCTAGCGCATATAATCGTGTTGTGTCAATGTTTTCTTGACTTCAAGCCGATCATGGCGGCGTACCTGTGCAGAAACTTAACACATTGCTAGAAGTGCGCTCTTTGATCCTTCCTTTAAAAGAAAATGCTCGCAGACATGTATCATTCTGTGCAGCTGCCTGGTTATTTTAGCGGCATGTTTTGCGCTTGAAATAGTGCACCCTGGGCGATTTTCGCAAACACTCGAGGAGACGTTGTACTACAAGGTACTGTCAATAGCCTATGATAACGTTACCACAATATTCCCATCATCATGACGATATCCGATAATGATTTTATTTTTTAGTGTACACCATGGGTGCCGAACTCATCTGTGTCTGCGGACCGCATTAAACCATGGAGGAACTACGCGGGCCGCATACGACTGCTTTGGGGTAGCCTGCTTCTGGTATACAGGGTGTCCCAGAAAACGTGTCATTAAATTCTAATATAAAAGCTACGCCACTTAGAATCATGCGGTCAACGACATTTGTTCTTCCTTGGTTTTTGCCACCTTCTGATGTGCATGTCATGTAACCTAAGTTTAATTATGTAAATTTTTGAGAAGTGTACTCGGAAATTTGCTAAGTAAAGGTCACTTTTTTTACCCCACCAACATGAAGAGCGTGCCGAATTCTGCCGTTTTCTGGGACACCCTGCAGATGTTCGAATTCACTCGGGAGATCACCAAGCCTACCGGTCCGTGTCTAGTAGCTTTGAAGGCATTAATATTACAAATCGGCCTTGCAGGGTTTGCTCAGAAGTTTGGTAGGATTGTACTAGTAATACTAATCGAGTAAAAATCTGACGCTGGCACAGGTTTAGAGAGTCATTAGCCAAGACGTCGAAAGCAACACCAGAGGCAGACAGGAAATATCGAACTTTCAACTTTTTATCATATGATTAGAGGTTGAAATAACTTTTCGTAAGTTTCTGCGCAACGCAGAACGAAGAAATCGTTTGATTGAAGTCATTTTGATCAGGTAAACGGAAAGATTCCCTGACATCGCATTTGTGAGATTCCCTCACGATACCTGTGCACAAAAAAACGATGCTACAGCTTGCGCCAGAAGTCCACGGAACACGCAAGCGGCGTTTTTCTCCGCGCCGCGCCATCTTAGCGGCGGCCGGAAGTTGGCAGGAGCGGACAGGTCCATTCAGTTTGAGGGGGCGCAGGGCATAAAGGCGGGGTCCCATAGCCTCGATTTGAGCAGCAGCAGCGGAGCAACAGCAGCAGAGCTGCAGCGACACGAGCGGTCCCATAGCTCTGGGCGAGAGCAGCAGCGCTGCCGAGCTGCAGAAATTCCTTGCTGCTCGCGTATCCAAATTTTTGGTTGCTGTGCTGCCCTGTTGCTCTGCAGCCTTAGCAGCCGGTCTCGCAAGCCAATCAGAAGGTTGGCTGGTATTGTTTTCGTTCGACGATGTTTAGGGTTAGCAGGGCGGAGAGTGACGGCGGAAGGTTTGTGTCTGGTTGTTCTGTGATTTGTTTCTGAAGACCTGGACACGCTTGTGATTGCCAGTAGTTTGGAGCGAGTGTTCAATCATCGGGACTGCGTGAAGTGCGCTTTCAGGACATAATTCAGTTCATAAAGTTCAATAAAGCGTTCGACCGAACATACGTGATACATATGTTGTGCACCACAGTTGTAGCTAATGTTCGCTTGTTTTCTGGAAAGTACTTCAAAACCCGTGACCTGGTAACGTACAAGCAAATTACGTTCACGTCCATGTTGTGTGAAAACCATACCGACCACATTTCTTGTGAGGGTCGACGACTTGCGAGCTAGGTTGTTGTAAATGAAACTGACTCTTGAAAAGGGTTCGATAGAGATAGACAATGTTCAGGCTGCAAAAAGGTTCGGTAGATATAGACAATGAACTCGTTATCTTGTGAAAAGAGGCAGAAACTAGTGATGACTAGCAGAAGAGGCCTTCGTTTTCGTTAGACAGCTTTATTTCACTATCAGCAACGTACATATTTGACAGTCACAATAAATCAAAATATCGAATCCTAGTAACGAGGCGATATTAATACGACAAAATCCTGTAGAATACAGATAAAATGGTTAAAAAGCAAGCGAGCTGGTGCAAGCAAGCGAACCTCGGGGTGGTCTTTTTCCCAGTCTCGGGTCTTCGTCATGGATCCTGTAGAAGAGTCTCCAACCCCAGCAGATGCTGCACAGCAGTGCGAAAGGACGAACGTACGTTGAATTTCACGAGACTTCTACAAATCAACGAGGAGTCAATTAGGTAATATGGGGCTCAGACTACCACCACAATCATTTCACGGTCCACTTGTGAGCTACAGGTCCATAATATGTCCCACTCATATCAGCCTTTCCCCTAGAATTGCATTCCTACGTGTGTGTACTAAAAGGCTCAGCTACTGCGTACGCCTTCGGAATGTTCGAAACGTAAACAATGCCGTAGTTGCCAACACGTTTTGGACCTCCTACGCCGCTGCTGCCGCCGCTAATTCAAAACGCTATCACACTCAAAAACGCTATCACGCTCAAAAAGCTATGGGACGCCTCTAGCAGCAGAGCAGCCGCAGCAGAAAACTGCTCTGCTGCCATGTTGCCGTGTTGCTGCGCTGCTCTTTTTGGTTCTCGTCTGACATAGAAACAAGAGAGGGAAGAAAGAACCAAATTACACTTCATTAATATCTTATTTAGTATCGCGTGAAGCGAAAGAAAAATGATATCTTAAAGATAAAGATATCATTTTTCTAGAGTATTCAGCAACATCCGACCACGCCTTCTTCGGCTGTATGATGCTTGGGGTCTCCCTCACCCTATCATCACTGCAACTGTATAAAAAGACAAAGCCTTCTTCACCTCAGCACTAGTTCAAGATGACCAGCGACAGGATTAGTCTGGAGCGGGGGCGACAGATCGCGTCCATGTCGCTTGCAGGGCATTCTCAGCGAACGATTGCTCGAGAGGTGGGATGCTGCTTGTCTTCGGTGGACCGTATCATTCAGCGCTTCCGTGATGAAGGGCAACTTGAAGATGCACCAAGGTCTGGACGGCCGCGGGCAACCACGTCGGACGAGGACAGCGCAATAATTGCTGCAAACGTGGTCGACCCGTTTCTGACGGCTGTCGATCTAAAGAAGGAGCTGAGCCTGCAAGCGTCGAGTACAACCATCCGACGAAGATTAGCGAGCCTCAGGGTCTCCGTTCCGGAATCGCGGTTCAGAAGCCCGCGCTGAAGCCGGAACACCGAGAGGCAAGACTGGACTTTGCCTTACGCTACGCGGAGTGTGACCCCGCGCAGTGGAGCCACGTGCTGTTTACTGATGAGGCAACGTTTAGTACGAAGTGGTCCCAGAGGAGGCGGGTTTGGCGACCTCCTAACTGCAGGTAATACCTTGAGAGTCCGTGCCTGCTTCGAGATGGCCCTATTCATTTTTTTTTTTTCCTTTTCAGATATCTACCCCAGTACGTTCACAGTGTGGTCTCCAGTGGACGGCACTCCGTGAGCGTGCGGGGCGCCCTTTCGCACCAGGGATTGGGGCCTCTTGTCCGCCTAGACGGCTGCTTCAACGGAGCAGCTTACGTTAGAGTTATCGAAGATCATCTGCTCCCATACGTCCTTGACGGTTCTTTCCCTGACGGTTGCTTTATTCTGCAGCAAGACAGAAGCCCGGTTCCCATGTCGACCACTGTCCAGCGCAGACTAGACGATCGTGTGTTGAATTCCAATGGCAGATTCGGAGCGCCTCCGGAGCAAGTTTTGTTGCTCCGCCGAGAGCAAGTCTGTTCGATTGGCAGATTGGGAACAGTTCTGGAGTATTCCAATGGGCGCGTTAGGTAGGCTCCCGAGCGCCATATCCCGGGTTCTCAGGGGAACGTACCCCAAGTGTCTCTACTTAATGGTGTTTGTGAGGTTATCCGGAAGCCGAGCGCCAGAGCCGCTGAGCGCGCGCCACCTATCGAGCTTTCTTCTGTCGTCTGCTTTTAAGTAAACATAGCAGTCATCTGTAATCGTATCACTATTTACCGCCGACATCCGATGATTCCGGAAACACAAAGAGTATGGGCGGTTGCAACGTGTTGCAACGTGTTGCAACGCTTACGCCATTTCGAACATTTCGAAAGTCAGTACACCGGAACATGCGTCATGCTCCGGAACTGGCCCCGCTCTTCCCCAGCGTTCTCCGGCTTTGAAGAAGGGAGAAGGGGTGCGCAGGGTGCACCCGGGAACGTGCACCGGAAGTCATATCTCCTCTCCCAGTTACTCCACTCGGGAAGCCCCACTGGCTAAGGCGGCGCCCTCCCTCTTCCCTCTCACTGCCTCCTCTCATGCGCTGAGACGCACTTGCACAGCGTCATGCTTTGGAGCGGCATTCGAGCCAAGGTGCCGAGGTGCCACCGAGACTGCTCCGCCAAAATAGGCAGATTCAACCGGAACACTACGTGATGTGTCACCTGTCGCTCGTGCTTCCTATTTCCTGTCTCTACTTCGCCCTGACTTGTATTTCGCGTCGTACGTTGGCGATTTTGTTTCATGAAGGCAGTGATAAGTCAGACATTACCAGGGCAACGTTAGGAGATTAGGAGGACCTTGATATTGCGAAACATGGCGTTATAATGGAACATGAGCACCTTCTTCTTCTTCTTCCTCCGTCTCTGGCCGCCATTCACCAAGAGAGAAAAACTCGCGTGTTCCGTGGACTTTTGGCGCAAGCTGTAACATGAACTGGTGCACCTTACCAAATCAGCGCTGTTTCCAGAAACGCCCTGATCAAACAGCTCGCTTAAGGTGAAGTAATTGCGTGCTTCCAGTGTGTTGTACGCTTTCACAATATCAGCTATGAACCGGCTCGGCGCAAATATTAGATAAACTACAGTGATCGGCGGCATGTTTTGTGGCTGGGCTGTCCAGTTGTCGATGTGTAGCGCAAAGAGATCGTCACGTTGTATACCGTTCATAAACAACTTGGTCTTGTAGCGACACTTGTCTGATTCCTTCATAGCTCTAAATTATACTGGTATTGTGGACGTCACAGTCATGAGCGGTGTAGCAGTGCAACGCAGCTGATATCGCACCTGCGGAAAGCATTCGCACGGCTGCGTTCATTTTATTTTTCCAACACCTCCTAGATAGCATCAGGCCTGCGCGCTTACGTCACCCCACGGAGGCTTGCCTGGCTTTGCGACCTGCTTCAAGTTTTCTTGTCGTTCCCTCTTTCATCGACATCATAGCAGCATCCACAGCGGGCCTTCCTGTATGACGCCGTATCACGTGGGAGCAGGCCTGATGCTACCTAGGAGGTGTTGGTTTTTCCCACACCAACTCCATGTATGCGCTGATGGCGCCTCTTGTTTGAACTAACAGATCACTTCTTTTCGTGTGCGTTTGTGCTGCTGTCGGGCGGTATTTCGAAACTTTAGGGGGCACTTTTTTTTAAACCGGGGAAGAAAAGAAAAAAAGAAACAGAACTGAGAGGAGGTACATAATCACAGGCAAGACAATCAAGACCCCCTTACCCCTGTACAACTCCGCCATTGACAGTTTTACTATAGTCCCTGCAGTTAAAAGGATCACCAAATAATTTTAATTAACGAATCATGTAATTTACGAGGAAACAAAAAATAGACTGAGTATCTCTGCACCCTTTCTGACATTATGCACTAAGTCTCGTTCAAGTGCAATGCACCATTTTTTATAAAAAAGGTTTGACTCATTTTAAATGAAACGCCCTTCAATAATAGGTAAAACAGAAAGTGTCCGAGGTATGATGACATTGGGAATGCCATTCGTAGCAGCGATACTCCTCTAAAAAGAAATCTGGCATTTGAAAGCGACGAAACAGTTTCAAGAATCCTATCAAGCTCGTCACACGGTGCCCGCAAGACCTACTCTATACTAGAGACCTGGACGACTGACAAAGTGCCAATTGCCTACGGTAGAGCCGGGTCATGGGTTAGTTACGCTAGTGGCCGCTGCGAGCGTCACATAGCATTATTTGGGAGAGGGAATGACACTGTCACCCTTGCCGCCGTCTTTCGTGCTATACAGGCTGTTGCTGAGCACGCGCTATTCTCTCTCTTACTGCTGCTTCGTCGTTGTCAACACAGCCCACCAAACATTGCCGCGGTTTCGGCAAGTCACGTGGTAACGAATAGTGCGAGCTAGCGGCAAATCCCATAGCCAAGCGGCGATTGCCAGAACTACTACCCCGGTGCTGGGAGCGTTGCGGATGTCCAGGCCCGTTATCACCAATCAAAAGGAAGTGACCCGTGATAAGTGTTCGCTCTCTCATTACCTCCTCCTTCCTTACGGGTCTCATGCCTCCTCTCACCTATACACGTGTACAAACGTAAAGTTGTCTTACTTACACAACACGTGCTATTAGGCTAAGCGCACTTTAGGGAGACGTGCCCGCGAATCTTGGGCATGTGGGTAATCGGTATCAAGGTGGCGCGGACGTTCGAGGCCGACACTTGACGGCGCTTTGTACTCGTAATCAGTAGAGTCACTGTACCGGGGGAAGAGTACCGCAATCGCTCCGCGTCGTCTGCTCCTGCAGCCATATTGCTTCCAAGCCGCCGCGGAGCGCGTGTTAAGATGGCTGTAGTCAGTGTTACATCTCGTTGATTTTGTGGCTGTGCACCACGCCTTTTGTGACTTCCTGTGGTGGGGCGTGGCTAATACTTAATGAAACAGGGCACAAGCGTCACTACAGTATCATTTGTTGTATTCTGTAGCTAACAGAGGAATTATGTTGGCGCGTGTTCGCCGCTAAAAGGCATCGTCGAGTCTCGTTTGCGCTCTATACAGCAATTTTCCCCCTTTTAGTTCACTTGTTTTGTGGACATAAAACTGTAGTACTCGGGTGTGCAGCTTCAGATTTACATAAATGTCCTCCACCAGTTTTATTCTCATGTCTTCGCAATTAAATTTATATTTCACACGTTCAACGGCGATGTGCATGCCAACGCTTTTTGCGCGCATGTAAAGTGCTATGGATTGTTCTTCCAATCCCCCGCTCCAATGCAAGCAGTTGGTCTTCCATGACGAGTAGACCGTGAGCCTGAGATCACTACATTCTCTCTCAGCCTTTGCTCATTTCTTTTAAGACTGCGATCTCGTCGAGGGGACCATCACATGGCTTGTCTGCAGTTTTGTCCAGTGCATGCTCCTCGATGCTCTGGTCACAGAAATTTGTGACGGTGTTGTCTTCCTCTGCAAAGTTTATTCATTCACAATTACAGCTCAATATTTAGGAACAGCTTTAATAAGAGTACCTGATACGGTGCATATCTACATATATTTCGACACATTACCTTCCTTCATTGCCCCTGGATCTTACACTAGGGTGTCATCAACTTCAGTGTGCGACTCTTTTGGTGACTCCTCGGAGAACTCTGCGTGCGAAGAACGGGGGAGAGGAGCTTTCCTCAGCCTCGTAGGTGTCCGGTATGCGAAAATGCTTCGGACTGCCGTTCACTTCAACTTCTTCCTTTCGATTCTTCTTGTCCTCGAGGTTCGCGTGGGATTACCCTGAGAGTGGCGTTTTGTTAGTACTGCAGAACAGGGAACGCAATGGGAAGATCGGACAACCACTACTTTGATACGCATGGCTGTTCTTCGCGCAGTTGAACTGTTATTCAATACAGTGTGCAAAGGTTCTACAATGGAAAATAAACACACCACGAAATTTACCTCGCTCAAGCGCGTGTTATTCATAGGCGCGAAGTTCTTCCGGCCGATTCTGTGCCGATCTACGTGTCTCATCATTTTTGCCCGTCGGAATGCAGAAAAAGGCTTTGCCTGATTCTGTCCCGTTGCTGCACAACAATCAGATATGGTTGTTCGTAGTTCCTCAGCTCTCTGAGATACATTTCAAGTACAAAAAACTCAAGAGCAGCACACGAACGTACACGCACATGCGTCCCAGCTATTGCGTTCCCCGTAGACCCGGCGGGAGGTTGGAAGCAAAGAGGAGGAAAACACACCACGTGACGCGTTTCGGCGAATGAGCGAGGCGGCGGCACGGGGAAAGCGAATACGATACTCTTCTCCCAGGTACAGTGACTCTAGTAATCAGTACAATACGCTTTCACTCTTTCCGCATTCTTTTTGTAATCTTCTTTTTGCTACTTTCCCTCGCGAAGTGCCAGTCCGAAAAGCGCCCCTCGCTCATTTGAGGTTAAAATACGACGTTTTGCATTCCGACACCAGGGGCGACACGTACATGGAAATGGTCCATTGAGCCCTTAAAGGATCAGAAAGCACTTCAATCACAACAATTTTTTTTCAAGCCAATCCATTAACCTGCCGATGAAAATGCACCATGCGAAGTGATTCATTCAACAGACGTATAAATATTTGCAGAATTTGATTTTAAAAATCGCGATAGTGCGCAACGGAGGCACAGCCCGTAACGAGCCGACCAGCCGCTCACGTCATTTTGACGTCACTACGGTATAGCCCGCTGGTTGGTTTAGAGAGACGTCGTCTGTTATTTTTCACTCGGAGCTACGCCGTAAGCCACAGCGGTTGAAGGAATGATTCTTTCGCTTTTTCTTTGATTTACCACATACAGTAAACGAACATAAGTCAATAGACACTGCTCAAGGCATAGTTCAAGGTTAGGCCGTGAGATTGTGGAGGCCACCCTCATTGAGAAGTCCCCGAACAACGATAACCAAGAATCGGTCAACTTGTCTCCGCTCGAGCTCGCTTTTGTCTAGCGCGACCTTCCGGAGTAGGTGGATTGTGAAAATGAGCTTCAGTTGCCAGTTGAACGCTATTTTGTCCGTGTCTGTGTTTTCTGTCGCGTTCCTTAACGTGATGATTGTTGCTGTTGTGTGGCGGCAATGAGTGTAAACACAGCGCAACACTATGCGTTGCTCCAGTTCATGCTTCAAAATGATTGCCGCATCGCTATGATCACTAATTCACCCATCGCTTCGATTGGCAACTTTGTTAGTCATTCAGTTAATGCCTCATTCATCTGGAGATGTGTTCTTACCGATACGTTGTCAGGCACCATCCAGTGAAATCTATCCCTATGCCGTCGCCGGCACGTCGCGGCAGCAGACGTTGACCAGAGATGAGCTGTTTGACCATCCATTGACTGTTGCAAGGACCAACACAGCCAAGCAATGTCATAAAACCACCACAATGTATGTGTTTATGTCCCAAACGTCGCCACACCAGCACTGGACAGCTGTTTCGGCCTTATTGGGCCATCGTCAGCAGTGCGCAGGTGGGTGACGTTTGAGCGAGTGGCGTCGGAAGGTCACGTGGAACGTGATGTCCTCCCGTCAGGGTTAAGACTCACCTCTGAAAGCCCAATGCAAAGTCAGTGAAGTATAAAAGGAAGAAAACTAGCCGAAGCTCTTTGGCGGCACGTGTTTATAAGTTCCAAACGTCGCCACATCAGCACTGGACAGCTGTTTCGGCCTTATTGGGCCGTTTTCCCACTCGTGTTTCTCCTAGCATAGTCTGTAACTCGCATATTTTGTAACCAGCAATGCAGCATATTTTTTTAGCTTTTCTGGGAGCTGCTTTAGGAAGGACAGGCTTTTTCGTTCTCTTGAATTTGAGGAACGGGGTAGAATATCGCGTCAGGCGATGACACACACCAATCATCATAATCAAAATGAAAGTTGTTATTGTTCTTTCGAATCATTTGTTGGTTGACAGCTGCGATCAATGCTTGCCACAACGCGAAACGTATTTTTCGAGGCACAATAAAAGGAAGCGTCGTTTATTGATTACCGGCAGCCTCCTCAGGTCAAATGCGCGTTAATTGCCTTTGCCATGGAATTTTCCCCTTCCTAATTGCCAGAGAAGGGAAGGCGATCGACCAACGCAATCAGAAACAGAAACAATCCCGTTTCGGTGATAACTGTTGATCGCCCATACGAATGTTCAGTCACGTGGACAATGGTGTATGGTGTTCTGCAGCTCTAGAACAACTGCTTTAGGCGGAGCACTCACGTTAGCGTGAGATAGGGTAGAGTATATAAGTTACGTGTCTTAAATTCTGTTGCGAGTAACTTGGTATCTTGCAAATACTTTCAAAGTTTCAGGGGCGGATTTATAGCTGAGATCGGTGGGAGGGGGAGGGGGGGCACTCAAGAAAGAAGAAAAAAACATGCGAAAAAGAAAAACAGCATGGCCTCAGGCTTTCCACTTCAGACAAAACTTCAGGAAACAGCAATGCTGTTTACTGGATATTTTAAAATTGGAGCTTTGGAATAAGTCCTGAAAATTGTTGCGCTGCCGTCGGCTAAGGAAATACACGTAAATCGAATTATCAAAAATGGGTTTCTTGCGGAGAGCCGGAGACATACGAGAGTACCGACACTAGCCTCCCCTCCCAATATTTAGAGTTTGGTCTGCGATCGTTAAAGGAAAAACCGCAGTTGAGATGGTGAACCAGTGTGCGTCAACTTGTGAACTTACGGCTCGAGAAGCCTGTGGCTAAGCGCAGGTCTGAACCTCAACAAGAAAAACTAAAGCAATCTTACTCACGCGCTAATGGCGAATATTACCAAATGGAAATGTTACGATGAAGCAGCAGATGAAGCTACAAGTATAGATTCAAAATTTACATTAATCACGGAATGACACGGAATCATCTCTAAATTAATTACGCCCAATCATGCTACAAAAGATGTAAGTAATGTCTTAGCTGAGAGGTGCAGTGGAGTTCAGAGCTTGGCCGGGTCTGCGCCGGCACGCGATTAGATGATGCACGATGTCTGCGCTCTCATGCCCAGCGGTGGCCACACACATAACGCGTTCCACGGTCTGCCAAATTGTTTGCATAATGTTTGTGATATTTTGCGGCAAGGTTATTGACTCTGGACACAGTCTTCGACATATTTCAAACTGCTTTCTTTATTTGTTGCACAGCAGTGAGTATACAGGGTGTTTCAAAAAACGTGTCATTCGGACTTTATAAAAAAACGGGGCGACGGAAAAATACGGGGTAAACGGCATTTGTGTGGCAACTGAATTTGCCATCTTGCAAAAATATTTTCATTTGATTTTAATTAAAATAAATTGAATTTTTTTAATTGAACTCCAAAATTTCCCAAGTCAACCTCACGTTTTTTTTACAGAATTGGAGAGCCCGTAGCGAACTGAGTCAGATCCACCAAGAAATCCGCTCGATATTGTAAATGGAACTGCCCAAAAAAAGCCCAAAAATTGAGGCTTCAAAGTTTCGGGTATTCAACGGCGCACCAAATCAGTCGGAAAAATGCGCGGAGGGCAGGACATGCCCCTGCCCCCATGAAGCTAGAACAGTTTATCGCCGGACCGGCGTGCAGCACAAGATGCGCAGATAACAAGACAGGTGATATTCCACCATACGTTGATAAGCGGAACAAAAATGATTCCGCCTCTTTTTTCCCGCCCTGCGTTTTTTCGACCTTCTATCTTTCATGGGGGCAGGAGCATGTCCTCCTCTCCACGAATATTTGCGTCTGATTTGGTGCGCCGTTGAATACCCGAAACTTTGAAGCCTCAATTTCGGGACTTTTTTTGGGCAGTTCCATTTGCAATATCGAGCGGATTTCTTAATGGATCTGACTAAGTTCGCTACGGGCTCTCTAATTCTGTAAAAAAAACGTTAGGTTGACTTGGGAAATTTTGGAGTTCAATTAAAGAAAATCAATTTATTTTAATTAAAATCAAATGAAAATATTTTTTCCAGGTGGCAAATTCAGTTGCCACACAAATGCCGTTTACCCCGTATTTTTCCGTCGCCCCGTTTTTTTATAAAGTCCGAATGACACGTTTTTTGAAACACCCTGTATACACGGTGTTTCGAAAAACGTGTCATTCGGACTTTATAAAAAAACGTGGCGACGGAAAAATACGGGGTAAAAAATACCAGCACTTTTTGCGTAACTAATTATTATAACCAAATACTTACTGAAACATGTACCCGTAACTGTAACTTAATTACTTTTTCGAGTAACTTGTACACTTATGGAAGTTGCTTCTTCGATCGAGTTTCCATGTGTGTGTTAGGTCCTGGGGCCCTATTCCGAGCTACCGATTGCGCGTGACCGACAGCTTGTTTTTTTGTTTTTTTTCTTTGCGACGTCTTTTATTGCCTATGTTTGCTTTTATCTCAAATGCACAAAGTGATATTTGCGAACGCACTCGTGCAATCGCTTTGTCGTCGTCTTCTGGGATGCGCGTGACAGTGACGTTGAACACGTCGATGGGCTGAACGATGGTAGATAACCCAAGCGCGCGATCGTTAGACGTAAACCGAAATACCAAAAGTGGCATGTATCGTTCCCGCCGCCTCGATCGCTTCGCCTACCGACACCGTCGGTGGTCCGGAACTACATGTTGTAGCTGCTCAGCGGATTGGGAAGTTGTCAGTAGTTCCTTTGCCTTTGCCTTTCGTACCTCCGACTGCTTTTCACTGCATGTATTCACTGTCAGCCGTGGAAAAATTTGCTAGAGCGGGAAGCCGCTATAGCTTGTAGCAAAAAAAAAAAGAAAAGAAAAGAACACTACACACATTGCTAGCTTATGAGGGTCGGAACGAGGCGGCAGTCGTCTTGTGGTGGTTCGTGTTGAAAGTTGCTCTTTTTCACGTTCCCTTCTTCCCCCTGTCCCCCACTCCTTCCTGCTGTCCTCTCTCCGTCTGTCCACATCTGTACGCCGCTCATAGCCACGTACAGTTGCTTCGCGGCGCTAACACGCAATCAAAAAAAAAAAAAAGTTCCCTTCTGCTGAGCTCTCCCGCTGAACAAGCGTGCGCATCGGTCAAACGAGAGGATCGTTCACGCGCGACTCGTCTGGAAGCACAGGAATACCAAATTCTCGGCGCTGTCGTTCGATGACATCACACATCATGTGCCGTCGCTTGCAAACGACTCGATTGTGCGAGCAAGGCACCTCGGAATAGGGCCCCTGGCGATGGAACGTGATTCCAATGATAACCTTAAAAATGTCCTGGTGTTAAGAACAAATTTATCAGCATTACCAGCGCGACTGCCAAGCACGTTGTGGGTCGTTCCAGAAGTTTGTTTTCAATAAGTATTACGTATGATACACTGTATGTCAAAGTTTTACATATGGTCACGTTGAAAATGAGTAGCTGGAAATAACTGAAAAGTAAGTCAATAACATTTCACGAGTAACTGACTAACTGAGGTGCATTTCTGTCTAGGTAACTTTTCCTGTAACTTCTATACTTTTAGAGTCATGTAACTGTCAGTTAATTACACTTTGTAAGTAGTTTATACAGCGATGCCCTGGTCACCACTAAGCACAGCTGCAAGGGCAGACGTGGTGTTGCACCGTGTACAAGGAATACAGGCGAAAAATTATCTATTTTCTGCCACAGGGGAAGACACTTGCATTCTGTGACGCAGCGCGGCAAAGCGTGTCCCCGTTTTTCGTTGCAAAAACTATTAAATAAACACGAAACAGCAAGTAAAGTGCCCATTTAGGCACTTATCGGCGTCCATTTAAAAAAAAAAAGGCACTAATCGAAAAAAAAGGCAAAGAAGGCATTAACATTAGGGTACTAATGGGTCCCCTTCGACCTGATTCGTGCTTAGAACATCAAAAGGCGTCATCTGTACGACTCCCAACGAAAAGGCAGATGCCTGAAAATCCGCTCTCTGGTTATCACACAGCCAAGTTCTATATGCAGTATCTTGAAACATGGTGGTTATATTTCACTTTACAGTTTCTTTAAGATATCGCCTGTTCGAATGCAAACGCATCTAGTCTATTGTGTGTCCGTACCCTAGACTTTGGCAAGAATAGTAGATAACACTTCGGTGTACTTAAATAAGTGCCTGCTCTTCGTTCTTAGGGCGAGGACAGCACTATTTTTAAAATGTGATGTGGGCAAGTATGGCGCTTGTCCCAACAAACAACAACAAACAACATTGTAGGGAACTAATAGATATCATACAGTGCACGCAAAAGCTTTTATTTTTCCTCCACAGTAAGAAATTTTTATCGCGTTAGCATCGTGAAGCAACGGCTAAGAGAGGCGTACAGCCGTGGGCAGGTGGAGAGAAGAGAGCAGGAAGGAGTGGGAGGGGGGGGGGGCATCGTGTTACTCTGCATCTTGGGCCGACTTCAGGGGGAACTGTGTTGCCAATTATGACGTTTTTCGCCTAGTCTCGGGTTTTTGTTATGGATATCTGCCGCCAGCTCGCTTGCTTTTTATCTTTTTCATCTTTATTTGTTTTCATATGGTGGAGTGTCTTCATTCCTTTGATTATTGTTTCCCAAGTAGCAACCCATATGTGTATGACTGCCTTCGAAAACACATATTAAGACGCAGGAGATTCAGTGATATTCTTCCAAAATGAAATTTTACGACAACGGTACCAATGCATGAATCTCCAATTCAGTAAAATACTAAGCGTAAGCGCGCCTGTCTATTGACATCCTTTGGACATTCTTTGACTTTTCTTTTGACTTCGATTTCTTCAAAGAGACAATTCTCCAAACAATTGCTGTTGACGGCCTTTGGCCTTTCTTTTTCCTGAACGTCTAAAGAGGTCACACCAAAGGAAATATATTGACTGCCTTTGGCCTTTACTTTACTTTATTTTCAAATCACAACAGTAACTAGGTAGTCCAAAGAACGACCGAAAAGGTTGTTCCGACGGAAACAAGAACAAGAAAAGTTTGGTGGAAGTCTAAAGTGAATCAGTATGGCGGTAACCAATTACACGATAAGAGGTTACACATTCCTAAAATAGGAAGGAGAAAAACGCCTGGGGGCGATTGTATCTCATTACGGACGAAAGTCTCATTACGGTCGATAATCCTTTAATCCCCAAGTGTCTCATTACGGCCGAAGATGTCAGTAGTAATAGATGGGTGAGAAACTACAGGGGGCGAAACTGCGGCACTCCTACCCCTGAGCCCTGCGCGTATTTTTCCCCGCGCGGCGCGTGTGCGGAGGGTTGTCCGCGCGCTTATCGGCGGGGGGAGGGCTGCGTGCGCGCTTACTCTCTCACATTTTTCAGCCTGGGCCGACTTCTTTCGACATTTTTCGATCTGTGCCGACTTCAATCATAATTTTTTTCCAGCTACAACAGGTGCGCAGTAGGCTGTTTACATGCAAAGCATAGCCATACACAAAAGTACAAGATGAAATTTATTAAAGCCAATAGTTAACTATGTTATGGCTCTGCGTGAATGGGAAAAACTTAGCCAAAAATCTGAAGCAGAAGAAACACAATACACGTAACAAAGAATAGTCTTATTACAGGCATTGCATAGGTATGATGCAATAGCATTGAATAGGTATCACAGATCAAACACAATATTTTTTATTAACTGTAATCATAAACACAAATTTTCAATGAATCAGAAGGGATAGCACATTTAATCAAAGAAGATGTTCTTAATCATTACGATTACAATCAAAATTACAAGTTTTATTTAAAAAAGTCTGAGATGTGAGAACCTGATGTAAGTAATTTCGAGCACAATATGGAAGCTAAGTTTAATATTCCAATATGACATAAATTTAATTAATCAATTTCTATTGAAGTGAATAGTGCAGACATAAGGAAATAATTCAAGTCAACACATAGCATTAATATAGAACCAATCATCCAACATGTAGGGAAATAATAGCTACACCATATCAAAACGAGAAACGATCACCACATTTCATCAAAGAAGATATTCTTAATCAATATAATCATAAACAAAATTATAAGTTGTGTTAAAAAAAAGGTATTCCTATACGTGAGAACCATCAGTGCAATAGTGGGAATAGTGGGTTCTGATAGTTCTATGTAATTAACTGTGAACAGCAGAGACCCTGGAAGACCATGGGACACGAACACAAGAGGAAATAAAATCTATACATCTACAAAGAAGTTATCCTTAATCAAAACAACAGAATAATCTATCATTCAGAAAATCAGAAGAAAAAATCAAACTCATCATAAAATAGACATGTTAAAAATGAACTTCACCACATAGCACGCTCCTAGCCAACAACCAGATCTAATGATATCTGCCCTGATTTGTTGTAGACGGGTGCCGATAGATGTATGGAAGACCACGGAACACGAACGACAAGAACAGAAGAGGAAATAAAATCTATACCACTACAAAGAAGATATTCTTAATCAATATGATGACAATCAAATTACAAGGTGTATTATAAAAAGTCTAATATTCCTATACATGAGAACCATCATTGCAATAGCGTGAATATCTGTCATAACATTTCGAGCGCAATAAGGAATCTCAATTTCATATTCCAACATTACTCAACTTTTAATTTCTTATTAAGTGAACAGCATAGGTGTTAGCAAATAACGAGAAACAACACAATCAACTGCTACAATTAATAGAGAGCCAAACCTGTGCACCATCCAACACATAGAGAAATAATAGCTAATCAATCTATCAAAAGGCGAAATACTACAATATAGCACAGACATAACGCTGAAGAACAGAGGAACACGCGGTGACACGTAAACAACAATAGTGGAAAATAATCTATCATTGAACCATCATAAAATCTCGACCAATATACAATTTGCATTCTAGCAAACACTACGAACCTTGATGGAGGTATCCGAGACGTAGAAAATATGCACCGTTTTCACTCTTTTCCTCAAAGCCGGGAGACTTTATGGCTCTATCTATGTGACCATAGCACCGCGCATGCTTTATCACTCAAAGGGTTAGGGGCTATATTACTTGATCCAGCAAACGGGGCGCTCTAGAGGTCAGATAAGAGAGTTCCAAAGGCGATATATTTTATTGTGCAGCGCAAATAGATGTCGATATCACTCGCGGGGATCGCTATCTTTTCGCATCCTTTCCTTGAGAGGGAAATCTTTAGTCAAAGTGGTTGTCAAGTCGACTAAGTTTGTAGACATGCGATATTGTTATTGAACATGTAGAGAAAGTCCAAATTATTAATCGGTAGCAACGATACTCAATCAAAAATGAGAAACAAATTTAATTACATCAATTTTTGTAATATCTTGCAACAGAAATTTCTAATGAACCACACAGAAATATCAAATGTCAAATGCAACTCAGAGTTATGAGGCATTTCCAACTCAGAGATTATTTTTACTTATTTCAATCGAGTGAACAATTGAAACAAATACAAGACAATAATTATTTCAGGCAGTAAGTTCACAACTCATAGAATATCAGTCGAGTCAATACTTGAAACAAAATCAAAACAATAATTCTCACGGCAGGTGGAGATTATAGCATTCTAAACCAGATAATAAAATTTTAATCAATAAAATAAACATAGATATGCTTTTAATTAAGTGAAGACGTGCACTTGAAAACAGAAGAGACAATTGCTCTACTTTGAAACGATGGACAGATTTTGTACTCGATACCATAAGTCATGGGAAGATGTGATAAAAAACTGCTTCGAAAAGGAGGAGCCGCGAAACGATTTCATTATCGCTGCATTTCAATACGTCCTAGACATGGTCTTATTCGGAGATATGGTACAAACTACAGAACTGAAGCTGCAAGAATTTACGAATATTTTCCGAACGAAATTTACTTAAAACTCGAAGAAAGGGTCACCCGCGTCGACGAACCCGTTTCCGGAAAAAGCATCACGCTCGCGTGCGGTACCTTGTTAACGCGTCGGGCGCAGAATCGCGTTCGGTTCCGGGTACGGTATTGGGGAAACGCGGCCCGGCGTGTTGCTGAAACGTGTTCGAGGACGCGGATGACCCTTTCTGCGAGTTTTAAGTAAATTTCGTTCGGAAAATATTCGTCACGTTTAATGTCCACGACATAGAGAATTCACATTATGTTATAGTGTATATAGAAAATATCAATCCATTCGATTAAATTCTCTGTCATCATGAAAGAGTGCTCGTCAAAGTGAGCGAGCTAAAGCTTGCGTATTGTGAAATTGCACATTCTACAACACTGATCGTAAATCGCAACACCTGTTCAAATTCTAAACTTTTACTGATGTGTGGTAGTCACCACTTCTCCTGAATGCGAATCGATAAATTTTAGCATTTAAGTCAATGTCTTCTATAGTATGTGTGACTATATGCACAACTTTTTAATCTATATCTTTAAAAAAATGCAAGAAATAGCGTGCAGTTTTGACTTTGAAAATTTAAAGAAGAAAATTATCTTTTGTGTGGAGTTTGCGTTTTACAATGTTATGAGCTAAAAAGCTTATAAAATTAAAGTATGGTCTTTCCATTTGTAGTGCCCGGCTTCTATGACAATAAACTAATGTGATAGTTTTTCTGTATGGCTATGGGAAACCTCTAGTATATTTTGTGCATTGGATCTACGTTTATATGTGACCTGCGTTGATCTGCTTATTATAACTAATATAACACATCTTCCATTGTGTTTATGCATAACGCTCATCTTCATTGTACAGGGTGTTACCCTATAAAAGTCTCCCCGCGTCGGCATGCCGTGCTCGCCAATTACTCAATGCAGGCGGTACAATGTATTGTCTTCGTATAGACCTCATAAGGACATTCATCCATGGCAAATATCGAGGTGATTGAGCACCGTTATGCAAAGTTATAGCGCAAAACGTGAGGTTCCCGTAGGCAAAACAGCCAAGATGGCGCCTCTCAGTAAGCAGACGACATCCCTTTGGGGTGTCGTCTGCTGAGTACGACGTCATCTTTCGTGCCTCACGTTGCTTACTTCTGAGCAAAATACGACAGTTACACGAAAGCGGAATGAAAACTGCAGTTCCATCCGGCTGGCAGGATATGCGACACGTCGTCGTCTGGGGAGCAGCATGGCAAGGGCTCTTCTCAACGCCGCCATCTTGATTGTTTTGACTACGGGAATTTCACGTTTTCAGTTATAACTTCGTGTTGCGGCGCTTAATCACTTCGAAATTCACCAATATTAAATGTCCTTATGAGCTTTATATGAAGATCGCACAATGTGCCACCTGCATTGAGTAATTGGCGAGTACGGGATGGCGGCACGGGTAGACTTTTATAGGGTAACACCCTGTATATTGGTTAAGCATTTCCGATGACTGCTGTGTGATCCGCTTCTCCCAAAATCTGATTGCCACTTGGGAATTATTTCATATACGTTTGTGTGCCGTGTGTTACGAAGATTACGTGATTAGAAATGTAGACTTCGCTTGCACATCGGTCTTGTAAAATCCTCCATTTGCATCGCGGCATTTGATAATAGATTCGCTTTTCGCGAATGCTTCGTATGATCTCGCAGGCAGTGAACCCGAATGAAATTGTAAAAGTTGACGACACTGTGTCGCGAACGCTTTGACTTTTCCCGCCGCAATCAGTTATCTTGCCTTATTTCCCGTTTTGCCCTATCTTGGACGGTTCATTTTTCCTATTCAATCATACAAAGGGCAATTCTGTTGACGAAAATATTTATTTATTTATTTATTTATTCCGCACTCCAATCGGGTCGCTTGTCAAAGACGCCTTTTCTTCTTCTTTTACTACGTCTGGGCTGGTGCAACTGATTGAGAAATATACATGCACTGTGGAATTTAATTCGTGAAATATGATAAATTTTCACAAAAGATTAGCTTTTTTGTAATCATAGACTGATGTATCATGCCTCTAAATTTCAATGACCGATCCTCCTCCGGCAATTCTATCCTTCGGGTGTTGAACTTGTACAGAGTGTAGTCGAGTAAAACCTATTTGGTGGTCAGCTCTGATTCCATATGAGAATTCTTACACACATTGTGAAATATTCGTTTCTTTAACGATCACTGTTCTCAGTCTAGCTATGCCAGCAATGTATTTTTTCATTGTGATGCATAAAATTCATTATAATGATGACAAAGATTACATTTATTGTTTCAGTTATACACTTGTTTATTTCGGTAAATTACAGTTCTATTTCAAACTCTGAAGTTTTCGTTTGTTGTCTTCATTGATGAATTCCGAAGACATTAAATAGTTTATTCTGATTATTGGGCACTTGAATCCAGCATTGATTAACACGGAGATATGTTGTCGCCGTGTTTGTATTGCTTCAACAACTTGCACTTCGTCGCGATGAACTTGCACAGTCTCTTATTGATGTTTCCTTTCTTTGTATGAAGACTCTTGAATGGTGTACAAGAGAGTATTAGATGAAAATCGTTTGGTGGTCCACCACAATTGATATGTTTGTTGAGTTTCAACAAGTGATAATACATCAGACCTTGCACGGCAATATTGAACTTCTGCTCATTCGACATCTTTGCAGAGACTGGTAGAAGAAAATAATTGCGTTGTCGTGGTATTGGAACATATCATGTGATAAGATTTTATGTACTTCCCATCTCAGGTATGTGTAATTTCAACAGATCTGTAATGAATCGTGCGATATAGACCGCTTGTATATGATAATTTGATCCGACTGCTTTCTTGATGAACGCAATGCCTATTGCAATGTTTACAATTACATCTGGTCTAGTATATTTCAATTCTTCGTTAGCAAACCTCAAAAACTCCGCCATCAATCCCAGTGGCCCTTCCGACGTTGATGTGCAGATATTTTTATAAGTATTGTAGATTCGCATATGCATATAAATTCTTGCACCTTCAGTTCTGTAGTTTGTACCATATCTCCGAATACGACCATGTCTAGGACGTATTGAAATGCAGCGGTAATGAAATCGTTTCGCGGCTCCCCCTTTGCGAAGCAGTTTTTTATCACATCTTCCCATGACTTATGGTATCGAGTACAAAATCTGTCCATCTTTTCAATGTAGAGCAATTGTCTCTTCTGTTTTCATGTGCACGTCTTCACATAATTAAACGCATGTTTATTTTATTGATTAAAATTTTATTATCTGGTTTAGAATGCTATAATCTCCACCTGTCATGAGAATTATTGTTTTGATTTTGTTTCAAGTATTGACTCGACTGATATTCTATGAGTTGTGAACTTACTGCCTGAAATAATTATTGTCTTGTATTTGTTTCAATTGTTCACTCGATTGACATAAGTAAAAATAATCTCTGAGTTGGGAGTGCCTCATAACTCTGAGTTGCATTTGACATTTGATATTTCTGTGTGGTTCATTAGAAATTTCTGTTGCAAGATATTACAAAAATTGGTGTAATTAAATTTGTTTCTTGTTTTTGATTGAGTATCGTTGCTACCAATTAATAATTTGGACTTTCTCTACATGTTCAATAACAATATCGCATCTCTACAAACTTCGTCGACTTCACAACCACTTTGACGAAAGATTTCCGTCTCAAGGAAAGGATGCGAAAAGATAGTGATCCCCGCGAGTGATATCGACATCTATTTGCGCTGCACAATAAAATATATCGCCTTTGAACTCTCTTACCTGACCTCTAGAGCGCCCCGTTTGCTGGACGAAGTAATATAGCCCCTAACCCTTTGAGTGATAAAGCATGCGCGGTGCTATGGTCACATAGATAGAGACATAAAGTCTCCCGGCTTTGAGGAAAACAGTGAAAACGGTGCATATTTTCTACGTCTTGGATACCTTCATCAAGGTTCGTAGTGTTTGTTAGAATGAAAATTGTATATTGGTTCTGTTTTTCTGTTTTTCGTCAGTATGGAATGTTAGGCGGCCGAAAACAGTTTTCCCACAATTAGTACAACCGTAGCGAAATTGGGACGCCTGCAATAGCTCCCCGAACCTCCCGTGCGCGAAACACCCTCCCTCGCCTTCACGATAGGCACGTGATGAGCGCCACCACACACGTCACTATGTGACGCCAGTGGTGAGGACGCTCCTCATTGGACCTGGGATCACATGATCGAGGTGAGCAACATCGCGCAGGCCGGAACGTCTGCTACCGCTTCGGAGACGCCATGCGTTCTCCGGCTGCGTGATGTCCGAAATGGAGGGTTTGAAGGCTGTCCACAACACAACCACGATTTTTTGAGACCGCAGACACCACGGGAAGAACGAGTGGTGCAGCCTGAAATTAACTGCGCTTGTACAGCGGAAATCCTGTGCTTCTCGACAGCGTGCAGCCTGTCCGACAGTTTTCACCGCGCAGTTGGTTCAGTGGGTAACAGGTGGCGCCACAATACCGCCGCCATCGCTTGCTTTCTGCTACTGTTAATTCTGAGATTGCACAGAAGCCACGGATATATTACTCTTGCGATCGTAATCTTATTTTCTCAGGCTGCATATATGCTTTTTTTTTAAATAGAGAACGTGATATAAATCATATAATGAATAGAAATCAACAAGAAACAGCTCGCAATGTTCGTAGCAGACGGTTTTTCCTGCGAACGAATGAGGGGCTCTCTACCACCAACGTCACCATAGAGTGGGTGTGGTCTGCAGTTGGAGCGCTCCGGCTTGTCACCGCGGCAGCGATTTTCCAAATTAATTGCGTCGTGGTAAAACAACTTTGGACAGAAATATTTTGTGGGAATGCTTTTCACATACTGCTTTACAAGATGACAGCAGTTTTTGGCCATGTTAGATACCACTTTAATGCTCCTTTAACAATGAGCTCAGGGCAACAAAGAAACAGAAGGGCCCAGCCTGGGGAATTCTGCAAGAGTTCAACAGTCGGCGGTGTGTGTCACAAGTGTCCATGATGGTATCACCGATTTTCTCCTGTACGCATTTGGAGTAAAGGATAATCAACGAAATAGAAACATATAGCCTTTATTAGGTTAACATGTGACAATTGCACTAGTGATTCGCTGTTTTGGTATGGTACCGTGTTAGTTTCTCTTGTGCTGTAAGAGGTCGTTTTTCTGCAAGGACAGAATTTGAGGGCTGGGCATAGCGAAAAGGCACCATGGAGCCGGCGGGTGAAGACTTGTCCCAATCGTAGGTCGAATTTAGTGCGTTTATCGAGCCAGTTAGTTGCGATGGGAGACATTTTACGGTTCGGTGCAAGCTATAAGGATCGCAGCCTAGAATCGCTAGATGGGTTCCCGAAAATGAAGAGACTGTTCGTGCAGTACAACACAGAAATTCAGTCATTCGCTTCCGCTGAACGAGTGTTCAGTACGGCAAAAGATGTCCTGTCGACGAAGCGGGCAAGGCTAGCGGATGACAACTTTGAGCGTTAACTCCTACTATGCTGCAATAAATCTTATCAATAGTTTTTGCCCGTCAGCCTCGCTTCTGTCGGGATTTAGTAGAACCGATTTGGGGGATACTCGGGTGGCTATTGCCTATAACAAAAAAAGCAAGGAGGAAAACTTATGCATAGCATCTTTGAGGCTTATGCCCGAAAATGTAAATGTAATGCAGAGTAATGCCATTACTTCGTTGAAGTAATGGCATTACTAATGCATTACTAACATCGAAAAAGTAATGAGTAGTGTAATGCATTAGTTTTTTATACAAGTAATGAGTAATGCATTACAAAATAAAAGTAATTTCCCCACCTCTGGTTTGAATGGGCCTTTTCTCAGAGCATGGGAGCACTCAGACGAGTGACAGAACAACATGCAGCAGCAGAACCGTATTCCCAGAACACATATGTCACATATTTTTGCGGTCCCACACACAGAAATATGCGTAGAATATTCAGTAAAGAAGTAAATTATAATCAACTGCAAATCTATAATCTCCCTCAACTTATCCCAAACTGAATCTGTGAAAAGTGTAATGTGCGAACTGACTCAGGACGAATGAAAAAATCGTAGCAATTCCAAATGATGAAATCCTGTTATAATGCTAGAACATGCTCTTGAATCCCTTGAATGAGACAAAAACAGTGTGCAGAAGTGCTTAAAGTATGCTAAACCCTAAGCATCAATTCCCCAAATACACCCAAAATTACCCGAGCGAAAGTGTGTTCCAATTAGTCAGAAAAAAATCACAAGCGATTCGAAGGCTGGTTGGAGGGGGCAAAACAATTGGAGTAATCAACATGCAAGGCAAATGTTCCTCTGTACACACCCACCCACAGACACATGAGTAAGTTTTGCAACAGCCTTTTCAATTTGTGCAGCTTGATGCTTCCTCGTAGGCAACTCATTAAATCTTTCACAGCTGCTACTCCTGCCACTGCACGTCCACCGCTTACACTTTCGGCTTGCCATTTAGCTATTCGCCGCCGGTGTGCAGCCCGTGACCAAACATTTAGATCTCAGGCCGTCGCCTACAACACTCACGTGCAGTCCATCGACCCCTCGATTACCTTTTTAATTGCGTGTCGCTGCAGTCGTCATGCTGCACCACCTCCGTTGGAGTTGGACGGACCGCCTCCGTCTCAACGTTGCCCGCACCCCATTGCTTCTTTACAAAATGGGCCAATCCAGCTCCCCCTTGTGTTCCAGCTGTGGCGAGGTGGCCGACATTCCTCATTGTCTGCCGCACTGCCACCAGCACATTCCCCAACGGCAAGTCCTCCATCGCCATCTAATACAGCTGGGCTGCAACACATTGCCCATGGCCACCCTCCTCGGTCCCGTCCCTCGGCCTGCTGAGTGTGCCATCACCACAGCCCTGCTCCGCCTTCTCGGGCCTTGCGTCTGCCCTCTGACTGGACACTCTTGGAACTTTCCTTCGTGCCTGTACTGCACTGCACTGCGTGACTGTTTTTCTTCCATCTTTTCCCTTCCTTTATTTCTTTTGTTTATTCTCAGTTCCTGTCTTTTTCTTTATTTTTCAGTTTCTCTTTCGGAATAGCAAGCTGGCAAGAGCCTGGCTGACATTTCCGTTTTTTTTTTCACTCTATTAAACATATCCCCCCCCCCCCCCACCTTCGCAAATCTTTATCTTTTTTCTTCATTTCTCTTTTTCGAAATAGCGAGGTGGTAATAGTCTGGCTGACATTTCCTTTTCTTTCTTTTTTCTTTCACTCTATTAAACATATCCCCCTCCGCCTTTCGCAACAGGAGTTCTGATGCATCCTTTAAACCACGACTTGATTGCTTCTACGTTGCGTTCTACTTTGTGCAGGAATCTTCTGATCGTGCCAGATAAAGCAACCTAAACATCAGAGGAAAGTTGACCGCGCTTGAGATTGTACATTTATTGTTGGTACATTGAGGTTCAAAGAACATGCATGATAATCACATTATCAAATCTGAAGCACATGCACTTATATTCCTCCAAAGTGGTAGATTGGGACATAATTAACTTACCCAGTGTGCCAAAATTTCTGTTTTTCTTGGGTTGGCTTCCGATTTGCGGTGGTTCCGCTGGTGGTTCCTACAAAAGACAAAACCGAACATGTGGGAAGGTGTAGCGGTTGTACAAGACTGTTTCACAAGACAAGTTCGTTTTCACGTTGCGGCTGCTGTTTAAAGTTCCGTGTGCCCGCAATTGTCCTGCGTGTGTGATTAAACCAACGATCGACGTCGCCCACCACTGCGCAGGTGTTCTGAGCACACACGTTTCAGCATGAAACCTGCCGGTAACTTCTGCGTCATTCCCTTCTGACATACCGATTCCGAATATACATCTTGTTGCTTAGGGTAATTCCCAGAATGCCCAGGATGACACCAGTGGTACATCCCGGGGGGGGGGGGGGGGGCATCGCTCCCCCAAAACGTCAGTTTATACATTGAATTTTCCTCTCTCCCCTCCCCCACTACGCGCTTCGACAAAGAAACCACCCCCCAAACTAGAGGTCTGGATCCGTCCCCGGATGACACACGCTTAGAACGTTGTGATTGCAGTGCATTGGCATAGCCAGAAGGGAGGGTTTTGCGGTTCAACCCTCTCTCCTCGTGAAATAATACTCGTACCTTTGATAGTGCATTTGGGAGTGGGAAATAAGGGGAATCTCCCTCTGCCATTTAAAGTCCTCATAGAACCCCTCCCGTACCATTCTTCTGGCTACGGCACTGCATAACTATGACATAATTGTCATTGCATGGTCATACGTATTTTAAAAATTATTTTTCTTGAATATGCCCACCTATAAATAGTCATAAATGTCTGGTTGGCGACATGGCTCATCACCGAAGAAGAGCATATGTCATTTTGTACAGCACCTTATGTACTTTTTTAAATTAAGGACAGAAATTGTAGGAGGCAGCTCCTGGCACATGCTACTGTGGAGTAATTTTTTTTTTTTTTTTTCAGAATGCACACTAGCAGTTTGTTCACAAAATCAATGAGTAGCATGTTGCTTGAATACCGGGAGAAAATACATGTAACAGAAATATCGGCGGCTCTCGTCCTGATGCACTTCCCTTCATACTTCCTTACCGGTTCGCTGGACTTCTACCTATCTGGATACAAATATCGTGTGACACAGTATGGAAATAAAACATTTTTCACGAGGGATGCATGAAACACTGCCACGTATAGCATTGTGTGCATGGACACTTGAACATGAACATGAACACATAACACTTTGGGAGGCATACGACACAGCGATTACTAATATGGCGGCCCGATGCTTTTTTTTTTTTTGCCCGAAGTGAGATTACCTTTGGCCGTGATCAGACACATTTGGTCGAACTGAGATTTCGGCTAACGAGACACTTGGGGATTAAATGATTGTTGGCCATAATGAGAGATTACGCTGTAATGATCGAGACATCGGTCGTAATGACACTTCGGTCGTAATGAGATGTTACCGTTGATGATTGCTTGCTTATAGGCGACCCGAGCCCCTACGTCATTGATTACGTAACGCCGCCGCGCAAAGCATGCTGGTGGGCACCGTCAGCTTTATCAGCCTATCAGCCCCGACGCGTTCTTCCCGCTTCTTGCCCACCACAGCAAATGATAACCTCGAACCGGTCTTCTCGTGACGTCACATGTTTGTAAACAGATGATCGTCCATAGCCGACAGCGTTGTTGATATTGCTGAGCAGATCCTAGCAATTTTAAGGACTGCAGCACCAGCTCTGGAGTCCACTGTTGAGCGTACAATGGTAGTTCTTTGCAGTAAATGGACCCGCTGTTGATAGATAAGGGTGACCACCTGTGTTGGCGTTACCAGCAGAGACCTAGCAAACCAATGATGCCGTACATTTGTAATCAATCAAAGGTGGTAAAGAGGGGTGTTGCAAAAATGACTGTTGGGTCCGCGTTGGCTAAATCGTGGCTTTCAGTATTGGGTGCAGTTTTGAAGCAGCGTGCGAGAGGGGAGTGTTACGCAAGTTCCCAGGGGTCACTTTATCGAGACATTTATTTTAATGCTCAAGTGTGTCATCCAGTGTCGCTCGTTCCTTTTCATTTTATTATTCCAGCATGTTCCACTCTCCGCCTGTACCGGTACAACCAATACAATATGTCTCATCCGATAATAGGAGGCATTTCGCAGTGGGCACATGGTCTGGAGAAGGACCCTTCCGGAATTCAAATGCTTTTGAGCACGTCGTGGTAGATTAACAGACTACGATAAGCGCGGACGCGCGACCAAAGGCGGTCAGGAACAGCGCGCACATTTTCTTGTTATTTTGGCTTCGTCACTTCTCATCCTCTCGGATTTCGGAGCCAATCAAATCTTCCTTGCTTCCTGAAGAGAAGCTCTCCTGGGGCTCTAACTGGGAAGTTGTCGCCCATCCTGATAGCTGTACTATAAAGCACAAAGATAAGTTTGTAGTCTGTTGCGTTGAATGTGTGTATGCAATTTCATTGTCTTACGGCCGTGTTTATCTAGAGCAGATCGGCCGTTGTGTAAACACGAGATTACACGAACATCGATATACTGTGTCGGCAAGGTCCGGAAATTTATCTGAGCATGTGTCGCACTGTGGCTGTGATATCCTGTTACGTAATTTCAAGATTAACGGGAGATTCCGGGAGGGTAGGGAGAGGGAGATTTGGAAGGTCTTCTTGATTGCAGAAAAAGGGGAAGGCTGCGTCAGCAATGCGTCCATTCATCTGGTTGAGAAGGAAAGGGAGTTTCCGAAGCTTTTTAAACCTGTCTCTTGTGCACAATAAAGTTGCTACTAGTGCGCTATCTGTGTGTCCGTGTCGTGGTCTGTTTTTAGCGCTTTTAATTTCTAAACTAGACAAAGGACGAAAGCAAAGGAGATAATCGGAGCGCCTGTTCTGTCTTTTGCTTCCGTCCTTTGTCTACTACGCTCTGTATTATAGACATCATGTACCAACAAGCCCAACTTGCTACCATTGGGTAGTATTCGAACTCAGGCCCTAAGCGTCCTGTTAATGAAGGCGTACCCCGAGGAAGCATTCTGAGTCCTGCACTCTTTAATGTGGTAATGGCGGGCCTAACATCGATAATTCCTCGCAAAGTAGCATTCTCTGTGTATGCCGATGACGTTGCCCTTTGTAGAGTAGACAAGTCACGACCAGCCATTCAGCGTCGTTTGCAGCTAGCCTTAAATAATGTCCATCTGTACCTCACGCGAGTTGGGATGGACCTTTCGCAGGAAAAGTGCGTCGAGCTCCCTTTCGCTCGCAAGGCTATGACAAATTTCCCTCTTTGGGTTGGTGCAAAAACGCTCGAGCCTGTACGTTCCCAACGCTTCCTTGGTGTGGTCATGGACTCGGACCTGCGCTGGGCTCGCCACGTTAAGCACCTTGAAACCAAAGGGAAGCTATGGCTTCCTGCAATTCAACATCTTTCTGGCTTCTGGATGTGGCTGTGATCAGCTCCCTTTTAGCCGTTCACGCGGCTTTGATGAGAGCGACTGTGCTTTACAGCCTTCCAATCTTGCACACGATTTCCACAACGTCATTAAATACCCCTCGGACCCTGTTTGCCCGAAGCCTTCGTCGCCGCGTTGGAGTTCCAAGAATGGCTGAAACACGGCAAGTCCTGGCTGAAGCTGGTGAACCCCCACTGGAGGTTCTCTGTGAGCGTGAAACGGCTCGGCACTTCCTACGTTTGCGTGCGCACATTCCCCGTCACCCATTCCTCAAGAAAATTCCATACCGTCCTGAAAGTGGTTTCCATCGAGTAGCGCAGAGGACACGCCAGGCTCTCACTGGCTTCATAGCTAAGGACGTCACATCGCCGGACGCCCTCTGGTCTCTGCCTGTGCCACACACCTTCGTACGTCTTCCGGGCCTCCTGGAACGAAGAGATCAGGTTCCCCCTCAAGTCCTTTGAGCCCATTTTTATGCTCTGGTAGACGCGAAGTTTTTTACATTTGCCGCTGCATACACCAATGGCGCATTTTGAAATGGCAAGTCCGCCTCGGCATTCGTCATCCTATCCGAAGGCGTAGTGGAAGGACGTCGCCTTTCGCACAGCTGCGGAACTCTATGTCATACTTTTCTTTCTGCAGCACATCGTTGATTTTACCCTGCGGGAACGGGTCGTTTTTACTGACTCTACAACTGCGCTGCAAGCAATTGAAAACTCTAGCATCCAAGGCTCATCCGCACCGTTGGTGATGGATGTGTTAATGACCTACAACCTTGTTTACGAAGCAGGGCACAGGCTGGTTCTCCAGTGGGTTCCAGCCCAATGCGGTGTCGAAGGGAATGAACAGGCCGACAGCGCCACAGAAGCAGCTCTCTGGTCTCGGAGATGGACACATATTGCTATGCTGAGAGGAGATCGTCGTTCCGTACTTCGACGCCTCGTGACTCCCCTGGCTTCCCGCCAATGGTCCACTGACATTCTCCCCCCAGCTATGCTGAGCTGAGTTGATCCAGCGCTCGTTTTCCGCGTGCCTCGACATACCTCTCGTCAAGATGCCGCATTAGTTCATTGAATGCGCCTCGATGTGGCTTTTACAGCGCAGTGGCGTTACCGCTTGAGGCAAGTTTACTCTCCCCAGTGCTGTCACTGCGGTGCTGTAGAAGATCTAGAGCGCATTGTTTTCCATTGTCCACACTACCAACCTTCCCAAACCGTACTCTCCGGATCCCTTAATGAGATAGACTCCCCCCTCTCTCTCTCACAAAATTGCTTGGTCCCTGGCCACATCCAGCCAACCAGCGCTCTGCCCTCGAAGCTCTCTTGAACCTTTCTGGATACCATAGGACTTCGATCCTTATTGTGAAGGGGCTCATTATTTCATTTCCCGCATCACCACCAGCAATGGGGTAGAGTATCGCCCCTGGCGATGAAACTCCCCATTCATCATCTCACGATAAGTTGTTGTTGTTCAAACGCGTTCCAGGTATGTGTGGTGTATGCTGTGTTATGGTGGTCCTCTATCGTATGAACCTGTTGGCGGATCGCATCACAAATACGCCTATGTAGCTGTGGCTCGGGCCTCGGCGGGGTGAGTTTCTGTTTGTTATGTGCAAGGGTAAGCGTCCGTGGCACCGAGTACAGCTCGGGCCGGGCGGAGTTTCGGGGCAGAGTACAGCCCCTGGCGATGAAACTCCCCATTCATCATCTCACAATAAAGTTGTTGTTGTTCGAACCAACCAGCTTTCAGTCTACAGCATGACATTGGATGCTTTTATCCACTCGCCCATGTGGTTGGAAGAAAAAGCTTCGAATTCACAATGAATGCACCGCGGAATTTAATTAACCCCAAATTTGAATTGTATTGAAGGTATATTTATAACTACGTCTCTGTACTTTTTCAGGTGAGCGTACTTGACCTGTGGGGAAGTGTTCCTGCGGTGGGTGAGTAGCTTTCGTCCATGTGCGTACTACTCTATTCAGTCATCCGTCTTAGTGATTTTTTGTACGTGCATTCTTCAGATATTCTCCGGCAACACAGCTAACGACATTGACAGAAAAAAAAAGAATAAAAGTAGTGGAAATAGGACGGCTGAAGGAAAAATATTGGAGAACTTTTTCTGCTGAGGAAGGGCAGACATGTGTCGAAGCGGTCTGTTCAGGTTACGTTCATATTTTGTCGAGACTTCCGTGGCTTTGGAGGATCTCTTCTGGATTCCGAGACATCATCAGTACGTAGTACGTAGTAGTAGTACTAGTAGTAGTAGTAGTAGCAGTAGTAGTAGTAGTACGTAGTACGAGAGCACAGACTTTCCCAAAACTGTCGAGGCTGAACTTCCCGACCACCTACTTTTATTGCTTCTATAACAAGTCCAAAAGAGAAGGCGTTTTGTCAATATATTTTCCACTCCCTTATTAAAATGACTAGATCATAATGGTATACTCACTGTGTGGCCGAGCTAATTTCTGTACCCGCGTATGTGAATGCATTGAGATGCTCGGATATCCCTAATCAGTCGTGGGATGACCACTGTGAGATCGGTGTTTGAGTAGGTACACTGTTAAAACAGAGGTGATGGTGGCGGTGTGCTATTTCCGAGCGATCTGCTTGTGAACATGATTAAGAACGCGGAGCGACAAAGACGACACACACACGGAAGCGTTCTCAATCATGTTCAGTCCCAACCAACACGCCCTACACATTCTCGACCAGCTCGTCGGACTGTTAAAACAGAACTTTACCGTATAACATGCTCCTGGGCAACCGCCATTTTGAATTATATCATCATGTCTCCTGATTTGTTGAAAACAGGAGGAGACATCTGTCTTGGACATGCATAATGTGTCCAAGATAAGACGGGCGCCCATTTTGAAGAAATCAGGAGACAGAATGACATCCTTCATCACAATCTGTTTAAAGGGACCGAAAAGTGAACATAAACCTATCGAAACTTCATGTTCAGCGAAAAGCTTGAACCTTCAAAAGTTCAAATATAAAAGAATTCCGCTGAAATCGCTGTAGTTTTTCTGTAATCGAATTTTCCATAATTGCATGTCCAGAGACCTAGTAGGAAACCGAGCAGTCTGTCAACAATTCATGACCCCGCGCCATCTGTCGAGGACACATGTAACACGCGCACTTTCGGGCGCAAATCCGGCGAAAACGAAAATGGCAGTGGCCATTTGTAACCACTTTCTACGTGGAGAATTTTGAGCCTCTTGAACATGAGTGCGCTGGAATTCTGCATTCGAGAACTGTCGCTCACGCAGAACTGTTGTTCGTGCGTTAGCGTGGTGGAAAGTGTGTTCTTCGCAGAAGAAGATTCCTCGTGCAGAGATTAGTTGGAGTCACATTCGTCCTCAGCAGTAGCTCACCGTGCCGTGAACATGGACTGTTTTGTGAAATTTCCATGTATCAGGGAGAAGCACTTGTGTAAGCCGAAACAAGCGCTGTTTTTTCGTCGTGCAGGTGTTCCGAGAAACCGAAGACCATGGCAACATACACGGCAGCGCCGTGTGGTCTTTACGCGCTACTTGAACGGTAAACTGGACGGAAAACCCTTATTTCTGCAGGAAATTCCGTTATACCACCTGTCATCCATTCACAAGAAGGATATGGGGTGCTCCGAGAAAATACAATAGAAAGTACTCCACTGGATCTCGATCTGCGTCATGCATGCAATTAGGCATGCTTTCCCATCAGTGCGCAGACTTGTAGAAATGTTGATGCCATGCGTAATGTCCAGTTGATGTCATGTCAGAAATGTGTATTTTCATTTCGTGCTTGCTGCAAGTTTTTCTCATTGCTTTTTCTTTGCTGTCACACCATATTATAATTAGTTTGTTCCTGGAGGGTTAAGTAACCTGTGGGCATAGATGTATTTGTAGGTTATACTCATGTCTCAATTGTATGTGTGAGGAGTAAGTAAGATAATTTTCATCAGTCTCATTCAGCTGAACTGTGTTCATAACCTTTTAGTATACTTCTTAGTGACCACGTTTCCAAATGTCAATTAATATTTGAACCAAGATTGGGATTTAGCACTTAATTAACTCTGTTTTGCTAAACGGAGTACTTGTAACTGATTCATTATCATGTCACCAACTAACATTTGTAAAGAAGGACTTGAGGGCTGACTTATTAGCAACCCTTGATCTGGGTTCAAAGTTAACCGTGCTCCATTGGTGTGCATAGTGCCCCAAAATGGCTAAATAATTGATTGCATAAGTTTTCAGTTACTGTAATTGAGATGTACTCGTACTTTTGTAAAGTACTTTTGACAGCCCTGCAAATTGAAACTGGCTTCAGTGTACACTACAAATGCATCGTAACATTTGATTGAAATATAATATAAGAGCAGAAGCAACGTTTTGTCACAGCTCAAACTATATATTTCTGTTTTATTGTCCAGGGATTTAGGAAACGGAGTAGGACTTCCTGCCCTCTCATGTTTTGACGTACTTGATAGAGTTGTAAAATCTGCAACAAAATAAACAAGAGACGTATAAACAGTTTTGTCTTTTGCTTTTGAATTTAATAAGCTAGTTATATTTTATATTTTACCATTTGTTCACTTTTGTATTCTCTGTTGGTGAAAAGATTACAGGAACAATAATGCTGCAGATCAAACAATGACCTGTCATCTTGATGAAGATGAGAACATTTCTTCAGGAATGCTAAGTGAGACAAAAGAACTGTACAATGAAGGTTGTACAAAAACAGCAAATCTCCGTCGACTAAAACTTTATATATCTGGACGTTACCACATCGTGTAGTTTCCATCAAAAAGTAGGACTAGGCAAGGTTGTTTTGTAGTTGTTTGTAGGTTGTTGGCATGTTGATGTGCTATACCGTTATAGCACATCAATATAGATGAGGGGCAAACACAGTAGACAGCGTGATAGCTGCAAACTCAAGTGAAGTTTTATTCAACAGAACAAGAAACCGAAAGAATCAGTAGAGAAAGGCAGTGCCCATGCAGTGTATCGTGAACCACACTAACCTATGAGAAGGTAGGATCGGAAGAGCAATAAAGAGAAATGACAGTTGCGTCCGAGATAGGGGTACTCTGCAAATTTAGAAGCAATATGATGTGGTAACCTTGCATGGCTCACTACAGCTCTGACACACATTGAACAATTCCAGTAGTGGGGCTTCAAAGACACTGAACGTTCGCTGTTTCATTGGGCATTCAAGTGTAGAGGACGCATCTCTAGAAAATTAATTAGCGTTCCTTAGTCATAAAGTCATAACTACACCTCAACAGGAAGTATTCTTGTACCCTTCAAACAAGCTAGTAGTACTCATCGGTTTCGTCTCATATTGTTGACGCCATACTAACGTTCTACACCTGTCCAAAGACTCCAAAAAGTGTCACAAAGTCTGCAGCACGTAACAAATCTAGTGCTTCCATCTGTGGACTTTGCATACCTGCTTTCAGCTATTTCTGTCATGTCAACTTGAGTGCCTGGATCACACACACACGAAGAAGTCTTCCGCCACTTCAACACTGGAAGGCCCCTAAAATTAAATTTGTTGATGTCGACAATGCTGAGTACGGGACAAGTAGGATAATATAAGTTAAATGGAATACGTCATCGCTATATTATAATTTATACATGTGTGACGCCTGTACGTACCTAAGACGTTGTGTTGAACTCGTCACCTCGGTGAACCAAAATCACTGGGTACTGAGCATCAGTGTGCTTCGTTACGTCTTCGCAATTCGCCTTCTACGGGATATTCGCAGTCATCGGCACCAAAACTACACCAGGCATATGTAGGTCTCTCGAATAATTGACACAACAGCCACGAACATGTCATTCACTTATACTTTCTGGTTTCTACTTCGCGCGACCAACATGACCACCCACGACGTAAACAATAAACGCGATCACACGGATGGCCTTGCAGATGGTGCGGCGGATCGTAGCTCGTAGCGGCGAAGTAGCTGAATGCTTTCTTCTCGTAAAGGCTATGGAAGTGAGCGTCATTGTTAAAATGGCGTTTAGCTGTAAGATAATGTGCGTCAACTTTGCTCTCCACAAAATTAACTCTCACGTGGTAAGGGTTGACCAATCCCTGGGAGCCCTGAACCCGAAACCCAAGTTGCTCTTTTTCGCCGTTCGCTGGCAGCACCATGAAGAAGACCGAGAGACACGTACACAGAAGACGACACACGTAGGTTCTCAGACACAGCAATAAAATTTATTAGTTCATCTCAACTTAAAAGCTAAAAATCTTCGAAGGGGTGCGAGAGGGATAAAAGACGCATTGCTAACTACGTTTCTCCTGGTGGCAATCTCCAAGGATTCCCGAAACAACCTTCGGTGTGCGTAGAGTTCCCACGCAAGCACTGTAGTGTCCTTGAAGCAAGGCTGGCAACCTCTACAATCCCGTAAATGATCTACGCACAATGAACCCTACGCACACCGAAGGTTGTTTCGGGAATCCTTGGAGATTGCCACCAGGGGAAACGTAGTTAGCAATGCGTCTTTTATCCCTCTCGCACCCCTTCGAAGATTTTTAGCTTTTAAGTTGAGATGAACTAATAAATTTTATTGCTGTGTCTGAGAACCTACGTGTGTCGTCTTCTGTGTCCGTGTCTCTCGGTCTTCTTCATGGATCTATACCAGCTAGCCTGCACCCTTTCCCTTGTTTCTTTATTGCTGGCAGCACCGTCCATGTTCCGGCGATCTTCAAAACATTTATACGTAAAAAATATGCCGAAATTGAGAAGTAATGCTTTCTGCGTCTTATCAAACAACGATGTTGTGCACGACAGTGGGCAAAAATAGGGGGGTTATTTTTCACTTTTCGGTCCCCTTAAACAGATAGGCTGACACACCCTACCTGTAAATTTACTCCAGTTGTCTACCTTTATTATTATCATTCTGTTTGAACAGTTTATTCTACAGTGTACGACGACGACGACCACAACGGAGTGGAGTTGGAGTTGGACGGACTAATGGCGAATTCGGGTGGTCATTTCGTAGCAACTTTTTTTGCCAGATCTCGAGCAGTCATGTTCGCTTGGTCGAAATGAAGCAATCTCGCATGTTCGCGTGGCACTTTCCGAGCGCTCGGAATTTGCCAGCTAGCACTTTTTTTTGCCCCGGTCTCAAAACGATCGAGCAGTAGATTGCTCAACTGTAGTGGCGTGGCCAGTCCTCCAAGGTAGGGGGGGCTCTATACGAAACCCCCCCCCCCCGCTGATCCTGGGTGCGACAACACACAATATTTGTGCACACCGCAGCATGCGGTTGAAAAAAAAAAACGAAAATAATTGATTTGGACATTCACAATACGATTATGCTGTGATGTCCAATGAGGTGGTGTCACGAGATTGGAAGGATTTTGAAAAGCTCATACTTTGGAAACCATTCAAGTGTGCCGCTTAGATAGACGCCATGAACTGTAAGAACTTTCGCGATTGCCACACTGCCCCCCCCCCCCCTCATATATTATTTTCTCCTCGGATTTGCACGATTTGTGTGGGTCGGTCGGTGCCAGTTAGGGGGGGGCTCGGGCCCCCCCTAGCCCCCCAGTGGCTACGCCACTGCTCAACTGTATCCGGTGTCGTCATATCCGCACTGCAACGGTGGTGAGTGCCCTCATTGGCCCGCATGTTGAAATCACGTGGTTTAGCAGACGACAGAACTCGAAGACGGGCGACCGCGACGCCCCTAGCGTGATGCAAGTACCTAAAACCGCTAGATTCCTAGCAATCATGTTTGGGTGGCAACGGTCACGTGATCCTGCTCGGTCGCCGACCAAGCAATTTCCGAGCGCTCGGCCGTGTTGCTACGAAATGACCACCCGAATTCGCCATAACAATAATACGGAGAGCTTGAACTTGTCTCCTGACAAGTTCTGCCGCTCCGAGAAAAAGGTACGAAAAACAACAACAAGGAAAGAGAGATGACTAAGCTAGGCTGTACGACGCACTGTTCACGACGACGGAGCTTAGCGTTTGGACGTATATTTTTTGGCTCTTGATCCTTGAATATACAGTGTCTTCCCGCATCGGCATGCCGTGCTCGGCATTTACTCAATGCAGGGGGCAGGGGGCTCAATGCAGGGGCCTCAATCAAGAGAGGCACATTGTGTGGTCTACATATAAAGCTCATAAGGGCATTCAATCATGGTAAATTTCGAAGTGATTGAGCACCGCAGCGCGAAGTTATAACGCAAAACATGGAATTGCGCTAGTCAAAACAATCAAGAGGGCGGTTTTAAGAAGAGCAGTTGACATGCTGCTCCCCAGACGGCGACGTGTCGCATATCCTCCCAGCCAGATGGAACAGCGGCTTTTATTTCGCTTTCCTGTAACTGTCGTATACGTCTTTTGCTCCCGGAGAGCAACGTGAGGAAGGAAATTGCCGACGTAATTAGCAGTCGACAACCAGAAGGGACGTCGTCTGCTTATACTGAAACGCAGTCAAATAACATTACGCGGAGACGTCTCTGTCTGCAAAAGCAACACGTCGCCGTCTGGGGAGTTGCGTCACAACTGCGCTTCGCAACACCGCCATCTCGGCTGGTTTGACTATGGGAATCGCACATTTTGCGTTATAACTTAGCGTTGCCGTGCCAGTCATTTCGATATTTAATTGTATGTCCGATTGAATGTCCCCATGAGGTTTATCCGTAGGCAACACAATGTGCCACCTGCGTTGAGTAATTAGCGAGCGCGGCATGCCGGCGCGGGTAGACTTTTATAGGGCAAGACCCTGTCTATTTCTGGGGTCGCCCCGGATGTTGTCGTCATCTTACTGACGTCTTCGACGGTAATCACGTAAACATCATGTAAACGTCTCTTGCTTTTAGGCCTCAGCCTAGAAAGAACCGCTAATGTTATGTTTGATAAGAGCCGCGAAAAGTGGTTCAGCAAGGTAAAACTGTGCCGGGAACACCGTCACATGAGGGAGGTGTTTAATTAAATCACAGTGAAAGATAGCAAAGGACTGTTACTGGTCATGTAGAAAGCGGATCTCGTTCACCAACACATCAATGGATTCTATAAATAGTCTTCCTGTCAATGGACAACTGACATTTTCCTCCCGTCTATTCTGAGCAATGTTGACCCAGAGCATGATTTCTGGATGCCACAAAACACTTCTCGCCAAGATGGTGCACTGTGACTCATGGACTGTGACTCAATGGGGCATTTACAGCTCAGTGTCATTACCACATGAGGCACGTGGACTCTCTCAGATGCTGTCAGTGCAGTGCTGTAGAAGACCCAGAGTATATTCTTTGTCATTACCCACACTACCGAGCTTTCCAAACTGCCATTTTCGGATCTCTCAATAATCTGAACTCCTGCCATCCCAGTCGCGTCGTGGAACGCCGTCATCGTACCACTAGACCACGGGAGCTGGCCAGTGTTGTACCCGCTACCAAAATTAAGTAACGAAATACCGCTACCCACTTCTCCACAGAAAAGTAGCGCAATACTAGCGTCGCTACAAATTTGAAAAGTAACGCTACCGCTACCAAGTAAAAGTAACATAAATACTATGCCGCTTCTTATCCGCTACCGTACCCTTCTCCATGCAACACGTTACCGTAGGTCTTTTTCTTAATAAACATATCCCCCCCCCCTCCACCTCACCGTAGGCATATCGTTGTCGAATGCATCTAAAGATGGTGCAATATTTAGGTTCCCTTTAATGTTGTTGCTCCCCTTCTTCCATCCACACGACGGCTTCCCTTACAAAGCGTTTGACTATACGAAAGTCTACTTTTAATACGCTTTTCCCGGGAGCATGAGTGTTAAAGATTGAGAACGAAGAGGAGAATGGGGGCGCGGGGGTCTCGCGCTTTGGTCATTCGCTTGTAGGCTGAGCTACGGTTCAGTTCACTTCTAGTAAGGTTCAGCTGGTGGTATCGGGTCTGGTCTCCTTTGTCTACATTATTTTTGGTCCGTCGAGCCGGATATCATCGTCGATCCAGCCATGAATCGAGACCAGAAGGCCGTTCCGCGCCGCCGTTACGAGGCTCATTCATCGGCTCGAAGCCCTCTCCAGTAGTGATGAGCCCTCGCTCCCCGAAGTCGAAGATACGGCGCGTCCCCTTGAGCAGAAGTCTAGGGAGCTCAAGGATCTCGACACAACCGTTCAAGCAGGAATAAGTGACGAGCAGTTCGAGGAAGAGTTCACAGCGGCCAGTCGGTATCAGGACGACATCTGCCTCGCGGTTTCCAAGGCCCAACGCCTCATACGAAGCTCTGCGGTTGCTCCCACAGCTCTCTCCGATCAACGGCCGCAAACTGCACCTTCAATAGCCGCCGGTAGCCACCAGTCAGCCACGGTTCGGTCCGTCGTTCTTCCCAAGTTGCACGTGCCGGCATTCTCAGGCAAGGTGGATGATTGGCAGGGATTTTGGGACCACTACCGGACAACGATTCATGAGTGTGCTTCCCTGCCAAAGATAGAGAAGTTTAAATATCTTCTCTCTTATCTGTCCGGACCTGCTAGGCGAGCCATCGAATGGATTGGGATTTCTGATTCCAATTACGATACGGCCATCAGTACACTGCAACAAAGATTCGGACGACAGGCAGCACTCGTGGACGCACACATCGACAAGCTCTTAAGTCTTCATCCTGTAGCAGCTGCGAAGGACGTCGAGAAGCTGAGGGATCTCTACGACTCAATCAAGTTCAGAACTGGCTGCCTCAACAACCTCGGCGTTCCCCAATCAACTTACGCGGTGATACTGCATCGCGTTGTGATGCGCTGCCTTCCTGAGGAGCTGGCCGTCGAGTTTCGGCAACGGCAGATCGAGCGCGCATCCCGGCAGCACCCGGCAGCGCATCATCACAACGCCGGCCGGGGAACACGTTGAGGAAAGAGGAAGAAGGGGCGAATAGGGCGCGCCGGTGGCGCATCCTGGGATTCGGTTTGCTTGTTATTAGTAGTAAAGCGTTTGAAGGCTGTTCGGCTCGGTCGCTCCTTCCCCTTTCGTAATATTGGTGCCGAAACCCGGGAATAACCCGCTCTCGATATTTCGGAAGGACGGCCGATTCTCCTTCAGGCGTTCACCTGGTTTCCCTTTTCGTTGCTCCGGGAACCACCCGCTCTCGTCAGTTTTCGGAGGAACAACCGAGCCCTCGTCGTCTGGCCACCACCATCTGTGGTCGATGGATTGTCTTCGGCAGACCCGTGGCATCCTACGCTCGGAGATCATCCGTCTCATCACCAAGTTAGATGCGGCCACCGGTCGATGGCAGGCCACCGGCGATGCCGTACGTGCTTCCATCGTGAACGTCATTTTTCAACTAGAAGAATGCTCCAAGAAGCTCAAGGACCTGGACGTCGCCATTCAAGAGGCAATCGATGACGATGGCTTTGAACAGGGTTTCCTGGAGGCCTCAGAGCACCAGGACAACATCTCCTTGCTATTTTGAAGGCTCGGCGTTTCGTGGCACAGAAGCTTCCTCCTGGCCTCGTTTCCCTCGGCGGTTGCGGTGCTATACACGAAGACAGTCGGAACAGCTCTATTGCTGAGGCAGGAGACAGGCCGTACGACCGATATTCTGGAGGGAATGCCAGAGAAGATTCCGACACTCGAAGGTACTGCTCCAAACGTCAGCAAGAACGATACGAGACTTCGCTACTGAACGAAATCTCGTCCAGTGGCGATCCACTCGTCGTCATCGGCGATCAGCGTTCTGCGTCATCAACCGACGAGGCAAGAGATTTCGCTACTGAACCAGTACCAGGAGCGGGACCCAATCCCAAGCCCGTGGAGACCCCATATATTTCTCCTGACGTGTCAACGGGCGAGGACTCGCTCATCCCTAGAAGCATCTCTCCCAGCATGAGCATCGACAAGTACGTCCACCGTGTCAGGTGTACTGGACATTTGGAGAACCTGCGCCGAGCAACGTCCTTCTACGACTCCTATCCTAGTGGCCCTACTGCGAGGGCGCTCATGAAGACCCTGCCGGACTTCCCGCGGGCGGTCCCCAGTCGACAGGTTAAGGCACGACGCGAAGTTTGGTGGGACTGGTGGCGTTACCGGTGGCGCTACCGGCAGCGCATCATCACAACGCCGGCCGGGGAACACGTTGAGGAAAGAGGAAGAAGGGGCGAATAGGGCGCGCCGGTGGCGCATCCTGAGATTCGGTTTTTGCTTGTTATTAGTAGTAAAGCGTTTGAAGGCTGTTCGGCTCGGTCGCTCCTTCCCCTTTCGTAATAATGAGTTCATCAGTGAGAGTCTACCCGTGTGAGATCATCTCCGTAATGAAACATTTAGAGAGAGAAAAATATCATGTAGCTTTTCCCTGAATATGTCAAACGCTGTCAGCAATCAATTACTTTAAGGTTAATCGCATGTGTACCGCCACCAAGCAAGTGTGCAGAGAGCATTAATAAGGATTGGCGTAGACTGGCTCCCGGATAATATTTGTTCATTTTGTGTAGCTCATATACCCACAGTGTAACGTATGTAACGTGAGAAAATAACTAATAATAAATATAAAAAATAATAATAAATAGGAAAAAAATAACGCATTCAGCAACCTGTGTAAGCTTAGGTAATTCTATCTCACCAGAAGTTCTTCACGTGAGGCATTGATACCGCTACCCGCTACACAAAATGAACAAATAATATTATCCGGGAGCGAGTGTACGCCAATATCCTTATTAATGCTCTTTGCACACCTGCTTGGTGGCGGTGCACAGGCGATTAACCTTAAAGCAATTGATTGTTGACAGCGTTTGGCATATTCAGGGAAAAGCTATATGATATTTTTCTCTCTCCAAATGTTTCATTACGGAGGTGATCTCACACGGGTAGACTCTTACTGATAAACTCATGCTCTCGGGAAAAGCGTATTAAAAGTAGACTTTCGTATAGTCAAACGCTTTGTAAGGGAAGCCGTCGTGCGGCTGGAAGAAGGGAAGCAACAACATTAAGGGGAACCTAAATATTGCACCATCTTTAGATGCATTCGACAACGATAAGCCTATGGTAAGGTGTTGCATAGAGAAGGGTACGGTAGCGGATAAGAAGCGGCATAGTATTTACGTTACTTTTATTTGGTAGGGGTAGCGTTACTTTTCAAATTTGTAGCGACGCTAGTATTGCGCTACAATTCTGTGGAGTAGCGGGTAGCGGTATTCAAAGTCGGCGGGAGGTTTGAAGAGCAATGAATGACTATAGCGATATCTCATTGTCTTTCCGATATATTTTCGTATTCCTGTTCCAAAAGACACGACGCCTTGTTTATCTGCTCCGAACAATAAAGCTGCAAAACACAGTTTTAAATGTGCCATAAATACGCTCACGCTAGTTTTGCAACTGATTGAAGGAGGGGTGTTCAAGTCATACCGGGACTTTTCATTTTTCGCAAAAGTAAAATGAACTTACAGGCGAGAAATTAGTTTCATTTTTGAACGTAACCTCCAGCTGCACTAATGCACTTGTCCCAGCGTTTCACGAAGGCTTGGATGCCAGCAGCGTAGAAATTCTTGCCGGCGCGTAGCAGCCATGATCGGACAGCATTCTTGACCTCGTCATCGCAGCTGATTTGACGGCCCCCAAGGAACGCCTTCAGTGGCCCGAAGAGATGGAAATCGCTGGGGACGATGTCTGGACTGTAAGGGGGATGTGGCAGCAACTCCCAGCCAAGTTCCTGTAAGGTGCGTGTCGTGAGTTGCGCGGTATGCGAGCGTGCATTGTCCTGTAGGAGGAGGACTCCTTTGGTGAGGAGTGAAATGGTGCACCCACGTTTCATCGCACGTGATGATCCGATCAAGGAACAGCTGTCATTTAGTGTCGAAACGGTACCTTAGCTCTTGGGAGATTTCCAGTCTTCTCTGCCGGTCAAACACGAAGAGCTGCCTCGGGACCCAACAGGCACTAACTTTTCGAAACTGGAGGTGTTCGTGAATGATCCCCTGTCTGCCAAAGGTGCAACGCTCCTCAGAAATCTATCCAGCACATCCTCCTCGATTGCCCCGTCTACCACAAACAGCGTTTGAAGCTCATGTCCCACGGGCTCCATAGCCCCTTGTCACTTTCCGACATCCTCTTTGGCGGCACGACGCCATCGTAAAACCGCCCTCGTGACCTTCAGAAGAGACACTAATCTCAACCTCCACCTCAGCCTTCATTTTTTTTTTATGTTCGAGACCGCTTCCCCTTACACCCCCTTCTATCTCTTCCTTACTTCATTTCCCGCCCTGCATTGAACCTTTCTTTGTTGTTGCTGTCTGCGGTTCCCTTAGCCCTGACTGCCCGTGCCCACTCCTAGTTCAAACGAAGACGGACGTCGCTCCACTGAAACGTCCTCTACTGCAACCTGCAGTTGTCGTAACGTTGCCCGCCTGAGCGCGGCCGCAAGCAGTTGCACCACGACCTCCGCGTGCAGTGAGATCTCAGCGCCACGACATGGTACTTCAGCACACAGCATCCTGAGGGGAGTGCCAGGATGTAGTCAGACGAAGGGTTTTTTTCTTTCTCGCCAGGCAGACAGCTCGACCCACCAACCATCCAACCAAAAGAGCTTCCTCTTTAAGTTTCATATTAGGGCATACGTGCTTTATTTTGCTGCGTCAGAACCTTCTCGTAACTGTCACAAAAACTGTACGTGTACCCAGAACCCAGAACGGGTGCGGCATAATGCAACTCAGCTTAGCCATTTTTTTAGACCAGAGCACCCCATTACATTTTGCCTCGCTCTGAAAGGGGACTTTCATCCCGGGCAATTAACCGCTGCATTTTTCATCACCTTTATAGCGGACATTGCTGGCTGCGAAGGAGTACAAAGGGGTTCCACTGATGTGTGCTTATGGCTGTAGGCGCACATAAACTTCCAGAGGCGTGCATGGTTCTAAAGCGTCCAGTAGCAGAGATCTGTGCATAATTCGTTTTTAAGAAACACCACCGTTTCTTAAATACTAATGATCGTGAGGTGGCTAAAGCGAAGCTGTCGAGGTGCGTTAGACACTTCTGGGCTTTGTTATGCTTCTTGAGAGATGGAATGTGTACAACGAAATGATATAAAGAGGTTCGCGATGCGATATGTATTATTATTATACACTCTCTGAAGTGGTAGGCTTGATTATTGTGTATGAACACGTTCTACGTGGTGCTGCTACCGTGTTCCCTATAGTTTTCGGTTGTTGTGGTAGTGATCCCGCTACATTTTAAATTGGTAGTGGGAAACGTTATTACCGCTAAAAATTCGGGTAGTGGAGACTTTCTTCTCCGCTACCGCAACGGCTCCTTTCCGTAGAATGCAAATTGTGAGAAGAAAACAAAAGCAACGAGACTGAACACAACAGAGGTTCTTCCTTTTTATTCTGGCATGTATGGCGATTTTCTTCGCTTTAAGTTACTAATAAATAAAGCCTCTTGAAAATTAAATGGAGTGCAGGACCTTTTTCTTTTGTTCACCCGTGCAGCTTTCAGCGATTTGCTTAATTCTTCGTTAGGAGTACAATGCTGGCTCTGTTGGTGTTTCAGCCTCAGGACCGGTACTTCCCATCATGTTCACCAGATGCCGCTCCCTCATACTTGTGTTCAGTGTCGTGTATGCCAAAGGGAGTCTGGCCATTAGGAGGAGCCTACAAAAGAGGCTCGACCTGTCAATCAAACTTAGGCGTATTTCATTGGTTACAGTTTTCCATGGGAGCTGCCATAACACCAAATTTTCTCCAATATGAAGGATGGTTCTTGGAACGGCGAAGCGGAGATTTCGTGACAAAAAATTTTCACAGACTATTTTAATTTCATACTGTGAGTATACATATTCTCATGTACGCATCTGCAAAATCAGCTTCAACTTTCGCTCCGCCATCATTATTCCTTTTGACGCTAACGTTAGGCCTAGTTAAGACCGTGACACCTAGAAAATAGCAAGAAGGACGACCCTTATACGTAGGATTTTGCATTATATAATTGCATTTATTTATACGTACATCTTTGCTCATTTTTGATTCGATCTACTTACATTACGTGATTTAAAGCTTCATACCGGCAGTCGTCTGCTACGAAGAAGCGGTTGTACAGCTCTCCTGGCCAATCACCTGCCAGCAACCATTTCTGCATTTCTGAGCCTTCCCAACATGCCTCTCTCCATGCAGATGGCGTTGATAAAAGTGGGCGCAAAATCCGTCGTTTTGGTCTGTCACCAGTGACATCCGTTTCAATCCGAATCAATCGAGTTTCTCTAAAATGGTGGCACCCATTAAATATGGGTGAGGTATAAGTACTGGATGGATGTAATAATAGACAACTGTATTTCAACCTGTGATTGGCTAGATACCTCAAAAAGTTGGTGGAGCCTCAGGTATAGGCAGGTCCCATCAATGGACAGACTCCTTTGGCATACACGACACTGCTTGTGTTGTATGTACGCATGTGTGTGTGTGTGAGCAGAAATGTAAGAGATAACGTGAATAGAGTCCCATTAGTTGGATGAGGCGTAAGTCGTCGGAGAGCAGATGCCAGCGTAGCGTAATTGGTTAGCGCACTCGATTGGCGAACGAGAGACGCATGGTTCATATCCCGCCCGCTCTCTGCCTTTTTCAGCGATTGTCATATTTCAAGTGTTAAAGGTCAGCCACGCCGATATCCTAAGTAGTCGAAACGGTTGTGATATTCTGAAAGCCCACATCCAACTCTCCCCAAAATGCACCTTCATTCTCCTAGATCGGTACAGTGCCATGTCAAAAAAACAGTTAATTCATTCTGAAGCACACATGTTTTATGACGTAGATGCACACGAACGGACACTGTGACCTGCACGCGCCTTCGTACTTGTCAGTGTATTCCAGCTACGGCTTTTCGTGGCTACACGTATCTGTGCTTGAAGACAGCGGACAGCCGGGTTCCACTGGGTCCGCGATGAGTAAACAGTGCGGCAGCTGCGGACTCATTCCTGAACCAAGCTCTGTGCGATGTTGTGACTGGAATACGTCGTTTGTGTTTTGTGAGCTCGAACAATTTGTATCAACTCACGTCTGCGTTAGCCCCTTTACAGCACTTGCACAGTGTAGGGGCAAGTATCTTGGGAAATTGACTGACGTTTCGACAGCCGTTTTAGCAACAAAATGCCGACAACGTTTTATTTCTGCAGTAAAAAAGCGTGCTGTGTATATGAGAAACCGTATAATGCTACGGGTCATGTTTTACGTACGATTTATCGATGTGTAACGATATTATGGAGCGACGAGTGGCGTAAAACAAAATACCAATCACATTTTAAACTTTTTGCGGAATTCTGTGCATTTTCCAGGAGCTTTCTTTGAATCACACACTCCCATGTCATGCTGCGTCGTGTAGCACGCTACAAACTCTGTACTTCAGGTCTAACATCTGTTTTTTTTTTTTTTTTAATGAACACCGTATGCATGTGTCTATTGCTGTATATTTGCACATTGCTCTTCTATGTACTATAATGATTTTGCAGTAGGATTATGGACTTCAGATAAAAACAGGGGGGATATACATTTATGAAAAGGAAAGGTCTGCCAGCATAAAAAGACTACACAGTACTGCTCAGGTATTTTTGCCTAGTGAACAACATGTATGCAGTATGCACACAGTATCTGTGCAGTAGACCCACTAAAAATGTAATGAATGTGGCATTGCACACTACAGTAATGCACCAAGCGCAACACAAGTATTGTAGAATGCACGAATTTTATCTTACATGAGAATCCAGTACCACTATCCAGTGTGAAGTTGTGACAAATAGTTCGCATTTTTCTTAGCTCTCAGAACACAGACAGTGAATTAATAAGAGCAGACAATGCTAACATGACAACAACAACAACAACAACGTAGATGAATGGATGATGATGATGTGGGTGCTAACATGAATTCTAGGTTATTCCTCAATGAAACATTCACAGATAGTAAAGGCACCTTCCTCAATGGACGTTGATGACAGTGAAAATTCTAAAACGTTATAGGAGACGCATGGGCGTTCCCAGGACTTCTTCCAGAGGGGGGGGGGGCAAAGCGCTTCCAGGGGGGGGGGGGCAAGAGTGCAAACACCCAACGCACCACATCTTTTTCTGGAGGCGGAAGTTGCGCGCTGTGTGGGTGTTCAGAGGTTCTTATTACGACATCTGAGAATAATCATTACGACCTATGACTAAAGAGTGCACTATTTTCACAAGCGACCATGGAGTTCCAGGGGGGGGGGCACGGCCCCCTCTTGCCACCCTCTCGGCACGCCTATGCGGAGACGACATCAGCTTCCGCGTGTCAGAAAGGATTGTAGCTCCAAAAGTAATCCAGCTAACAGTAACAAAAATGTGCAAAGGGCAAATTAACTGAACTAATGTAACCCAGACAGTAAAGCTTGTATCACCCCATCCACAGGAACCAGTGTTTTGACAGCAGAAGTGCTTGAACTGGGAGACAGCAGTTAATTGGAATGGCACACACACACACACACATAAATGGGATGATGATGATGTGGTGGGCCATTCTCCGCCGTTATGGCGGTACACTGCCCCATTGCGCTTGTGGAAGGGATGAGAAAGTGATGATGATGGAAAGGTGTCCTATTAGAGTTCGTCCATTAATCCAGTGCTGGAGAGGAACTCAGCAACAGCTCGTAGGTCTTGCATCAGATGTGAGGTGTCCGACCATGGCCCAAGAATTTTGGCTAAGTCGAACTGGCGTTGATCGACGCGTTGGAGAGCAGTTTCCGCGCTCGCGCTCGTACTGTCCGCAGAGCAGGAAGACGTGATGGAGGTCACCGCGCACACTAGAGCACTGCACGGGCCCGGGCCCAACCCGGCCCGCGGGCCGGGCTGGGCTTGTTATTGGCTGTGTGCTCCGGGCCGGGCCGAGCCCGGGCCGACAAAATACGCCAGCACCGCGGGCCGGGCCGGGCCGGGCCCGGGCCGACAAATATGTTCCCGAGAGTCAGGCCCGGCCGGGCCACGCAGCTAATTCCACACATTGGAGATGCATTAGTTCATATCATCATGCGCTTGCGTCATTCCTGTGCATATTTTGCAAAGACAAGCAAAGGGAACTGCATTATGCATATGATTCGACCCTCTAGAACATTCTCCAAGCCACTTTACATTGCTCCTCACTCCTCACATATTTCACAATCACTTTGGCAAAGCTTGGTGAGAGGGATAGGGACTGGGAGAAGCAGTTTGTCGACAGCATGCTCTATCTCCGCAAAATCTTGACAGTGTAACGATAACGTGCGTTCTGGATTTAATTTGGTCTCGTGCGGTTACGGTGTTAAACCACCACCACTTGTATGTTTGTCTTCTCTCCTTATAAATTTACTTATAAATTTGTTTGATAATCGCCAGAAACGCGTACGTCGCGGCTGGAAATACTAGGCCGGGATCTACTCGCCGGGTCACCGGGCCGGACCGGGCCGGGCTCTAGTCACTGGGTCACCGGGCCGGGCCGGGCCGGGCCGCATAAAAATATGAAGGTCCGGGCCCGGGTCGGGCTGGGCCATTTTTCGATGCGCCCGGGCCGGGTCGGGCCCGGAAAAGTCGGCCCGTGCAGTGCTCTAGCGCACACCACATGTGGAACAGAGGCTGGACGCGCCGACGTGCGGTTACGGTGTTAAACCACCACCACTTGTATGTTTGTCTTCTCTCCTTATAAACTTACTTATAAATTTGTTTGATAATTGCCAGAAACGCGTACGTCGCGGCTGGAAATACTAGGCCGGGATCTACTCGCCGGGTCACCGGGCCGGACCGGGCCGGGCTCTACTTGCTTAGACGCCGGGCCGGGCCGGGCTCTAGTCACTGGGTCACCGGGCCGGGCCGGGCCGGGCCGGGCCGCATAAAAATATGAAGGTCCGGGCCCGGGTCGGGTCGGGCCATTTTTCGATGCGCCCGGGCCGGGTCGGGCCCGGAAAAGTCGGCCCGTGCAGTGCTCTAGCGCACACCACATGTGGAACAGAGGCTGGACGCGCCGACACCGAGGATGTGTTTGAAAGCTGGTGTAAAAGCCAGATTAAGTCTCATGCGGTGGAATACTGTGGTAAAGGAACGCGGCATTCGGCGGGGGAGAGTAAGGGACAATGTGGGGTCAACGGAGTAAAGCAGAGAGTGGGTGGTGTTGTCACGTTGCCATTGAGACTGCATCATGGGGCCAGTGAGGCTTGAGACGAGGTAACGGCGATCCCCCGAGACAAGATGATGGGGACACGGCGGGTGTACTGGTGCGCGCCTGCGGCTGTTCGATCTGTGTCCTCGTTTCCGCTGATGCCCACATGACCCGGGATCCACCGGAAGACGATAGAGTGGCCCTGTGCGCTTGCTTTCTTGTATACTTGTAGACTTTCAATGACCACAGGACTGAGGAAGCCGCGAAGTCCCATAGTTGCCACACATTGCAGCGCAGATCTGGAATCCGTAAAGACGACCCAGGAGCGAACGAGGCTGTCAGTAATTTTTCGCAAGGTGAAAAGAATAGCATAAAGCTCAGCGCATGTTGACGATGTTTTATGTGAGAGATGATGGCCATCTGAAATTGACTCGGAGAGAATGACAAAGGCAGACAACGAACTTCCCCTCGTGGTTGAGCCGTCGGTGAAAACTGCGGTGGAAGTCTCATAACACGAGCTCATCATATCGAGGGTGAGCTGCTTCGTCACGCATGCAGCGACGTTGCCTTTCTTCCCTGTTAGCCCAGGTACCGACAGGGAGATGCAGGGCGTCGGAAAAGTCCAAGAAGGAGTGCTGGGAGCTGTGGGTGCGACCACAAAGTCAGGTATGCTAGTCTTCAGTTGAGAGACACATGGGTGTACGCTGCTGTGCTTGCGTGTCCGGAGCTGCCTAACTAGCGGATGCCGCCGATGGTAAGCTAGAAGGCGGAGGTACTGCCGACACGTCTTTCCGTAGCGAAGCACTTCAAGCAAGGCTTCCTTAGCCTCAGCAATGACCATATGGGTTTCTGGCGCCTGAGGAACTCCCAAGCACACTCGGAGACAGCGCGCCAGGAGGCACTGAAGCTTATGGACTGAGGAAGGTGGAAGGCCATTCAACACAGGCAAGCTGTATGCAAGTGACCCGCGAACCAAAGCTCGGTGGACGGCCAAAAGCGATGCCACGACACTGCCCCACTTCATGCCTGCCAGATGCCTGATCACCGCAATCCACCGGTGGACCTTGCCTTCCAAGCTCGCTATTTGCTTCACCCAAGACAGCCTGGCGTCTATCGTGGCACCTAGGAAGCGATGAAAAGATGCACTTCTCAGCTGTACACCACCAACTCAAAGAGGGAAGGGATGGATGTTCCTTCTCGTAAGCAAGAGTACCACCGGACTTTTCAGTCGAGATGTCCATGCCGGCCGTTGCGAGGTAGTGCTCAATAGTGTTCAAAGCGTGTTGCAGGCGCCGCTGGATGGCCGGACGGGATTTGCCGCTGGTCCAAATGCAGATGTCATCCGCGTAGATCGCAATTGACAGTTTCATTCCAATGCAGCCCCGAAGACCCGCCATGGCCACGTTAAACAGAATTGGTCTCAATACGCTCCCCAGTTGGAACTCCATGAGTCATCGATACATGCTCCGTATCCCCGTGGCGAGCTTTGTTTTACACCCTGAAAGTAGAGCTTGTAATGTTGAGGGCAGATTTACGAGTGGTGCCAAGATGTCTGCATGAGAGCGCCCATGAAAAGTGGAATACAGGTGAATACTCAAATTATAACATCACATTGTCATACCTGTTGGTGGCAGCTAGACTGCAAGTGAAGTGTCAGCAATTTCTTCATGTACCAGATGCATGCCAGACCCTGCTTCATTTCCGCCTTCAGCGTGCACCTATGGTTAGATTATCAATACTGTTGTGTTGTTAATCGTGGCTATATCAGAGGAAGCGCAGTAGGACAGCTGCACAATCGATTCATGAAGCTTCCTATTTTGATATCTGTTCCGCTTTAGGGGCTATATTTTTCCATAAACATGAACTTGACCCTCGACTTACATTTTGCTCTCGTTTTTGCCTTGATCCTCCGCGGCACGTTCAAAATTGTGTGTCGGGAATCTCACTTCAGACGATTTCGTGCCGAGATCCCAAATTGCCTCTGGAGTTCCGCGTAACCTATAATAACATTCGTGGACGAAATCCTTGGAGTCGAACTCAGTCCGCCCGGCAATCGATCGCTGTCAGTCAACAGCTTCGCACTGCTTGGACTTTCAGCAACTTCTGGAGGGTTAACACTTGAATGCTCCGATGAATTGTTCTAACAGCGTAGCACCGCCGTATTATCGACAA